>NC_051402.1:37582952-37585452 GCF_015228065.2 Penaeus monodon | reverse complement strand
ACACACACACACACACACACACACACACACACACACACACACACACACACACACACACACACACACACACACACACACACACACATACATTCATACATTCATATATTCATACATACATATATACACATCCCGCTATATATAGGTACAGACATAGATATATATATATATATGAAGTGTCACCCGTGTTTGGACCCGATCGCGAGTGTGGTTTTATATATTTCGTAATCTTGTTAATCGCAGTAGCTACGACTAAATAAAATTCCGCTTTAGCTTTTCATTGCCACTAAAAACTGACGGCTTGATTGCTGCTCTTCGCTGGCCGAAGTAGCACGCACTCTCGCCGACTCAGCTGTAAGCCCTCTTGCCTGCTTGAATGGAAAATGAAAAGTTTATTTTGCCTTCATTTGCAAAGCTCTGACGCACGCATTTCGAACTTAAGATCTTCCGATTTAGCGATCTTTTGCCTCCGTTTCCTTCTTTTTCTGTCTGGTTTTATCCTTAAGATGTTTAGTATCCGTTTTTTTCCTTTGTTTATCTTTTTATCTTTAGCGTTTCCTCCTCTACATACTTAATCTCTGTATTTTATATTCAATACAAGTTTTTCGGTGATTTCTTTTCGTTTTCTTTTCATGTTTTCCGTTTTCTATTGCAGCTTTTGGGCTATTTTTCTACAGTCTTTTTCTCTCTCAGCTTGTCAACCTCACTTAGTAACCATTGATGACGTAAGACTGATGGAGAAACCCGAGTAGTTTATTTCATCTGTCCAAACTCCTTATTCCTATCCCAAACTACTCCCAAACAACTTCTTTCTCTCTCTCTCTCTCTCTCTCTCTCTCTCTCTCTCTCTCTCTCTCTCTCTCTCTCTCTCTCTCTCTCTCTCTCTCTCTCTCTCTCTCTCTCACTCTCTCTCTCTTTTTACCCTTTCCACGAAATCGACTTAACCTCCTTGCCATTTGAACTGCCGCGCCGGTGCCCGAGACACGATAATTACAGAGTATCACATGGTCTCCGCTGTTCCATGTCGTATTTTATTACCCTACGGATAATTAGGTGAATTCTATATATGCCACGCAAATTAAATATCACTTTGCCGACCCGTAACTGAGGTGCCGCAAAGGAGGGTGGGGTAGGGTAAAAGGGGGGGGAGGAGGAAGGGGGGGAAGGGAAGAGGGAAGGAGGAGGGGAGAGAGGGAAAGAAGAAGGGAGGGGGGAGAGGGAAGGAGGTAGGGAGGGGAAAGGAGAAAGGGAGGGAAGGAGGGGAAAGAGGGAAGGCGAATGGGAGGGGATAGGAGGAAGGGAGAGGGAAAGGAAAGAGGAAAGGAGGAAGGGAGAGGCAGGGAGGAAGGAGGAAAGGGAGGAGGGAAGGAGGAAGAGAGAAAGAAGGAGAAAGAAAGAGAAAGAAGGAGAAAGAAGGACAGGAAAGTAAAGGGGGAAGTAGAACGGGAGGTGTTTGTTCCTCTTCGCCGACGATCACCAGGAAATGTCACACGTAAAACCTATTTTTCATACTATCCTTTTTCTCCGTTTCTTCTATGTTTCTCCGTTTCTTCTATGTTTCTCTGTTTCTTCTATGTTCTCTGTTCTTCTAGTTTCCGTTTCTATGTTTCTCGTTTTTCTTTCTTCTATGTTTCTCGTTTCTTCTATGTTTCTCTGTTTCTTCTATGTTTCTCTGTTTCTTCTATGTTTCTCCGTTTCTTCTTATATGTTTCTCTGTTTCTTCTATGTATCTCCGTTTCTTCTATGTTTCTCTTTTTCTTCTATGTTTCTCCGTTTCTTCTATGTTTCTCTGTTTCTTCTATGTTTCTCTGTTTCTTCTATGTTTCTCCGTTTCTTCTATGTTTCTCCGTTTCTTCTATATTTCTCCGTTTCTTCTCTGTTTCTCATTCTGTCGATTCCATATATCGTGTAATAAACTTCCCTTATATATTTCGTCGCTTATTTGTTTCAATGAAAAATAAAAGTGCTTGCCACGCGATTTGCATATATAACAAGAACTTCGATCTTATCTAACGTCACAGCGGAAAGTTTAGATGAAATAAATAAGAAAGAAGTTGAAAATGAAGTAAAAATAAAGTAGAAAATGAAATAGATGAACCAAAAGTTAAATAGAAAATGAAGTAAATGAAGAAAAAATTAAATAGAAAATAGAGTAGAAACGAACTGGGAAAAATGAAGTAATGAAATCCATTACGAAAAAAAAGTCTCGTGATTTATCTTCATACATAATTTTTCTTTTTCAACCCACCCTTCCACCCCCCCCCAAAAAAAAAGAAAAAAAAAATCTACCCCAGGATTGCCTATCATTGCACCAGCCTGTCGCATCCTCCTGCATTTGTCAAAGAAATCTGAATTCGCCTGAAGAAAAGAAATTCTTAGTCATCGCTTAATGCTGACCGACCCCCCCCCCCAACTCCCCCCCACCCCCCGACACTCGCCCCCCCTCCCCCCCACCCGGCAAAGAGAAAAAAATACTGAAAGTCAAGCGGTTACATTGCTCGAA
>NC_051402.1:37570452-37572952 GCF_015228065.2 Penaeus monodon | reverse complement strand
GTCTCTCTCTCTCTCTCTCTCTCTCTCTCTCTCTCTCTCTCTCTCTCTCTCTCTCTCGCTCTCTCTCTCTCTCTCTCTCTCTTTCTTTCTCCTTTTATTTATCAATTATACTTACTTTAAACTGAATTTATTTGACAGAAAGGCAAGAAATTAAACGAACAATAGAGAAAGGAAAAAAATAATAAAAAGGGGGATAATATATAAAATACAAACGAGAATAAGTAACAGAGCAGAATAAAGAGAAGAAGGAAAAAAATTACGTAAAAAAATAAAAGCAAGAAATAAGTGAAAAAAAAATGATAAGAAGAAATATGATAACAAGGATTATCACGATAAGCAGAGATAAGGTTAAATTGGTGAAAAGGGAAGAGAGGAAGACTAGATAAAGGAGAATAACAAAAGAGGAAAAGAAGAAATAAAGGTAAATGAGGGACAAACTAAGGAAGTTTGAAGTTTGGAAGAAAGTTGGAAGTTTGGGAGAAAGTTTGAAGTTTGGAAGAAAGTTTGAAGTTTGGAAGAAAGTTTGAAGTTTGGAAGAAAGTTGGAAGTTTGGGAGAAAGTTTGAAGTTTGGAAGAAAGTTGGAAGTTTGGGAGAAAGTTTGAAGTTTGGAAGAAAGTTGGAAGTTTGGAAGAAAGTTTGAAGTTTGGAAGAAAGTTGGAAGTTTGGAAGAAAGTTGGAAGTTTGGAAGAAAGTTTGAAGTTTGGAAGAAAGTTTGAAGTTTGAAAGAAAGTTGGAAGTTTGAAAGAAAGTTGGAAGTTTGGAAGAAAGTTTGAAGTTTGGAAGAAAGTTGGAAGTTTGGAAGAAAGTTGGAAGTTTGAAAGAAAGTTGGAAGTTTGAAAGAAAGTTTGAAGTTTGGAAGAAAGTTTGAAGTTTGGAAGAAAGTTGGAAGTTCGGAAGAAAGTTTGAAGTTTGAAAGAAAGTTTGAAGTTAGAAAGAAAATGGAAGTTAGGAAAAAGTTGGAAGTTAAGAGAAATGTTAGGAATTAGAAAGAAAGTTTGAAGTTAGCAAGAAAGTTATAAGTTACAAGTTAAAAGGAGAGTTAGAAGTTAGAAAAAAAAGTCAACACTTAAAGAAGTTAGAGAAAAAAGTGTCGAGTTAGAAAAAAAAAAGTTGGAAGTTATATAAAAAATAAAAGTTAAAAAAAAGTTCAAAGTTAGCAAGAAAGTTGAAAGTTAGAGAGAAATTCAAAGTTAGAAAAAAAGTCGAAAATTAGAGAGAAATCCAGAAATTAGGAGAAAAATTGGAAGTCATCAAGAAAATTAGAAATTAAAAGGAAATTTAGAAACTGGAAAGACATAAGTTAAAAGAAAAGTTACGATTTAGAAAGAAATTTCCAAAACTAAGAAGAAGATATATTTAACAAGACAAAAGAAGAAGAAAAAAAACGTTAATAATCATATAAAAAAAGAATGAAAAAACAATTAATTAATAACATATAAACCAGAGAACAAGAAGATAAAGTCTCGGTCACTATAAGAGATTGAAAAAAGGGGGGAGGGGGGGGAGGGGACGGGAGGAGAGACGAGGGGAGAGGACGAGGTGGGGGAGGGGGAGGGGAGAGGAGGGGACGGGATAGTGGAAGGAGGAGGTGGGGGAGGGGGAGGGAGAGGAGGAGGTGGGGGAGGGAGAGGGGACGGGAGGGAGAGGGGACGGAAAGAGAGGGGAGGGGAGAGGAGGAGGTGGGGGGAAGGGGGAGCCGGGATAGAGGAAGGAGGAGGTGGGGGTGAAGGGACGGGGGGAGGGGAGGTGGTGGGGGGGAGGGGGGAGACACCTGCCCTATTAACTCACCACGTAATCATTGCCGACGTAACATTATATTCAATTATAGGGTCGGAGGCGCGAGTGAACCGACAATTTATGAATTTATTGTTGCAAGGTGAGGAAGTGGCGGCCAGACATTCATCAGTCGGGGAAATAATTGTTGCATAATGGATAGTTTGGAGTCTCGTAATAATTGAAGGTTTGGCCGAGCAGGGTAATTGATGTTGGTACATTCGCTGTGATCCGACCGAACGCTATCCCCTCCCCCCTCCCCCCACGCCCACGCCCACCACGCCCCTTGGGTACCCAGATTACCCCTCTCCCCCCCTACCTACACCCAACCCCCGCCCACGCTTCTTTGTACCCTGGGTATCCCCCCCACCCCACCCCCTCCCACGTCCCGACGCGACCTGTCCCGATGCCGTTTTTTTTTCTGCGGCAGGGTCACGAGCGTCGGGCGTCGGGCGGCAGGTGTCGGGCGTCGGGCGTCGGGCGTCGGGCGTCGGGCGTCGGGCGTCGGGCGTCGGGCGTCGGGCGTCGGGCGTCGGGCGTCGGGCGGCGGGCGTCGGGCGTCGGGCGGCAGGTGTCGGGCGTCGGGCGTCGGGCGTCGGGCGTCGGGTGTCACTTCTCTCTTGCTCAATCTTAGTCTTTCTGCTTTCGCTCTTCCATCTACTCTTTCCCATCTTCTGTTTCCATCTTTCTTCGTTTCTACTGCTCTTCCTCCAAATCTTCTATATC
>NC_051402.1:37560452-37562952 GCF_015228065.2 Penaeus monodon | reverse complement strand
ACGTATGGCAAAAGCGCTAGAAGTATGGCAAAAGCGCTAAACGATGACCAAAGCGCTAGACGTATGGCAAAAGCGCTAGACGTATGACAAGAACGCTAGACGTATTGGGGCGGAATTCCTGATGTCGAAAATCTCGCATGCAGAACAGCAGTTGCAAGTGGCGTGTGCAACCCTATACAGTTGAGTGCCTGGCGATTTCCCTCACGTTAGCGATGTCGGTAGGAATCCAGGGCCGTACTTCGGTCAAGGTGTTGCAGCTTCGGAATTGATCCCGTAATTAAGGCGTTTGCAAGGGGAAAGAATGCATGAGCTTATGCCATGTTGTAAGAGGTGTAAAATCCCCAGTGGTATTTCTTTCGTAGTCTCGTATATATCTGTGTGTTTATGTGCATATGTGTATATATATATATATATTATATATATATATATATATATATATATATATATATATATATATATAAAATATATATATTATTATAATATAATATATATAATACATATATTATATATAAATTATATATATATATATATATATATATATATATATATATATATACTATATATAAGTATATTTATAAATACATTTGTGTATATATATATATATTATATATATATATTATATATATATATATATATATATATTATATATATATATATACACACATATATTTATAAATATATTTGTATATATATATATATATATATATATATAATATATATATATATATATATATATGTATATATATATATATATATATATATATATATATATATATGATATTTCAATACATACACATACATTCCTTTCTCCGTGGAAAGGAACTGGGGACCCTACCACGTACTCACTCCAAGATCATCCCAACATGAAAACTACAATTAAGTATCATGCTGTGACCACGGCGGCTCAGACATGAGCCTACCGTTAAAAGAAAGAAAATACATACATATATATATATATATATATATATATATATATATATATATATATATATATATATATATATATATGCTAATTTTGATTTGTTAGACTTATCAGAAAAGCGAAGTGATTAATTCCTCTTGAATGTGAAGTTTCTCAATATAATGTCGAATAAAGATAATTATACAACCAAAATCAATGTTCCACGAAACAAAACGAACAGAAACAGAATGTTCACCACAACGAAAACAAACAGCATTGTAACATGAAACAAATATATCAACAGCAAAAAAAGTGATATTTGTAATGGCAGCGATTAAATTAACGATAACTATAATGACAAGGATAATAAAAAAAATTCATGATCAATAACAGTTGTAGTGATCACAGTGATAGTGACAATGATTCCAGCAGTAATAGTAACGTTAGTTTTATCTTTATTAATAAAAAAGCATAATCAAATTGAAATAAAATGGTGGAGATCAAGAATGCAACATCCCCCCCCCTTCTCTTCCCTTTCTGTCTTTTCCCTCTCCCCCTCTACCTCTTCTCCTTTCCTCTCCACCTTCTTATCGCTCTCCTCCCCCTCTCCTCCTCCCCCATCTCTCCACCCCGACCTTATCTCCTCTCCCCAATCCATCCTTCACCTCCTCCCCACCCTACTTCGTCTCCTCCCTCATCTCCCCACCCTTCCTCCCCTTCCTCCCCACCTCACCCGTGCCTCTCCCCACTCCCTTTCTCAAATTACACCCCCATCCCCCCTTCTCTCAACCGTCCTCTCCTCACCACACCTCCCCCATATCTTGACCCCCTCTCCCCCTCTCCCCCATCTCCTCCCCTCTCCCCCCCATCTCCTCCCCTCTCCTTACCTCACCTCATCTCTCCCCTCTACCAAAAAAAAAAAAAAAAAATTAAGAACATTTCTTCGAAAATGTTTATTTTTCAAGCCAATGAATACTTTATCCCCCCAAGCGAATGCTCTAGACTACACCCCTACTCAGGTCCACATATCGGAAATGTAATCATCGTGGCATCGAGTGAAAAATAGATTATAGAAAATGTAATATATCCAGTATTAAAGAAATGTAGTTAGTTCCGCGAGAGAGATTGTAGGATATAAAATATGGAAGGTATTACGGATTACAAAGAATGCAGACTCTTACGGGTAAATGTATCGTATTACAAAATGTATGTTTTCTTTTTTTCTTATGGAACGTTTTTGTGTGAATAGTCTGTGGTCAACGTTGCATTCAGTTGCAAAGAGGCGACGTGCATTGCAGTTTCAGATTACGAAGAAAACCGAAGATGTCAATATTGCATTTGTGTTGAAGTACTATTAAAATAATGAAGATGGTGGTAATTATAATAGTAATGATAATCGATATTGACGTTATTGCAGTAATGATGAAAGCTGATGATGATAATGATGATTCGAATAATGATGATAGTAATAATAGCATTAATGATAATAATGATAAAGATGATAATAATGAGAATAATAGTAGTACTACTAATGATATTACTGCTACTACTACTACTACTACTAAAATAATAATAATGATAATAATAATGATAATAATG
>NC_051402.1:37547952-37550452 GCF_015228065.2 Penaeus monodon | reverse complement strand
GGAAAAGAAAAGGATCCAAAGTAAGCGAAAAGAAGGAAAAAGGAACAAAGGACAGAGAAAAGAGAAAGAGAATAAAAGGAAGAGAAGGGAAGAAGAAACTCGAGAACGGAAGAGAGAAAATTAAAATCAAAGAGGGAAAACCCCCCCACCCTCTTAAAAAGAAAAAAAAAGAAGGGGGGGAAACAGAGCTCATAACAGCCTTCCCCGTAGATACTCAATATAACTGTTGCATAACACTAACACCTCCTTCCACGGGGCCACAAAACAGCCTTTATCCCCATGAATTAGCGCACACAAACCATCAAAGTACAAAAGGAGCGAAAACTTTCCAAAATTACTGCGTTAATCTCAATGTATTTTCTACTTTCAACAGTCCCACGCCAATCTACAGACACGTGAGCGCTATTTCACATTCGTTATTCAAACGGACAGAGGAAACCGTTATTCCCACTCGGCGTTTAAATTTTGGCGGGAAAAAAAAAAAGATGAAGTCTAACTTGCGTGATCGAAAATGTTCTGACACTCCATAAAAGTGAATTATAAATAACACAGACGTTAAATACAGCGAGGGGAAGCAAATTGAGAACGAGAGAGGAGAGAGAGAGAATGAAAGAGAATTATATATACACATAAATATATATACGTGGAGGGGTTAAAAGTTTGTTGCTGAATGCCCTTTTTTTTCCCCCCAATTTTGTTTTGAGGAATTTAAAATTTCCCTTTTTTTGCTGATTTTTTGCAGTTTATTTGGTTTTATGATGCCAAATGGGAAGGGTTTCTTGCGTGAGTCATCGCCATTTTCAGATATAATTATGATAAAGTCTAAATGCCGAATAGCATGATGTAAAGCATTTACGCATATATACAGACACACATGGATTTATATATATATCTATCTTTTATTATCTATATCTATATCTATATTTTATATATTACACTTTATATTTTTAAAATATAATTTTATAAAAATATATATATATAAAAATTTTAATATAATATATAATATATATATTTTTACGTTTATAATATATATATATATAAAATATATTTATATAAAAAAAATATATATATATTTTATTATTTTATTACACATTTTTATATTTTATAATATATATATATATAATATATATATATTTTACACACACATTTTATATTATATCCCTAAACAAAATTTTAAAACCCTTTATATTTTATATATTAAAATTCTATAATATAATAATTATATATATATATATATATAAGGCCGCGGTGGCCCCAAAGGTTAGAGCCGGCCGGGGCTCAAACTGTCCCGACGGCAATCTGAGTTCGAGGGTTTTGAGTCCCGGGCCGGGGGCGTTTGGGTTTCCCCTTTGGGGAAGGAACTTTACCTTGATTGCCTACCTGCCACTGGGGTTTGGGCCCGCCAGCCCAAGTCAAGTGCTGGTCCCAACCCATAATAGAGAGAATGATTACCTAAAAAAAAAAAAAAAGGGAACACCGGCACTCCCCCGGGGGAAAGGAACTGGGGGCCCTACCCCGTACCACTCCCCGAGCATCACAAAATGAAAACCCCAATTAATTTTCCTGCTGTTTTACCACGGCGGCTCAGACATGACCTACCGTTAAAAAAAAAAAACCAAAATATATGCACACTCACCAAAACACACACACACAACCACACACACACACACACAATATTTATATATATATAATTTTATTATATGTTATATATAAAATAAAATATATTTAAAAGTTGTGTGTGTGTGTGTGTGTGTTTTGGTGTGTTTGTGTGTGTGTGTGTGTGTGGGCTCTCCCCTCTCTCTCTCTCTCTCTCTCTATATATATATATATATATATATATATATTAAAATTATATTTCCTATATATATTTTATATATATATATATAATTATATAATTATTATATATACGTAAAAATATATTTTATATATATATATATATTATATTTTATATTTAATATATTTTCCCCCCCCACCCCTTTCCCATACATATATTTGTATTATTAGATATATACATATAAAATATTACACACACACACACCCCCGCACACACCCACCCACACACACACACCCTATATATATTTTTTTTGTGTGTGTGTTGGTTTTTTGGGGTGTGTGTTTTTTGTGTGTGTGTGTGTGAATATTATATATATATATATATATTTTATATAAAATATATAATATAATATTTATTATATATATAAAATATTGTCTTGGGGGTGGGGTATATTGTATAGATTATATACATTATAATTATATATTATATATATATATATATAATATATATATATATAAATATTATATTATATATACATAAAATATTTATACGTTAAAAATATATTAAAATATATTTTATATATTATTATATAATAAAATATTAAACTATAAATATATATATAGGTGTGTGTGTGTGTTTTGGGTTTTGGGTGTGTGTGTGTGTGTGTGTGGGCGTGTGTGTTTTATGTTACATACTACCCACACACACACACACACACACACACCA
>NC_051402.1:37537952-37542952 GCF_015228065.2 Penaeus monodon | reverse complement strand
TATCATAATATCAACAAAATCAATCTGGTAAAACGTTGCTATCTTGTACTTTGGGGCTAATAAAGTACATTTTGCAAGTGCTGTTAATCCCTCACTCCTTTGCAACGTGCAACTCCCCTCCATAAACTAACAGTACTTTCTCACCCTCCATGTTTCCCTTATAATCTCGGCTTTGCAACCTTTCTTATGTCTTTTTAATCTTCTTTCTTCCACCATTCCTCGTTCGCTTTGCAATCTTTCACTTGTGTTATTACCCTCTCCCTCCCCCCCTCCCCCTTCCCCTAGTTTACCTCATACTAATTCTGTTACGCGATTATATCCTCCATTATATTTCGGTTCTCATGCTAATCTACGCTTTTTTTTTTTTTTTTTTTTTTTTTTTGAATGAACTGTTCCTTTCTGCTTCGTTTTCCATCATCCAGTCAGTCATTTTCTTTCGCTCTCTTTTGCTCTTCTGTCTTCTCCTGTCATGATTTTTTTTTTTTTTTTTTTTTTTTCTTTCTCCCTTTGTTATTCTTCCTTCCTTCCTTTCCCTTTTTTTATCTCTGTTTCCCTCCTTTTCTGGTGCACGTTTTCCTTCTTCCTCTCTTTTTCCTTATTTTCGCTTCCTCTCCTTCCCTTCCCTCCTTCCTCAGTTCCTCCTTTCTCCGTGTTCTTCTTCACCTTCTCTTCTCCCTACCTTTATTCCTCCTTTTCTTTTTTCTTACCATTTTATTCTTATTCTTATTCTATTTTTTTCCTCCTCTTCCTTTTCACCTTTCTTTTCATCCACCTATTCTTACTCGTCTTATTCATCCTTTCTGTTACTCTCTTTCCTCTTCTCCTCCTCTTTCTTCTTCTTCTTCTTCTTCTTCTTCTTCTTTTTCTTCTCCTTCTTCTTCCTTTCTTCCTTCTCCTCCTCCTTCCATTTCGTCCTTTTCTCCTTCTTCTTCATCTCCCCTTCTTCCTCCTCCTTCATCTCCTCCTCCTCCTTTTCCTCTTCCTCCTTCTTCAATTTCTTCTTTTTCTTCATCTTCATCTCCCCCTCTTCCTCCTCCTTCGCCTCCTCCTCCTCCTTTCCTCCTCTTCCTCCTCCTCCTCCTTCCTCCTTTTCCTCTTCCACCTTCTCCTATTTCTTCTTTTTCTTCTTCCTCTTCCTCCTCCTCCTCCTCCTCCTCCACCACCACCACCAACCCCCCCCACCACCACCAACCCCCCCCACCACCACCCAACCCCCCCACCACCACCAACCCCCCCACCACCACCACCAACCCCCCCACCACCACCAACCCCCCCACCACGCCCCCCTCTTCCTCTCCCCCCCATTCTAACCCCCCCCCCCCTTTCTCTTGCTCAGAACCTGCCCAAAGTGAGACTGATGACGAGAGTTGCCAGGTGTCTCCAGACAGAGGGGAGGGGGGTAATTAGTTTCAAGTCATTATCAGAGAGATAATTGTCCAGGCCAAGCGAGGTGCGTGTCTTTGTGTGTGTGTGTGTGTGTGTGTGTGTGTTGGTGTGTGTCTTGTGTGTGTGTGTGTGTGTGTGTGTGTGTGTGTGTGTGTGTGTGTGTGTGTGTTTTGTGTGTGTGTGTGTGTGTGTGTGTGTGTGCATGTGCGTGTCTTTGTGTGTGTGTGTGTGTGCATGTGCGTGTCTTTGTGTGTGTGTGTGTGTTTGAATATATTTATAGTTATAAAATTCAGCTCGAAGGGCAATCTGCTACAAACAATGATACAGGTTAATGTGCTATAACACGTAATGATGATAAGTCTCAGCCTTGCTTGCGATGATGATGATAAATATAATTACGAAGATGCTATTTCCCGTTTCACGCACATCGACATTTTGGGAAAAAAAATCTCCGTCTCTCTCTCTCTCTCTCTCTTTCTCTTTCTCTCTCTCTCTCTCTCTCGCTCTCGCTCTGCTCTCCTCTCGCTCTCACTTTCTCTCTCTCTCTCTCTCTCTCTCTCTCTCTCTCTCTCTCTCTCTCTCTCTCTCTCTCTCTCTCTCTCTCTCTCTCTCTTGATCTATTTCTTTCCCACTTCCATTTTCATTCAATTTCAAAGTTCCTCAGAAATATTTATATTGATATACAGACACATCAAATTTACTAACGAAAATTTTCCATCTTATTTCATTTTGTTTTATTTTCTATCATTTTTAAAAATGATCTATCCAATCTATCTGTCTATTCGTTCGTTTTCTTATCTATCTATCTATATGTATATATATATTTTTTTTTTTTCATTCATTTAACTATATATCAGTTAATTCCTTTCAATATAATTATATTTTTATATATTTATATAAAAATATCTTATCTACTCAATACTTATCTACTCATCTCTTTATTTATATAGTTATTAATTTATTCATTTATCTATTTATTCACTTTATCATTTATCTATTGATCTATTTATATATTTTAGTTTATGAAGTGATGTGAACGGCAAGTGAAATATGAAATTTATTTGCCATTAAGTTGATTTCTCTAATGATGCGCTTAATCATCAAACTTATCATATTTCTAACTTCGTAAATTGACGAATTCCTTACGTTTTCGTCTATTTTTGATATATATCTATCTATTTCAAAAATATCAAGGTAATGTGAAAATACGTATTGTAGTTTAGCGATTGCGTGTATGTGCGAATGTGTTTAGCCGCCATTAAATGATCAATTACCTCGTTATTCAAAATTTCAATACACGAGCTTAAAATCAAGTGTACGCATTCAAGGAAAAAATACGAGGTAATCCGGTAACTTTTTTATTTTTCTCTTCAAATCCTTCTAGTCACCGTAAACGCTCAAGAAAAAGGGAAAAAATAAAAGTCAAAGCTGTTTTCCATATCCAAGTAGACGTAAAGGGAACATCGTGACGTCAGCGTGTTAGTACATCGACTCTGACTCCAACATAATGACGTCAGCGTGTTAATGCCTCGACTTTGACCCCAACATGCTGACGTCAGCGTGTTAGTACATCGACTCTGACCCCAACATGCTGACGTCAGCGTGTTAGTACATCGACTCTGACCCCAACATGCTGACGTCAGCGTGTTAGTACATCGACTCTGACCCCAACATGCTGACGTCAGCGTGTTAGTACATCGACTCTGACCCCAACATGCTGACGTCAGCGTGTTAGTACTCACTCACAGCTGAGTGAAATGAGAGGGTCAAACGGGCGCGAAGCCAGGACCTTGCGACTTGCGCTGAGCTATGCCACCTCTCAAAAAATAAAAGAGTAAAAATAATAATAATAACAACATTAATAATAATGATAATAATAACAATAACAATAACAACAACAACAACAACAACAACAATAATAATAATAATAATAATGATAATAATAACAATAACAATAACAACAA
Organism: Penaeus monodon; assembly: GCF_015228065.2. Taxonomy (NCBI): domain Eukaryota; kingdom Metazoa; phylum Arthropoda; class Malacostraca; order Decapoda; family Penaeidae; genus Penaeus; species Penaeus monodon. Next base: position 37,539,602 of record NC_051402.1, on the reverse strand, counting down.
CAACAACAAAACAATAATAATAATAATAATAATAATAATAATAATAATAATAATAATAATAATAACAATAACAATAATAACAATAATAATGAAAAAATAAATGATTAACAATAAAAAGGGGAAATAAGCTCAACAAATAACACAAGCAGAGGACCTACCTTCCCGTGCCTGGGGCGACATTTTCGCTGCTGCGCCCATGATCGCTGCGATGGAGAAATCTGTGGCCCGCGCCTTCAGTACGCCCGCGTCTTCCACTACACTCATCCCGCGGGCGTGTGGGCGGTCTGGGCTGAGTGGGGCGGCGGGTTCCGGAGATTTGAAGCGGTGAGGCGGGGTGCTGCGGGGGCGTGAGGGCCTGATTCGTGGCCGTGATGGGGCGTTGAGGAGGATGGAGAGTATTTAAAAAAAAAAACTAAAAAAAAAAAAACAATGGGCGTTCGGGATGCACTATAAACACTGTAGTCTCACTATTCGTTCACTGCATGATCGCACTGCTGTTCCCGCCATATTCCAAAACACAAACACAAAAAAAAAAAATGAAACAAAAGGCGATCACGTGACCACCTCACAAGCAGCACAAGAGATAACACATGGCGACCTGTACTTTAGAACTTTCCCTTTCACTTATTCCTCCGTTTATTTCTTTCTCTCTCTCTCTGTTTTCAATTATTATTATTATTATTTCTCTCTCCTTCTCACTCTCTCTCTCGTTTTCTCTTTTTCTAAGTTCTTTTACCACTAGTTCTGAGAATGGCCGCAAGGTGGCTCATCGCCCGCCCCCACCATCGCCAATGGAACAACCACCATAAACAGCCTCTGTCACCCGCGCTTCTGTCATGGCTATGGTGTCACTATGGGAGTCCCCTGCCAGCCTGCGCCCACACCATAAAGCAGACTCAGAAGGGTGGCCTCCAACGCAAAACGGTGGGCGGGAGGTGTGGGGGGGGGGAGTTTACAAGCGACGAACGTTGTTTTCGTAACGTGATTTACTTTCTTATAAATTCAGCTTCTGGAAGAGAATGGAGCATATAATAACTCGCGTTTTGTGTTGCAATTAAGATTATAATGCCGACTCGGGATTTACGATATAATTAGTAATCCCACAACACGCCATCGGGAGATCATACACCCCCCTCCTCCCCCCCATAGTCATACCCTCTACTCCCTCATTTGCCATCCCACTGTTTATCTTTTTTTTCTGTCTCCCAATTGCAATATCATGATTTTTAGTTCTCGAAATTCTTATATCTTATAAAAATGCACATTATTTATATCACCATTTAATGAATATATTGGCTAAGAACAAAGAAAACGGAATAACAGAGACAATGCTTTCACACATAATAGCTATAGGGGTGTGGATGCATGGGGGGGGGGGGTACTGCGATCCGAGGGGGATGTAGGATAGGGGGACGGGAAGGGAAGGATAGGAAGGGGAGAGGGGGGGTTACTGAGAGCCCAAGGGGAATGTGGGATAAGGGGGAAGAGGGGGGAGGGGAGGGTAGATAGGAGGTGGGAGGTAGGGGGACAATACGAATCCAGGAGGGGAGGGAGGGAGAGAGGGAGAGGGATAGGGGATGTGGATAGGTAGGGGAAGGGAAGCGGATATTTAGAGGGAGAAGGGGATAGGTAAAGGGAAGGATATAGCTA
>NC_051402.1:37522952-37525452 GCF_015228065.2 Penaeus monodon | reverse complement strand
AGTGGCAGGGTGAAGAGGCATACTGAAGGGAGGGAAGGAGGGTGGCAAGGGAGAGGGAGAGAGGGGCAGGGGAAGGGCATATGAGGAGGAAAGGGCTGGAGGGAGAGGAGGAACGTAATAAGACGAAGGGACAAGGAGGGAGAAGAGGATGGCAGGGAGAAGGGACAGAGAAGGAGGAACATTGGAGAGGGGGGGGGGGGGCAGGAAGGGCAGGGCACTCTTTGCATGCTGAAGCAGCCGAATAGATGCAAGGATTAATGGAGCTGAGATTGGAAGGTTAGGGTTACTATAGCGATGGGACAAAATGAAGATAAATCAGAGTAGGGACAGATATAAGAAATAGACAAGACAGCATCTTATTTTAATGTTGCATATAGATTTAATAGCACGTTGAACTTATATAATTTATATATATTAAAATATATTATAATCTATATACTTAGTATATATATATAAATATATATGTATATATATGTTAGTTTATTTGTATATTGTGTATATATTATGGAGTTCGCATATATATAAGTATATTGACGCTAAGTTATTCAGATAAAATTTATTAATGATATTCATTGGAGATTTGTGTGTGGTCGCGTGTGTTTATTCGATCGTTTTAGTTATATTCGCACTGTGTTGTATTTAATAAGCTTTTTAAACAACTACAAATCCAAACAATCATCAGCGGCATTAAACATGTTATAAACTTAACAATACAGCAAATACCATAGAAGGCAACTTTCCTTGTTTGAAACATCCGTGAAACACCGAAAACAATCATAATTAATTCATACACATATTTCTCGATTTAGAAATAACTTTCAGATGATTAATAAGTCAGAAAGGACAAATTACAAAATAAAAAAAGCATTTTCCAAACGCTAAAACCGACGGACAAGACCCCGCTTTGGAGTAATCGCCAGGCACGTGCGAGGAACAGAGAGGGGAGGGGAGGGGGAGGGTTACAGGAATAGGGGTTGTGGGGACTGGTGGGGAAGGGGTTTGGGGTTGTGGGGGGAGTGTAGGAGTAGGGGTTGGGGTGTAGCGGGAGGGTTGGTGTGTTGGGGTAGAAGGAGGGGGGTGTTAAGGGGGAGGGGTTGGGATCGTAGCGGGAGGGGGGAGGAGGTTGGGGTGTGGGGGAGAGTTGGGAGGGTAGGAGGAGGGGCAAGGCGGGAGGATCGCGCGAGGCAGCATCGGCAGCCCGGGCGGGATGCGCCGGAACCCTGGCTGATCTACTTGGCCCTTTTGTCAGGCCTACACGACCGGAAACCGGATTACGTCACGGGCCACAACCGGACCTTGTGTGCCGGATTACCGAACGCCCCCGGATTATCACACCGCCGGACGCTAAAGCCGATTATGGAGTGGGAGATCCGGTTATATGGGACGGTCGGTTAGAGTTATAGAGCAGATCGTGACGGACAAGGAGTGACACGGAGGCGACCTCGTCAGGGCACGGGCGGAGGCGGGAGGGGGAAGGGGGGGGTCACGTGTGTGTGGTAGGGCGGTTATCGCACGGCAAGGACTTTGTGGGTGCCATACGCTGTCCACGGTATTATCCCTCGTATAAAAAAGTAAACCTATCTACATGCACGCACGGTGCGTGTTAAGATATAGAAAGACTCGTGTTATGACAAGTGATACGAAGATCTTTCAGCCTTGGCCTGTGAGGTGTGGGTGGGGGGGGGGTAGTGTGTGGGTGTGGGCGGTTTGAGCGAGTGTTGTGGTCGCACATGCGCTGTCATGGTTAATGTGTGTTGTAATTTTGGCCGTGTGCGTGGTACACTATATAGTATTGTTGTGTTTTATATGCAGCTGATATAATATTTCTATCTTGCATTTATATTGTGTGTGGTGTGTGTGTGGTGTTGTGGTGTGTTGTGTATAGTGATATGATGTATATATGTTTGTGTATTGTGTGTGTGTGTGTGTGTGTGTGTGTGGTGTGTGTGTGGCATATTTATGTTGATATTTTAATTATGTATATATGTATATATATATATTTTATTATATGTGTGTGTTGTGTGTGTGTTGTGTGTGTGTGTGTGTGTGTGTGTGTATTGTGTTTGTATGTTATATTATGTGTGTGTGTGTGTGTGTGTGTGTGTTGTGTGTTATTTTTGGTTTTATATATATATATATATATATATATATATATATATATATATATATATATATATATATATGGGTGGATGGATGGACGAGTGCGTCAATGTATACAATGTTAATTAATCTAGTTCAGAGCGAAACAGTTTACACTATGTTGACACACAGATAGCTAATGCTTTCTGTACACCAGGCGTTCCCATTCGTTTTGTTCCTCTGTACCCCTTGGACATTCTTAGTAGAAGTCCTAAAAATTAAGAAAAAAAAATGAAATTGATATTTTGATATTATTTCATTATGAAGTCTGTATGTGTAAACTGCGTAAAAATCCTATTGGTGATAACAGAAAAAAAACAGACTCACGTGATTTATTCATTATTTTGATCCATCACATAGT
>NC_051402.1:37512952-37517952 GCF_015228065.2 Penaeus monodon | reverse complement strand
GCCGCCACCCTTTACCGCAAAAAGGAGGGGGGGGGGGGGAGAGAGAGGTGGGTAATCGGATGACCATGGTTAATAGCTAATTACTTTGACATCTTTTAATTACATGGACCGTCCCTTCCCCTCCCCCCTCCCCCCAACCCCACCCCGACAGCTCCTCCCCCTCTGCCTCTTCCACTAACTTGTTTGTGGACAAAATCGCAACCGTTGAAGAAATCTAAAAAATCTATATATGATTATGCAAACATTCACACACACGCGCGTCTGTGTTTGTGTGTGTGTGTGTGTGTGAATTTGTATACACACACACACACACACACACACACATACATATATCTATATCTATATCTATATCTATATCTATATCTATATCTATATCTATATCTATATCTATATCTATATCTATATATATCTGTATCTATATCTATATCTATATCTATATATATATATATATATATAAGAGAGTGGGAAATACACAAAGGAATTCGAAGGAATTCAGCTTATGCTACATGTACTAGACGCCATTGCAGTAAAATACATTTTTTTTTGTCTTTTACTGCAAAAATACAGCACTAAAAAGCTCATTTTACAGTGACACAAATGCCACACGATATCAGCCACGATAAGAATCATCGCCATCACACTTATCATTATAGTGATAGCTGGCGTTACAAGTTTTAAGAACAGGTGTCTCCGAATCGCCTTGTGTTCCCGCCTCGACTGTGAAATTAATGGAGGTCAACATGTGACACCATTTTTTTTTTTTTAAGTAAATAAATAGTTTGGTGGTGATGGTTATTATATTAACTTGTGTTTATTGTTAGTATTATTATCATAATTGTTGTTTTCATCCTTTAGTTATTATTAATAATATTACTTTTTTGTTGTTTTTTTTCCTAAACAACGTAAATAAAGAATTTGGTGATGATGATGAGTATATTAATAATATATTTTTTAGTATTCTTATCATAATTATCATTATTAATATTACTTCTGGTGCTTTTGTCATTACTGTCGATGGGATTAGATCATTCTCATTGTCAACTTATTTCGAATATGAGCATCATTATTATCATCATTATGACTATTTCTATAACTATTATCATATATACCGCTATTACTATCACGATTATTATTACTGATCGTATCATATACCATTATTGATACTATTACTACTTTGATATCAACATGATCCTCAGTTTCATTATCATTAGTATCACAATTTTCATAATATCACTATAATAATAACAACCTTTCCGTTGCAATATTAAGTATAGAAAATACTATATACGTATTTTTCATTTTGCTGTAGGGAAGATTCTTAGAATATCAAAACAGATCCTGAATATCAACATTAGATGATTATGATAGAAATGGTGATGACGACAAAAATAAAATAAATAAGATTACGAAGAATTAACAAAAACAAACAAACAAGGACCTAAATCAAACTTAAGTATATAGAACTAAACGAAAATACGAGCGTATCAAATGAGAAATTAGATATAAAACTAATCCATTCATAATAAACAGATTTCTTTCCTCTCTCCCCCTGTCCTTAAAACTCCCTTACACCCCCCTTACACCCCCATTACCCCCCCTCCCCCTTTCCGAAAATCCTATTCGTTTCATTTACTTTCCTCCGAGTCAGCTGTGGTCGCGTTTTGGCTGCGCGGTGTGTGTGGTATTTTATATGTGGTATTTCATATTAGGTTTGATGTATTGTGTGTGTGTGTGGGGGGGGAGGAGTTGTGTGTGTGGGAGAGGGGGTTGTGTCTGTGTGTTTGTGGGGGGAAGGGGTGCATGTGTGATTGTGTGTGTGTGGGGGGGGGATGATGTGTGTGTTTGTGTGCGTGGTTATGTGTGTGGGGAGGTGTCTGTGTGTGTATGTATGTATGTATGCATGTGGGTGTGTATGCACGTATTTGCCATAAACCCAGCATGTATCTTGTTAATGCTATTTCTAAACATGGGAACCACAAAACCAAATTCATATCAATAATTTTGCAAACTTACTTTCACCAAGAAATTCACAAATCAATGTTTACATTATCAAATCCTCATCCAAGTTATTAGTGAAAAAATTCATTCAAAACGTACATATGTATATATAAACAAAAAAAATGGTAACGGATACTAACTAATAGTAACGTATATGAAGAAAATACAAAATAAAAATAATTACAAGAACAAGAATAATATTGATGATAATAAGAGTTGTATTAGTAGCAATATTAGTGATAATGATAATAATAACAATGATAATAAAATAATAATAATAATAATAAGATAATTTAATAATAATAACAATCTAATAATAATGAGGAGGATAATAATAACAAATAATAATGATGATGATGATAATGATAGTAATATGATAAATAATAATAAGGAAAATAATACTGATTATTTTTATTATAATGACAATAATAATGGTAATAGTAGTAGTAGTAGTAGTAATAATAATGATAATAATAATAATAATAATAATAATAATAATAATTATAATAATAATAATAATAATAATTATAATATTAATGACAATAATGATAATAATGATGATAGCAATAATAATAATAATGATAATAATAATAATAATAATGACGATGGTGATGACAATAATAATGGTAATAATGATAATAATAACAATAGTTATTATTGTTATTATTATTATTATTATTATAATTATAATATAATATAATTAATTATTATTATTATTCATTATTATCATTATCATTATTATTATAATTATTATTACTATTATCATTATTTTTATTATGTATCATTATCATCATCATCATTAGCATCATCATTATAAAAACAACAACAGCAATAATAAAAACGATAATAGAAAAACAACACCAACAATAATAACAACAACGACACAACATCCACACACACAAAAAAAAAGCAAAACAGATAAATACATAAATCCGGGTGACATCCCCGCCATAATAAATAAGGCAGCGGTCGCCAGCGCTTGTCTACGGGAAAATGAGAGACTTTGGCGAATTATTCAATTATCCGCAAGAGATCGTGGCGGAAGTCGGCGAACTGGGGACGTACATTTTACCGTCGCGTTCCGCTCGCAATACGAATTTATGTGCCGACTTCGAAATTCGTATTCGTATTCTTTAATGAAAACGATGCGGATGTGAAGTTTGTGGCGTTGCGTGCGGTATGCGGGTTTCTCACTCTTTGTTGCGTTGGTTCTGTTTGTTTGTCTGGGTTTTTCTTTTTTTCTATCTTTATTGTTTTTTTTTTCTTTCTTTTTTTTCGTTCTCTCTCTCTCTTTTCTTCCTCTCTCTTTCTCTCTCTCTCTCTCTCTCTCTCTCTCTCTCTCTCTCTCTCTCTCTCTCTCTCTCTCTCTCTCTCTCTCTCTCTTTGGTGGGGGGGGCAGTTTTGTTTCTCTAATTCCTATATTTTTGTTTTCTTTAAAAAAAATGTTACCACGATGATGACGTTTCCTTAACACTTACCCTTTGCGTGTTATTAACGCTACTGTTGTTATCATGTTCTTATCATCGCTTTGTTTTCTTATATTCCTCTTATTAAAATTATATCCATACATTGCATTTATCACAACACTTTTTTTCTATTCTTGTTGCCGTCGACGCATCCCCGCCTTCGCCTTTGCCGCCGCCCACGAGGTCAAGTCACCCAGAAACAGCGTGGCAGCGAAACGATTCATCAGCGAAATCTTTCAAAAAGACCTTGTTGAGCCGACCGCGTAGGGACTCCCTTCCCCCTCGCTCCGGTCCATCCCAAGTCCTATACATTAATCATGCACCAAAATACATTTGGCTTCCCTCGTACGGTCAAAGTTTTACAGTTCCGTTAAGCCCGGCGCTAGGGGGATGGCGCCGGGTCCTGGCACTAAATCACGCTCGCTGTTTCATGCTTCGGGCATAATTCATTTCATAACAAGATAATGAATCAAGAAAATATAATGGAGCAAGATATTGAAAGCGACCCGCTGCCGTTGCGCGCCCGATGTTGCCGATGACTTTTTTTTTATAGCTATTATTTTCTCCTTCTCATTTTCTTTTTTCTTTTCTTTTCTTTACTTTGTATAGCCTTTTTTTTCACTTCTTTTTTATCTCATTTTTTAATTTGCATTTTCTCTCTTTCCTATTTCCATCCACTTCTCTCCTCCTCCCATCCCTTCTCTACGTCGCTCGCTCTGCCTCCACGCAAAGCACCGAAATTTAACACGCAGGAACAAGCCAACCCATTGCCCAAGACGCTACAGAGCAATCATCAGAATAGTCGCTTTTGTTTAGTATTCTTAACCGACCCACAAGTCTCGCGGGGACTCCGAGCTCGGCCCTCCGCAGCGGCTAAGGGAGAGGGAGAAGAGAAGAAAAGAAAAGAAAAGAAAAGAGAAAGTGAGAGCGAGAGAGAGAGAGAGAGAGAGAGAGAGAGAGAGAGAGAGAGAGAGAGAGAGAGAGAGAGAGAGAGAGAGAGAGAGAGAGAGAGAGAGAGAGAGAGAAAGAAAGAGGGAGAGAGAGATTCAGATATTAAAAAAAGCAAAACCTCAAGAGAATTGGAGAAAGAGAAAAAAGGAAAAGAAGGAAAGAAAAAGCAAAAAATCAAGATAGCAAGCGAGCGAGAATAGATAAACAGAGAGAGAGAGAAAGAGAGAGAGAGAGAGAGAAAAGAGAGGAGGATGCATCTCGAAAACGCACCGACTTCGCCAAACACGTTAAACGTCCTCATACCAATGTGTATATAATCAGTCGGCGTACTGAACCCGGCGCTACGTAGATAGAGGTTTAGATCAACCCTGAAATGGATAGACAGACGGATGGATGGAGGACGCCAGCCCGAGAGCCCAAGCAGACAGACAGATAGACACCCAGATAGACAGACAATACATCAACGTACGTCAGATTACCAGGGGATTCCCATTGTAGCTAGGGGGGAGGGGTAGGGGCGAAGGGGCGAAGGGGGGAGGGGGTTGCGGCGCGGCTGTGTTTGTACAGTGGCTGAGGGTCAGCTGC
>NC_051402.1:37505452-37507952 GCF_015228065.2 Penaeus monodon | reverse complement strand
ATAAATATATATATATATATATATATATATATATATATATATATATATATAATATAGGTAAACACACACACACACACACACACACACATATATACATAAATGTATAATTATTTATATAATATATATACATATATGTGTGTATTTATGTATAAATAAATATATGTATACATATATACATATATTATTATTATGTATATATACATACATATATATATATATATATATATATATATATATATATATATATATATATATATATATAAGTTACGACGAAAACGATCCTAAAAGAATTTTTTCCTAAGCTCTCATTATTATTTAGAAATTAAAAGTAAGGATTCACACTTCTAAGGATTAAAGTTTTCTCAAAATTCTGCACCAGAGAAAAATATTCTCCTTTGCTGCCCAGAAAAATTGTAGTTTTACTCTTTAGCTATTTGATAACAATAAAAATAGATTATATCAAACCTAAAAGAATATTGCACTACCCAAAGAAATATATTTTTATATGAAAAAGACAAAACGAACCATTTTAAGTTAAAGAACATGTGTATCTTTTATGCTCCTAACTCTCACATTAAACCAAAGAAAACGTCCCGAACATATTTCAAATCTCCAAACAAATGAAATTCAATAACAAAAAACGATTTTTAACGATAGAAAAAGGAAAATAAACGATTCCAAAAAAAAAAAAAATACGATTTTTAACCAAAGAAAACGGAAAATACACCTTTCCAAAAACAAAGAAAACGATTCTCCCTTTCTTCAGTAAACGTTTTCAGTTTATACAGTGAGGGTTTTATGTCATCGCCTCTCTTCAGGTTTACGGTTTTCTCTACATCTTATACGGGATCTACGTGACTCGTATTTCTCTCGGGCACAGGTGTTCAAGCAGTATTAAAACCGATACTCGAAGAAGCATTTTGTAGGATGTCGACATTTTTCTTTTCTCCTGGAGTTACGCGTGTGTGGATATGTGACTGCTATATCTATCTTTTCGACGAGACACACACACACACACATATATATGTGTGTGTGTGTGTGTGTGTGTGTGTGTGTGTGTGTGTGTGTGTGTGTGTGTGTGTGTGTGTGTGTGTGTGTGTGTGTGTGTGTGTGTGTGTGTGAGAGAGAGTGTGTATATATATGTGTATATGTATATATGTATGTTATATATGTATATGTATATGTATATATGTATATGTATATATGTATATGTATATATATTATATATATGTATATATATATATATGTATATGTATATGTATATATATTATATATATATATATATATATGTATATGTATGTATATGCACGTATATATATATATATATATATATATATATATATATATATATATATATATATATATCACATCGACAATAGATATAACATCTAAATCCGACATAGTTTAAAAGAGATATTTTTACCAATATCTTTTTCCATATAGCGTTACAGAAATTCGCAAAAGGTTCACGGCTACATTGTATAAATACCCCGTTGTAAAGATGTCAAAACTTACTGAAGGAATTTGTGATCTGTCAGAAACACAGCGAACAATAACGGAAATATAAACCATTTATACAGTGTATAAACCAATCGCATCACGGTAACTTTTTTTTACCATTTCCTTTTCATTCTTTCAGTCTTTTTTTTTCCTTACCTTTCTCTCTCTCACTTCTTTTTCCCCTCTTTCTCTCTTCCTCCCCATCTCTTGTCCCGTCCCTCTCTCTCTCTCCGTCTCCCTCTCCCTCTCTCTCCCTTTCACTTATTTCTCTCCCTCTCCCTCCCCCTCTCTCCCTCGTTTTCTCTCCCCCACACGCCATCCCAACATCCCTCTCGGTACCACCTTCAAAACGGAAAAAAATATATTTCCTTTCCGTTCTAATTTCTCCTCCCCGAATCGCCGCTCGCAGTGCGTTGAATCGTGATCCCTTGTGGTAAATTTTTCTTCTAACTGATTAACTAAGTAGTCTAAATCCCTCAAGACCACAAAGGCAGCCTCACTGCACCTGGTTGCGGGCGGCGAAGGGGCTACTGTCCTTTGCTTGTAGGTGAGCGAAGGTGTAAGAGTAATAGGGGTGAATATGAGAGAGAGGGAGAGGGAAGGATGTGTAGGAGGGGGGGATAGAGGAAGAGGGAATGAAGGGGGGTATGAGAAAAAGGCGAGGGAAAGGACGGGGAGGGGAAGGAGAGAGAACGAGAGCGTGTCCAAGAAAGAGAGGAAGAAACGTAGAAGCGATAGGGAGTAAGAATTACAAAAGACAAAAAGAAAGACTACAGTAAATTAGAGACGCGAAGAGAGGAGCTTAGCGAAAGGAGAAATAAGGAAAGAAAAGTAACTCAGAGGTGTGAAAGCAAAACGAAAGGAGACGACTGCCGTAAGAGTCACAAGGAAGATGGAACCGGGATCTCCGTGGCGACTCCTTGACTGAAAACCGCGATCGCATCTTAAGTTTTTTTTTTTTCTTATCTTTCTCTCTCTCTCTCTCTCTGTCTCTCTCTTT
>NC_051402.1:37482952-37485452 GCF_015228065.2 Penaeus monodon | reverse complement strand
AATACCGGGGAGGGCCGGGCACTGGGTTACAAAAGGTCTTGCTTAAGGAAATCGCGCGGGAGAGGCCCCGTTGATGAAGCTGTGAGCGCCGCCATGACAGTTGGGGGAGGGAATCAGGTCGTTGCCAGATTTTTCCGAATGGACTTTGTATTCTTCTTTTCTGGTGTCAAAACAGACTCAATATTCTTACTCTTACTTAAACACTCTATTCTTTCAGGCGACTGGCCCGGTGGTAGCTCTTAAAACGCTTCGCCTCCAAAACCTACAGTGTAAAAATCCCCAGTAGTCGTGGGCATCCGCGATTTCTAGCAGCTAGAGCCGCGAGGTTGAGGGGGCGTGAAGGTTGAGTGACAGCGCCGGCGGGGGAGTTGGAGTTAGAGACGGAGTGGGCGGGGTTTTGGGCGTAACACCTCCACTTATTTACTTAGGTTTTTATGCTGTACCGATTAGCAGACTTGAGAAGGGGGGAGAGATTTAGTTTTTAATCTCTCGACGGAGCTAATTTAATTCTGTGGGATCCTTCCAATATCCCAAATTACTGTGATTACATATGTTTTTTTTACAGCGTTCCAGTGGATGGGTTATATATTTTCCTGGAGATTTTTAGCCGCATAACCTTTGTAGTGAAAATAATTGATCTGCCGTGACTACAATTTGATGTTGGGGATGAAACATGCCTTATCGCAAGTTTATTTATCATCGGCTTCTACTTAATAGGGTCTCTTTCTCTACTTTACGGCCCAGAGCGTGTGTTGGTTTAGTAAAGCACTGAATCATAAACGAATCTATTGAGAGTATGCCTAACTTGTAATCTCTAGCGATATATCGTTTTATTATCATCATTATTATCATTATTATTTCTGATCGTTCACTGATCAAGATAAGAGATCACTTCTTAAGAAGTCTAGTTGCTCAACGCTGGTAGCGGCCTCTGCGCTTCTTGTAGTACATGTTACTCCGCTCTGACATCTACGTGTTACAGCCTCTCGCACATCCGGGTGGGCATCGGCGCTCTGAAAATATCTCCCCACCCGCGTTTATCAGCGCTTCCATCACTGGCTGGGGAAAGAAATCATTACCTCGCATTAACGTTATCTGGGAAATATCAGCATGCACTTAGGGCCGCGCCACACCATTAACGAGAACACTGATCAATTATCGAAGTATAAAATGAGGAAGGTTGTGTCAGGTGGCCGCAGAGGCGCGGCGTAGGTGGTCGAGCCCGGGCCCGGGACACCTAGCAGTTCCACTTCCCCCGACGCGCGGTAAAACTGTCTTGCGGTCACCAGCTTAATCTTGTGGTTGGCTCCGCCCATGGGCGTCACCCTCAACCTCAGCCAATCAGCGGTCGAGACTGACGAGGCAATCTCCTCTTGTTATGGGGGGTTGACACAATCATAATGGGTCTTGGTCAGAATGTTTCGCACGTTTCGTTTCCGCTCGTATTGCAGATTCAGCAGTGATTGTGGTGGTGAGTATATGCTTCATAGACAGCTTGATGGCACAGCACCCGAGGGATTTATCATGATATCATGATCACACGCTCATAGATAGCCAGTGAAAAATGAAAGTAAATTAAATTTTCCAAAGAGCACCCACCCGGAGTGGATTTCGTACCGGAGGGCAGTGAACGATAACTACCGACTTAGCCTTCAATAATATTCTCTGGCTGCACACAATGAGCAAATAATATTTCAAAGGCGCTAGGGAGCCGCCCCGGCTATCCGGTGGCATCTGTTCCCTTCCTGACGACGCCTGGATTACGACCACCGCATCATCTTTTAACATTTTAACATCGCCCCCCTCCCCTCCTCCCCCTTCTCTCCCCATGCTGCTCTCCCCTCCCCTCTTCCCCCTTCCCTTCATTTATTATCGCAAACACTCCTAGATTTATAGCCAATTGCATACATATTACTTCATCAAGGGGGGTTCCCGTATGTTGTGATAGACGGCTGGGGTCGAGGATGAGGCTGATAGAGTTGTGTGTGTGGTTGTGGAGGGAGGGAGGGAGGAGGAGGGTGGAGGGAAGAAGGGAGAAGGACTGGCGGAGGGGGAAGGAAGGGGGGAGAGAAGGGGAGGCCGGAGTGGAGGAAGGGAGAGGGGAGAGGGTGGCGGGTGGAGTGTCCAGGTTGTAAAGACAGACAGGACGGGAGCTCTTGGGAAGCAGCAGCCGCCTTATCAAGATCTTAGGCAAAGCTCTCTTGGAGGGCCGTCCCATCCACTGACGTAAAGTGTTCGATTTATTGAGGAGTTGATCGCGCCGTGTGGTACTTGCATTATTATTTTATTGTCATTATTATTATTCCAAGAGGAGATACGAATTCAGTTAGCCCTCCACTTTATAGTCGAAGCCACAATGGACTGCAATTTCCCCTCCTTTTTTCTTGCTCCCTTGTTTTACGAACTTTTTTCCCCTCCCCGAATTCGAAACCGACAGTGAATCAAAACATGATATATAAAAATGATAAAGTACTTAAATATAAAAAATAAAAAAAATCCT
>NC_051402.1:37455452-37457952 GCF_015228065.2 Penaeus monodon | reverse complement strand
TTTTAACGGCGGGGAATATGCAGTTGCTTCTGAATACAATTATGCTAATCGTTCACAAATTACACTTGCCACAAGATTGAGGCACCCATCTGGCGGCCCCGCAGCCGGGGGACGCGGGCTAAAAACATTCTAAATGGCGGGCAAAATTCTCCCGCCAAAAATTTGTGAGAACATCTCCTTTTCCCCGCTATCATTCCGGTTATTTTCTTGAGCACGGAGGAAGCTGCCCACGATCTCGGCTCACCAAGATTTTCACAAGTTTTTGGTTCTTTCCACGACTCATCGCGCGCGTGTGATTTCTTTTGGCGGAGGCGCGAGAGGGAGTCGAGAGGGAGTGATTAAATCCCCGCCGCCCTTCCGGCTTTACATGGCGGATCCCTCAGCCAGACCGGACGAGGAAGGAGGCCAGTCGTAGATCTCATCATTTCATCTCGGATCGCACACTTGGCCAGAGGATGGTCCGAGAGCTTTGGTAAACGGTCTTGGGAGATGTCCCCCTCCTTGGCCTGATAATATGCTAACATATGCAGAATTCAGGCAGCAAAATTGGCTAGCCTCCAGCCCGGCGCTGGCCGAGCTGGTATCAGGGAGACTGAATATAAAGCTCCAGTTTGGGGTATCGTATATGTATCTAAACTCGACTTTAATTCTTATGTTGTCGTGAGAGCGGCCGATTATCTTGATCTGCAAAAGGTACAGTGACATATCGCCCCGCCTGACATTGGGATTCATCGTCCGTTAATGATGCAAAAAAGCTGGATTGCGGTCCTTTGTTCGGCCTTCATTCGCCCCCTCTCTTCTTTCGTGACATTTGCTTTAGTTCTTTTCGCTTCTTGTTTCCAGGCACGGCTATACTTGTTTCGTTTTCTCCAGCTGTGTTTGTTTTTCTTCGGGTTTTTCGTTTCTTCTCTTTGTTTGTTCTTTATACTATCGTAATTCAAAACCCCCCCCCCAACTATCTTCTCCTCTCTCTCCTCCTCTCCCTCCTCCTCTCTCTCTCTCTCTCTCTCTCTCTCTCTCTCTCTCTCTCTCTCTCTCTTGCTCTGTAGATAGAAATTTAGACCCAGATATATAGATAGACACATGGATCGACATACGCATATATCTATCAAACTGCCTCTTCCTCTCCCTCTCTCTCTCTCTCTCTCTCTCTCTCTCTCTCTCTCTACGCATACGTCTCCTATCTATTCTCTTCCTGCGTCTCTTCCCTTTTTCATCACTCTGCCCCACCTCCCACCCTCTCTCGCGGTCGCATAACCACCCCGCTCCATCACCTAACAACCATTGGGCCATCCAGAGCGCCCGTCCATCTCTAAGGCTCTCTATGGATCGTCGCATCATTGAGTAATTTTTACGGCTGTTGATTCATTACGGCCCAATTACAGATAATGGGTCGTTATCTGTTGGCTTGAGAGGGAGGGAGGGTTGGAAGGTTCGGCGGGGGGGGAGGGGGAGTTGGGGTTTTATGATGGGGGAGAGGGAGAGGGACGGTGGGATGAGATGGGGAGTAGGTGGAGGGTGAGGGTCGTACGGGGGTGAGATGGGGAGGAGAGGAGGGATAAGTGTGGAGTGGGGGATAGGGTAAGGGGGGTAATGGGGATGAGATGGGGAGGTGGGGGGCAGGGTGAAATGGTGAAGCTTGGGAAAGGGGGGGGGGGGGGGGAGGTTCTAAAGTGCCTTGTGATGTGAAGATGAACGAAGGAGATAGGGAAGAATAGAGAGAATATGGAAGGGAAAGGATAGTGATGAAGATGAAGTTGAAAGTAAAGAGATGGAATTGAGTAAAAGGGAGATAGAAGATTAGGTGAAAAGAGAATGACGAGAGGAAAAAAGAGATTTGATAACAACAGATGAACAAAGGAAATAGAACAGAAGAGTAAACAATTCAAAACATGATAGATAAAATCAAACACAGTTCCGGTCCATATATTTAGAAAACAAGATTTAAAGAAGAAAGAAAACTTAAAACAAAAATAAAAATCGGAGAAAAATTGGCATCATTGACCACAAAATTACAGAAATGATGATACTAAAAAAAAAATACAAGAAGATATTGTTGTAAAATTGCAGGAGGCAACATTGTTTACCTCAATTGGGCCTGAAGACAAGGAGTGTTGCAGCTGGCACAGAGGGGGGTAGAGAGAGAGAGAGAGAGAGAGAGAGAGAGAGAGAGAGAGAGAGGGAGGGAGGGAGGAGGAGGAGAGGGAGGGAGAGGGAGAGGGAGGGAGGGAGAGAGGGAGGGAGGGAGAGGAAGAGGGAAGGAGGGAAAGAAAGGAGGAGAGAGAAAGAGAGAGAGAGAGAGAGAGAGAGAGAGAGAGAGAGAGAGAGAGAGAGAAGGGGGAGGGAGATAGAAGGGGGAGGGAGAGAGAGGGAAAGAAAGATATATATATATATATATATATATATATATATATATATTAGATAGAGAGAGAGAGAGAGAGAGAGAGAAGGAGGAGAGAAGACTAACCTAGAGAAGAGGATTCTGATTTTCCAAATTTTT
>NC_051402.1:37409822-37412322 GCF_015228065.2 Penaeus monodon | reverse complement strand
TATATACTGTATAATATATATATATATATATATATATATATATATATATGTACTGTGATATATACTGTATATATATATATATATTATATATATATATACTAGTATATATATATATGTATATATATATAATATATATATATATATATCTGTTATTATATATATATTATATATATATATATATATACTGTATATATATATATATACTATATTTATATACTTAAATATATTATATATATATATATATATTTATTTATTTATTTATTTACTGTATGTGTGCGTGTATAGAGAAAGAGAGAGAGATGGAAAACTTGGTAGATAGGGAGATACACCGACAGCTATAAGATTGTGTCTTTGAGGGTAGGCATGTATGTTAACTTTTTATCCTAAGTTCACCGTGGTACTTCCAAGGCCAATTCCATTCTAAGTGTCTAGTTACGGCTGTATTACATCGACCATGTTCTCCGCCCCGCCCTTATCAGTCCAGGACCGCCATGATACCTTATCCTAATCAGACGCGCTGTCACTTCATCCTCAGCGCCCAATTCTCAGGAGAGCAAATTAAGTGAAACACGAAATAAATAAAGCTATCATGAGCACAAACTCCGCTCTGACGACTGGCGAGTTAGCACATGGTTTATACCAAGGGCAGGCCCCGCGAGATCCCACACGATCGCCTCCCTACACGAACCAACTGCCCAATTAGCGCGCAAACCACCTTGTTCCTCGCGGAGTGGCCCTGTCGCCCTGACCACGTGGCACCTCCTAATTGGCACGGCTGTTCCGCGGGCCAGCCTTAGATGGCCTCGGGGCTTGTTCGAGTGCCAGCGACGACATGAAGGTTCCGGAGTGAATTATCGGTGCCTTCGCGGCTTGAATAAGATCGCGGCGACCCCATAAGGCCCGCTTGTCTAGACCTAAAGGGTGACGGCACACTCGTGACTCGATTATCAGCCATGATAATGATGTCTGAATTAATGATTGAAAACGACTTATGGCCCGCTGGTTAAAAAAATCGAAGACTGCGCTGCCTCGTTCCGCACTTTAAGCTTTAAACAAATAGCTTTTAGGTTCAACGCAGGTGTGCGCGTTAGCAACAGGTAGATCACACTCGCAGATAACAGTAATATAGATAACCAGACGAAGCTTACATGATCGCATTAATTATACATGCACGCATACGAACACACATATCAAACACGAACTTCCAAGAAGGTCAAGAGGTTCTCCGCTGCTGCAGGCAAAAGGATTTAAATATGGACAATTTAGGAGCCTGGAACAGTCTTAAAGTACGTGCACAAGGCTCAACAACGCAGCAATGGCGTCGCTGCAATTGCGATTGTTGGTTAGATCATAAAGAAGTGACCGGCCTCCGAGCATCAATGGATTCACAGTGCCCTCCCCGCTGAGGGCGCAGGATATTGATAATAACCGGAGTGAATCCTACACAGCAACATCGGCCGAGGAGAGAATGATGTATCAACAGAGCGAGAGAATGGCCCACGCAGCTTGCTCGCGCCGAGAGACGGCCAGTTAGGGACGGGAATAGCAAGTAGACAACATCTACTAAACTGATCGTGTCTGGTCCTCGTCGCGCCGCCATGATCCCCGCGTCCCCTGATCACCGCGGGTACCACGTCTTCTCACAACCACCTTGGAATGTTCCCTCCTCTCCCGCCCTCTTGCTCCTCTCTCCTCTCCTCTGCTTTCCTCTCCTCTCCTCTCCTCTTCTCTCCCCGCGACAAGTTTGAGCCAGCTGCAGAGGAGGCGGGAGGTGGCTGCTCTTGAGATAATTTACCGGCAATGAAAGGGTAGCGGGAGAGAAAAGTAAACAAAGGAATGTCTAACAGCTCTTGCGCCGGCGGGTGAGCAGGGGCACCCTCGTAGAATTCAGGCTCGAACAGTCGCAGGATTTTCATTTGCGTCATAGATGTTTTATATGACCTTAAGCTAAGTTGTTCCAGTTCTCGCTAGAATGACAATGATGCTTGAGCAACTTTCTATTAGGGTTAAAAACCAATTTCCACCACATGTGGTCGCTCTACGTAATACAAGTAACATCCAAGATGCATATTTAGGTCAACTCGACCGATAAACAGACTCGGAGGTAATAAAAATTAAGCGTCTAAACGCATTCAGGTTTCATTCCACGATAATAAATGCAGTGATAAAGCGCGGGAAACACGGGCGCGCCGGTGCTGCCCCCAGCGGCGGCCGCGGCGATACCGGTATCCACCAGCCCCAGCAATTTGTCGCATCCCAATAAAACAGCGGGAAGTCCTTCTGCTGTCTGCTAGGGGGCCCCCGCCAGCGTTACCACCACAGGACTCTACCAGCGTTACCAAGTTGAAGGCTTGCATTCTGCGATGTTAAAGATCTCCCAGTGTACGTAATCGTTTTGTTTTGTTTTCTCTGTCTCTGCGTTTCTTTTAACATTTACAGATTATATTACATTGCTGATGAAGAATTCTTACCGACGCAGGTTTCGTTAGTCTGGGTTCAA
>NC_051402.1:37397322-37399822 GCF_015228065.2 Penaeus monodon | reverse complement strand
ATGACAAAATATATTAACTTCATTTGAAGTTACTCTTCCCTCCATTTTTTTTCAACTTTCCTTTAATTTTAATATCAACTATTTTGACCTATTCCAAAATTCCTGTCAGAGCTTTATAACGGGGCTACCTCTCTTGTATTCCCCTTCTATTACACCCAAATCGAGCAGAACCCTCACTCCACTACCATCAACGTACACTTATGGGCATTATTCCTTTTTCAGTGTGTAATCCCGAGAAACAAAATAGTTGCATTGCAGTTCGAGGTTCCTGTTACTCACATTCAGTCAAGAGGGGTGTTGACTGAACAGAAGCAAGAAGGTGTGCGGTTGTGTGAGTAGACCTAAAGTTAGTACTTTTTGAGGAAGTTTCGGCTCTCAATCCGTGGTCAGTTTTATGAATACACTAATATTACACCTTTAATACTACACTTTGAACACATAATTTCTTTCTTATTCTTGTGACTGTATATTGGAACGTTCAATGCTACAATTCCCTTTTTCCTTTGTTATTCGGATTATATATTTACGGTATTCACATCATCACATTTATATTTATCAAACTGCATATCAATATATGTTCTTACAAAATCATTCTGGGGATAAAAGACATATGAAGTGAGCAAGGGATAGGTATGAACTCGCCCCAATAACCAAAGCCTGCAAGCCACTTCTTCAACGTTCTTAAGACAAAGGTCAGAGAACTGGATTGTCTAATGGGGAAGGATGCCATTCAACGCCTTATGATACATGTTAAGTAGACAGGTAGATAGTTCAGTAGCGCTGGACTTTGATATGCAATGCGGTGTTTCAGATAAATGAGTTTCATGTTTCATGTGTGTTGGGGCAAAACTATACATGTACTGTCGTGTGGCCTGTTAAGCTATGTATAAATGTTGTTTGAATGTTGCTATGTTGTTGTGACATTGCTGTTGTTTTCGAGTGTGTAACTATAAAATTGCAATGTTTTGCATTTTTATAGTATGAAGTATTGTAAATATTCCATGTGTTGTGGCGTGTTGGTGAGGACAGCGCAATCTTATTTTTTTCATGTAGTATTGTGTTTTGTAAAATTTGTATCTATTATGTAGGAGGAAGAGTGGTAGGGCAGTATACATATTCGAAGTATTTCGCATATGCTTCTTTGTTACATTATTGCGTGACAGTTATTAATGTATTGAGTGTTTGTGTGAAGCTGATAGGAAGTGCAATTTTGCCTCGCTATTTCGTGTCATGCCTCACGGTACAGCGAACTATATAACATGACATTGTTATGATAATTCCTTGTAACGCTGACGAAAGATACATTGTGATGCGGCGGTGTGTGTGGCGAGATGTGGCATTATCTATCGTGTTGTACCGGGGCGCGGGAGAGATCTTTCTGCTCCAGATGAAGGCGGTGAAGGTGCAAGAACCCCGAGCCTGAAGAAGGTTCATCCACTCACCAATCTGCGGCATCACAACTCATCCATAATAAGATACAAGTTGTAAACATTTGGGCTCTGCTTTACATGACTTCTTTAATTACCGCCGAGGCTCGCTTAGCTAAGAAACTAGATCGTTGTTGGACATGGCCTAGAACCCAAATTTGCATACGAACATGAGAACGATCGCGCGAAATTTGTCACATATTCTCTGACCTATTATTACGCTCACCGACTGTAGTATTAGGAATCAATTACAAAGCTATTGAAATTAATAAAGCGAGTTAGGCAAAGTCCGTGGCTAATGGGTAATGTGTATGTTGCGAGAAGAGGGCGGGGCCAGGCCCGATCCCCGTTTTCTGTTCAAAGACTTTCGACGCGTTTCTGAGAGGTTCGACTGATTCTCTCTCTCTCTCTCTCTCTCTCTCTTTTTTCTTTTTTTCTTTCTTCTTTCTTTTTTCTCCTCCCTCTATTTCTTCTATTATGTACGTTTCAAGAGTTGACAGATATAGATAAACTGACACCAGGAGTGTGGAGAAGATGGTGTCGTCCGTACCCAAAGCGAGGGTATTCCGCAACCGGAAGGAGAACAAGGGAGGGACGAGTAACGACAGAGAACTCCCATTACCTGGCCTTAAGGAGAGAAGTATTACCACTCCGCCGAGGGACGAACGAGCCAGGAGTTTGTTGCTTGTCAGTGCTGACATTACATCTGGCCGAAGTCGTGGCCGGCGTCCGAATGCCACTATCTCAGGAGACGATACGGCGTCCTTACTGGCTAATCACATGCATCGTGCACGACTTTTCGCGATTCATGGCGCGAGGTGACGGACGAGACACCTCCGCGGCAGGAGTCCTCCCATCCTAACGTCGGTATTATCAAAATTAAGGATTTCCGCGCGCGAGTTGCAGCTCCGAGCCAGGGTTCGGGACGGGAAGGGAAGACACAGTAATTGCAGTCTACGCTCTTTATTCGACACCTCAGACCGGCCGAGGTGCCACTTACGACGCCAGATAAGCCCTCATGCGTGGAGCGCTCCACACTGCGCCAGACATTACCTGAATCACTCCTAAACACC
>NC_051402.1:37389822-37392322 GCF_015228065.2 Penaeus monodon | reverse complement strand
GGTTTCGAGTCACCACCTCGCGTTTTTTCCCTTTGGGGCAAGGAACTTCACCTCAATTCCTGCCTGCCCTGGGGGGGAAAATCAGCCCAATTGCCGGTAAATAAGATGGTGACTCGATAAAAAAAGATAAAAAAAAAAAAAAAAAAAAAAAAAAAAAAAAACGGCGGAAGGCATGGCAAAACCCGCTCTAATTCCAAGAAATCATGGAACCCTGTCCCAAGGGCGCGGGGGCCAATGATTAAACATCGGACTAAAGACTGGCAAAGGGCAATCGGGGTTAAGGATTCGAGTCACCGGGCCGGTGCGTTTTCCCTTGGGAAAGGGAAATTTTCACCTCGTTGCCTCCCTAGCCACTAGGGGGCCAAGCCCCCAAAAGTCATGCATGTCCCAAGCCCAAAAAAAAATGAGAGAATGATCCCAAAAAAGGAAACACCGGCATCCCCCGGGAAAAGGGGAACGGGGGCCCCACCACGTACTCACTCCAAGGCATCCAACTAAAAACTACAATTAAGTATCTGCTGTGACCACGGCGGTTGGGGCATGAACCTACCGTTAAAATAAAGTTACATTATATAAAGCTATATATATAATTTATTTATTATATTATAATATAATATATATTATATATTTATATAATTATAATTTTAATATTTAAGTATATTAATTTTTAATATATATTTTTATAATATATATTATATATATAATATAATTATATATATAAATATATATATAATATTAAAATATATGTTCTTATATTTAATTAAATATATAAAAATTTTTAAATTTTAAAATTTTATAAAATTTATAAATTTTAAAATTTTTGTGTGGTGTGTGTGTGTTGTGTGTGTTGTGTGTGTGGGTTTTTGTGAGTGTGTTGTGTGTTTTGTGTTATTTTAAAACCCTTCTATATATATATATTATAAAAAATATATATTCTAATTATATTATTTTCTAATATAAAC
This sequence comes from Penaeus monodon, assembly GCF_015228065.2. Lineage (NCBI taxonomy): Eukaryota > Metazoa > Arthropoda > Malacostraca > Decapoda > Penaeidae > Penaeus > Penaeus monodon. The sequence goes on along the minus strand of NC_051402.1, from coordinate 37,391,360 downwards.
AAACCCCAAAAACAACACACTACCCCCAACCACACACACACACCACACACACCCACACACACACACACACAACAACAATATTATAATATTTAATTTAAAATATATTATAATTATAATTTATATATATTTTTTTATATATTACATTAATATAATGTAATATTTATATAAAAAATAAAAATGTATATATATATTATTATATATTTTTATAAATCTATATATATTTAAAATTATATAATTTAAATTATATTTATTATAATTTATTATATATATATAATATTTTTTACCCACATTATATAGTCGTATGTATAATTATTTATTATTATAATATATATATATATTATATATATATATTATATAATGTATATATAATATACCTACTACTCTTCATCAACACACAACACCACACCAACCCCCCACACACCCACACCACCCCAAAACACCCCACACACACACAATATATATATATATATATATATATTAATATTATATAATATTATTTATATTAATATATATATAATGTATGTATAATATATATAATTACATTAATAAATATAATATATTATTATATTATTAATATATATATAGAAGATAATGTAGAAATTTAAAAGATAATAGATAATATATAGATTTCATTAAAAAATCTGTATCATATAATAAAAATATATATATTTATTATTAATATATATTATTTTATTTTTTATATAAAATATGATATGTATATATATTTTTTATATTATTTTTTATTTTTATATATATATATATTTTTTTTATATATAATTTAAAATAATTATATATATTTTCACACCCACACACCACACACACCCCAATATGTTTTTATATATATATATATTATATTATATATTATATATATTTTTATATATTTTATTAATATATATATTATAATTTTTATATTTATTATTTATATATTTATTTTATATTTTTTAAAATTTTATTATTTGTGTGTGTGGTGTGTGTGTGTGTGTGTGTGTTTGGTGTGTGTATCATTATATATATGTTAATATTATATACATATATTATATTTATTATATATATATATATTATACATATGTATATTATATATTATTTGGGGGTTTTATGTGTGTGTGTGTGTGTGTTTTTGTGTGTGTGTGTGTGTTTTTTTTTTTTTTGTGTTGTGTTTGGTTTTGGTGTGGTTGTGTGTGTGTTTTGTGTGTTGTGTGTGTGGTGGTGTGTGTGTGTGGTGGGGTGTTGGTTGTGTTTTTTGTGTGTGTGTGTTTTTGTTTATATGTATTTATATATATATTAATATTATTATATATATATATATATAAATAAAACCACCCCACACACAACACACCACAACCCACCAACACAACCACACATATATATATATATATATAATTTTATAAATATTATATATATATAATATATTTTATAATAAACATTGATAAAATCTGTATATATAATTATAAATATATATATATATTATAATTATAAAATATAAAAAATATTTTTTTAAATATTTGTTGTGGGGTGTGTTTGTGTATATATGTGTTATA
>NC_051402.1:37372322-37379822 GCF_015228065.2 Penaeus monodon | reverse complement strand
TAATAGTAATAATATCAGTAATAATAACAATAATGATGATAATAATGATAATAATAATAATAGTGATAATAACAACAATAAATATAATAGCAACAACAAAAAGAGTGATAATGATAATAATAATAGTAATAATAATAATTATTATTATGAAAACGAAAATAATAATATTGATGATATTGATAACAATGTTAGTAATAATGATAATAATAATGAAAACGAAAACAATAATATTGATAGCAATGTTAGTAATGATGATAATGATCATAAACAATAACAATAAATATCAACAGAAATATACTCACGTCAGATAATCGTGAGCTATTTTGTCCTAACAAGCAAAACCTGCTCCTCGAACCTCTATTTTCCTGGTTATGTTGGCCTTTGCAATGAAACTATCATTTGCAATCACTATAATCATCTTTGCAATTGTGGGAGCGAACAAAGGGTGCAGCTCTCTCTTTCCTTTCAGTTTTATGTCCATATGTCGGTCAAAGTGTGTCTCTGATTCGGTTAGATCATCCGTTGCACAATTTGTGATGATCATTTAGAAAAGAATGAGAAATAAAAAGAATGTCAGCTGTTTTTTATTTTGATCTCTAAATAGATGTGATTTGCTATTTAAATGATGGGGAGTGAGAGAAGGAGTGAGAGAGGGAGGGAGGGAGAGCGAGAGAGAGAGAGAGAGAGAGTGAATGAGTGAGTGAGAGAGAGAGTGTGTGAGTAAGAGAGTGAATGAGTGAGTGAGAGAGAGCGAGAGGGAGAGAGAGAGTGAGAGAGAGGGGGGGATGAGAGAGAGAGAGAGAGAGTGAGTGAGTGAGTGAGAGATAGAGAGAGAGAGAGAGAGAAAGTGAGTGGGAGAGTAAGTGTGAGATGAGAGAGAATGAGTGAGAGATGAGGAAAGAGTGAGTGAGTGAGAGCTGAGCGGAGAAGAAGAGAATGGGAGGAGAACATGAGAAACAAGTAGTAGTTATCTGGTAAAAGTAAAAATCCATAGTAATACTGTGACTGATAATATAATGTTGCGCTATGATCTGTTAGATGGAACTCGCCATGTGTTACTACTATCGACAGAGACAAAACAACAAATACAATACCTCGGCCAAACTAACGTACTTCTGTATCTGGGGTAATGTGTGATGTCTATGTGTGCTGTTATATTGTATTTGTGTCTGCGGCGTGCGTGTATATTATATTTGTATGTGATGTGTGTGTTTGCATTAACGACATCCCATACAGAAACACACAATAGCGCAATACCTCCGCCCACAGTAACGTACGCCAGCCAGGGCCGTTTATAGTTTACGCAGGATTCCGTCTGATGCTGATGCGTGACACGTATTTGCATCATAGTCTTGTCACTCAGCCCCCTCGGCCTCTTCCCAATCTCCCCTCGGCCTCCGTAATGGGCCCTCCAGCCCCCTACTCCCTTGCCTCCTCAACTTCTCTCAACCTTCTCCCCTCCATCTCCTCCTCTACCTCCCTCCTCCTCCACCTCCTCCGCCCTCACCTCCCTCCTCCCTCCACCTCCTCCTCCTCCTCCTCCTCCTCCACCTCCTCTACCTTCTCCTCCACCTCTTCCTCCACCTCTTCCTCCACCTCCTCCTCTTCCTCAACCTCCCAAAAGACCCACGGGCGTCTCCATAGGCCTTGGCAGAGAGAGCTTTGTCCTCGAAAAATGTTTCCCCAACGGACGCCTTTTTTCCACACGAGGAGGACCACGACGCGGCCCTCGTAGGCATTAACTTCTCGCTCTCCAAGGCCGGTCTCTGATTCAATTTTCTCGCGTCGCAGCATCGGCAAGGGAGCTTCGAAGACCGATTTTTTTTGGGGGGAACTTTTGCTGAATGTTCTTTCTCTCTCTCTGTCTCTCTTTCTCTTTCTGTCTCTAGCTCTGTATTTTTTTTTTTTCTCTCTCTCTCTCCTTCTCTTTCTCTTTCTGGCTCTGTATTTTTTTTCTCTCTCTCTCTTTCTCTTTTTGTCTCTGGCTCTGTATCTCTTTCTTTCTTTCTTTCTTTATCTCACTCTCTCTCTCTCTTACTCTTTCTTTCTTTCTCTTTTTGTCTGTTTCTGTCTCTGGCTTTGTTTCTGTCTTTGTCCCTTTCTGTCTGCCTCTCTCTCTTTGTCTCTCAGTCTCTCAGTTTCTCTGCCTCTCTCTCTATCTATCTCTATCTATCTATCTATTTTCCACTCTTTCACTTTCACTCTCAGTTTGTCCTCATTTTTCCTTTCCATGTTCTTTTCCTGTTCTTAATTTAACGCTCCCTTCCATCCTTCCTTGCTTCCATCTCACCTCAACTCCCTTTTCCATCTTCTCCCCCACCATACAACCTCCACTCTCTCGTCTCCCTCTCCCTCTCCTCCGCCCTTTCTCCCTTTACGCAAATCCCACTCTCTCGCCTCCCTCACCTCTTCTCACCTCCCAGTCTCCCCCACCAGACAAACTCCACTCTCTCACTTTCCCCTCTTCTCCCTTTCCCCCTCCCCCACCCTCTCCCCCACAACACAAACTCCACTCTCTCAATTCCTCTTGTTCTTCACCCCCACCACTCTCTCAACTCACCCTCTCCCCTTCCCCCACCCTCTCCCTTTCCCCCACTCTCTCACCTCCCAGTCTTCTTCCTCTCCCCTTCCCCAACTCTCACCTTCTTCACCCCACCCTCTTCTCCCTCCCCCTCCCCTTCCCCCACCCTTCCCTCACTCACTCACCTCCCCCTCTTCTTCCCCCCCCACCTTCCCCAACCCCCCACATGACATTCCAGTGGGGGGAGGGGGTCACGTCACGCTGCATCAGTCCGAGGCTCTGTCAGTGTCAGCCGGGTTCGAGGTCCGGCGTGGCGTCGCGGCGCTAACCTGGTTACTGGCACCTCGCGACGGGGGGGGGGGGGGGGGTGTCACCCGGACGCGTCAGGGACAGGTAGCGAGTCGCGGCGGAAGGAGGAAGGAGAAAGAGGGAGGAGCGGGAGATGAGGAAGAGAGGAGATGGAAGTGTTGGTGAAAGGGGGAAGGGAGGAGTGAAGAGAGAGAGGAGGTGGGGATGCTGATGAAGAAGGGAGGAGAGAGAGAGGAGATGGAAGTGTTGGTGAGAGAGGAAAAGGGAAAGGAGGGAGGAGCAGAAACCGAAAGAGAGGAGGCGAAGGAATACACAAGAAGAGAAAGAGGAAAGACAGAGAATGGAAGAGAAAAATGAGATAATAGTAAAATCCTTAATCTTCGTGGATTTTACCCTTTACTTTCCTTCCCCTTCCTTCCCTTCCCCAAATCCTTCCCCCATCCCCCCTCCAACAAACCCCACCAACGCACCTCCTCCCAACCCCCGTCCCACCTCTCACGCCCCACCAACCTATCCTCGTTCCTAATACTTCCCCAACCCCCTCACACCCCCCACCCAGCCTTCCCCAACCTCCTCCCCCCCTCCCCCCCAACCTTTACCTAACCTCTCATCCCCTCCACATCCCACTATTCCCCTTGTAGTTCCTAACTAGACCATTTCCAGACCCTTACAACCCCTTCCTAGTTGAATCCAACCCCTCCTTACTTACCCCTCCTCTCCCCCTACCCCCCGACCTCTTCCAACCCCTATCCACCCACACCCCGCCAGTCTCCGGGACGACGCCAGTAATAGAATTACCTATCCCCCGCCCCCCCTTCCCCGACCCGCCGCCCCCTCCCCACCCGTGACCCTCTGATTAATCTTTAAGAGCCGCGGTGTCCCCGGGGAGCGTCGCGCCCAACGCCTGCATAACGCATGTGACGGTGAAGAATTGACGGCATTGTGGGGAAATGGGGGTGAGAGGTTTAGTGGGAGGTGTGGGGAGGAATGGGGGGGACGGGGGTGTGGGGAGGAATGAGGGAAGGGGTGTGTGGAGAGCAATTGGGGAGGGGGGTGGGGAGGAATGGGGGAGGGGTGTGTGGAGAGGAATTGGGGAGGAATGGAGGAGGGGGGTGTGGGGAGGAATGGGGGAGGGGTGTGTGGAGAGGAATTGGGGAGGAATGGAGGAGGGGTGTGTGGGGAGGAATGGGGAGGGGGAGGGGGGAGGAATGGGGGAGAGGTATGTGGAGAGGAATTTAGGAGGGGGATCGTGGGGAGGAATATGGGTGAGGAATTCAGATATTTGTCAAATATGGGGGATAGGAGAAGGAATTGGAGAAGGGAAGGAGAGAGGGTCAAGAGAAAATGAGAGGAGGGCGAGGGAAATTTTGATAAAAGAGGAAGAGCAAAGGACTGGCGTAATAGCAGTGATGATTACAATAGCAACGATAGTGATAAGAACAACAATTATAATAATGATAGTAATGATAATGACAAAGATGATAGTAATGATAATGATGGTAATAATCACTATTATATTAATAATCATGCTAATGATATTATTAACAATAAGAATGCTAATGGTGATGATAATGATAATAAGAATGATATGATATGATATAACATTACTACATGAATTTATATACTGATGATGAAATGGTAATGAATAAGATAACAATAATAATTATGAGGTAATAATCTAATAAAATTGCTAGTAATATAACTAATAATAAATAATAATAATAAGTAATAGTAATAAAAACAGTAATAATGATAATGGTAATAATAGTACTAATGATAAGGATAATAATGATAATGGTAATATTCATCATCATAATAATAATAGTAATAATGATAATAATAATAACACTAATAATGATAATGATGATAATAGTAATCATGATAATAATAGTAATGATCATGATAATAGTAATAAAATGATGATAATAACAATAATAATAATGAAAACGATAACAACAGTAATAATTAAAATGATGATAATAATAATAAAAATACTACTGCTACTACTACTACTAATAATAATAATGATAATAATTATATTGGGATATGCAATTTTCAAGGGACCTTTATATTAGTTTAATCCAAACAAAACCAAATAATCATGGAATATGGTAACACTGCGGTAAACTTTATTCACTTCTTAAGCAAAAGAAAATCTTGAATGAAATTTCTGAAAAAAGTTTCTTTAAAAATAATAATAATAATAATAATAATAAAGTATATACAAGTAGTTTACGATATCATAGGAAAGGGAGATCAAGGTTTCTTTATTATTCTCTTTTGCGTCACTGGGTTGCTCGATACGCAATACCAGGTTGAAAAATATGTATTTATATAAGACTATTCGTAAACGTTGAACTTAAAGCAGATATACTTTTTTATTTAGTTTCTCTTTAAAACTTTACGTTTTCTATAAAGGATTTATTATTATAGAAAATGTCTATAGGGGTAACTATTCAATTTTGTATACTATTGTTTGCAACTTTCATATATCTCGTACTTATTGTATGTTTGATGTTCCAACGATTATAATATAACTTTGAAAACAAAGGTCAGAAGCTTTAAGGATTAATTATGAATTCAGAATGTAAAACTCTCATACATAAGAATTGATTATTTTAATAGAATAATGACTTTTGTGTGAAAGATATCTTGGATATTTCATGATCATTGTCTTTCCAGAATCTGCTCGATGTCAATGAAGTTTTTTTTAATGTAAATTTTGAAGGAGAGGAATAGATAGGATATGAAGAGTCAATGGATATTAGGATAAACCCTTTCAATTAAAGTATATATTCATAATAAGAACAATCTGGAGAGCACAGTTATATTCACTAGACTCACATCAACATTAACTGAAATAGGAAAAGATTATGAGACCTTATGGATCTATATTGCTGTCGAATTTACAATCCGAAAAGGAAGAAGAATACTGGTGCAAACGAATAACGTTTTGGATTCATACTGAACTTATTGCAACTAGAACAACAAAGGTCTTTTTCGAGGCAAAGGCCCTGAATAAACAATACAAAAGGCCTTTGATACATTGGAATATCCAGGATAAAACACCATTTTACCAAATAATGAGTCCGTGTACATTTTTTTCTCTCTGATTTCAATATTCCTTAGAGACTCTGCCCTTAATTATCTTGTGTCCCCTTTGTTATATTAAGACTGATTGACTGAATAGCCAAAGGGAAGACTGGAAACTAATTTCAGAGTGTCATGCGGAATACGGAAAGCTAAACCTAGCTAATTTTGTAAACACCGAAGATTCATGCACCTCAGCATTGTTATTAGTATATTGAGTTCGTTTGTTAATATCCCATAGTATGACGTGAATACCTCAGTGTAATATAGACTAAACTTAGAACGAAGGATAATCAGTGATCTGTGATGGTATGATGGCACATTGCACAATCCATGAAACCATGCTCCAAAAAAATGCAATATGATGCTAATGGAATATGGTGAAAATAAGTCGATGATTAGCATATACAAGAGATAAATGAATTCTTCGGTTACATACCCGTAACATTTCTAAAAATTAAATCCAGAAAACTTTTAGCCTGGTAGTAAAACAAATAAAGCATATTCCTTAATTTTGAATTAACGATATCTAAAGGCATGGTGTAATTGTAAAAAGAGAGCTACGTGTGTGAGCGTGATTTTTTACGCCGAAAAAAAATGTAATATTGATGAATAACAACGGTTCTCATTTAGCAATTTAAAGACACGTGTGTCTAAAAGTGTTCTCAGACCAGTTACGTTTATTGAACGAGTCGTTGGTTTAAACTGTAACCTAAACATCGATACGTTCACGTTTATGCACAGTACCTAATTATTGTGGTGCATTAACGTGGACATAGTGACACTAATGTTATAGATAAAAGTTTAAACTAACAAAACATTTGATAAACACATGTTCGGGTACTTGAACTGATATTACATTTGGACCCCATACCCACAATTATCTCCGTGAATTAAGCATAATCTTGAGTCTTCGTTATCCTTTTCATGCAAATCAACAAGATTATAGGACTAACGTGTATAAATTCCAACAAAATCAGAACGTGCATGAAGTATGGCCCCGAAAATTTTACTTGATATGAAAGATGGTGCGTTATTGACAAAACTGGAAGGAGAAATGCCATGATAAAGATATATTTTAAGCCAATTAACGACTCATGAAGTTTCTTAACATGGCTCGTCATCTTAACCCCACAAAGGAAAACTTCATTAGAATGATTTCTTGTCCCATACGTCTTAATAAATTCATCGGGCTATAAGGGAAATTGGATTGCTTTCGTACAAGCTTCTCTTTGGGTTCGATTCTTGTCTACTAATTCCGAAACTTCTGTAGAAATGTGAGCTAAAGGCAGTTACAAGCGAATGTTGATTTCTAGATTCTTGATAAAACGTGAGCCTCATTCTCAACAGAACAACATAAAACCGATGGAACGCTTCTTATGTGAAGTCTACTGCCCTTTGAAGCTGTACTTTATTATTATCATTAGTAGTAGTAGTTATTATTATTGTTATCATCATCATCATCATCATCATCATCCTCACTACTACCGCTGCTACTAATTATTTATTATAATTATTATTACTGTTATTAATATTATCATTATTATTGTTGTTATTGTTATTATTGGTATTGCTATTGT
>NC_051402.1:37364822-37369822 GCF_015228065.2 Penaeus monodon | reverse complement strand
AAAAGAGAAAAAGAAAGGAAGTCGAAAATGATGGGAAAGTAAATAAGAGCCAGAATGCAGAATATGAATTACTTATTAACGAAAAATAAAATAATCATACCAAGGCCTGTACCTCTGTTCTCTATAGTATTGTTCATCAAAAATACACTACCCAATACGCTACACTTGAAAGAGAAAATCCAGGTGTTGTGCGCACAGTATCACAAACAGAGCATTTCCTAGTGAATCACGTGACTACTGGGTGTGTTAAAACAATTTGTAGTCTTCTCTTGGTAAAATATAATGTAAGGAGTATAATGAAGCAAAGTGTTAGTGTTGAATTAGAATACTTTAAGACTGTCAATTTTATTGCCGGGTAATGACAATGGAGCTGATGAGGTCCTTTGTTTGGGTCAAGACACGGAAATGTTTAAAGCAAATGTTGATACTGGTAGTTTAATCCTTGATTATGCATGTCAGTGTAGCTGTACTAAATCTGTTTAGTGTGTGTCTGTTTATGGAATCAATTTTGTTATGTATATCGGTTATGAATTCAAAGTTATTTTGCTATTCTCTGTGATATATAATAAGGTTGTGGGTTGTATACACCTCCAATACATTTTATACATGTAGATATCTAGTGAACTGGTTAACTGGGTACTCCATACCATACTACATCCAAAACTATATATTGGCAAATCTATAGCTTTCATTTACAACACCGAGCAATTAAAATATAATATGTACTTAAACTACTATATATCTAATACACAAGGCACACAAAAAGGTGCAAACACAAAGGCATCTTGTACACTCCTTTGGTTTTCTCTCTCAAAATGAGTGTGCTGTAATTACAAAAATGAGAATCGAAGGTATACACAGAAGCAGGGTAACCGCCATTGCCGCAGACGATACGAAAGCGACGCTAGAGCCATGATTTCGGCATTGACTGGAGTTAGTAATCGATGTTTAAATATATAACATGATGTAAGAATTTAAAGAAAATTGCAATACGCGTAATAGATTTACAAAATTTAACTGAAGTGCAGACATTGCTATGGTTTGTAAATAAATTCCAGACATTTTAATCCGAAGTCTAGGCTCCAACATCATATTCGCTTGGTTTGCGGTTAATGGTGGCAACAATGCACAGAAGTGCTACCAAGTACCAGAAAGAAAGAAAAACAGCGATAAAACCAAATTTGTCCTTTTTTCTCGGCCTTCCTAACAACACCCATTAACTTTATCTTCACCAGCTTCCTTCTAAACATCTCCAATCTTGTTACAGTTCACTCAGCCTTTTACTGCAGTGTCCTGTGTTTGCCTGAGTTCGCTATTTCCTGCTCACACATTCACAATGCCGCATTCTTTTACAGTGAAAAAAGATCGATGACAAGTGGAATTCGGTTGATCGATAACTGTTACACGCATAAAGGAAAATATAAGGACGGAAGAACAGGGTTGAGCAGATCATAAGAGCGTGGTTGGCACCGCAGGGTTGTGGCACCGCCCCACATCGCGCCACCAGTCAGGGATGTTCCTCTGGGTCGACACTTCGTCGTCATTGTGGATCTTGAGGCAGAGCTCGCACAGGGGCGGCCTCAGGGTGGCACTCCAGAAGGCGCGCCAGAGGTGGAACCTTGCGTAGTCTCGAGGGGAGGCCTGCAGCTGCCGCAGAAGGAGCGCCAGTTCCCGCGGCTGGTACTCGCGGGCGTTGATGTAGGAGTTGGGCGGCAGGAAATGGGAGTAGTTGGCGCCCCCGAGCACCACGGGCACCAGGCCGTGCACCAGCGGCTTCCACAGCTTCTCGGTCACGTAGGCGTCGCACACGGAGTTCTCGAAGGCCAGGTAGAACAGGAACTTCCGGGCCAGGACGTCCTGCCAGCAACGGTCCTTCCGGTGGGACTCCCGCCGGCCGCAGCTGCAGGGGAGGGGGGGGTTACTTGGCCTTGCCTTTGCAGTTCAAGATGTGTCGTTATGTCTTCTTTAAAATATAGGAAAAATTAGAAAAAAACTATAAGTTTATACATGCCTGCGTACATATACATACATGCATACATATACAAAGATTCATACATACATATGCATGTAGGCATAAATTCACACACACACACACACACACATATATATATGTGTGTGTGTGTGTGTAGGTCCATATACATTAGAATATCATTAAAAAAATGTATATATATATTATATTATATATATAGACATATAAATATAAATATAAATATATATATATATATATATATATATATATATATATATATATATATATATATATATATATATATATATACATATGAAGACTGGAGGTTATTTCCCCATGTTATTATAATTGTTCTTTTCCTTTTACTGAGTCACGGTACCGACACATTGTTAATCATGTGACGTCATACTCCATTTCTGTCTAGTGTTTTTCAATTAAAATCAAGTGTCATTTTCATTTCATAAACAGAAAATAATGAACGTGGCTGCATTCCAGTCACGAATCTAATAAATTAAGAAATAAAATGAATTGAAATAAAATAAAATACGATTCAATGAAACAAAATGAAATGAAACGTAATAACGTCAAACAAAGAGAAATGAAACAAAACAAAACAAAAGAGAAAATAAATCAGATGAAAAAAATATATTAAATTAAACTAACATAGATTATACTAGATTGAATTAAACTCTATTAAGTAAAACCAAACGAATCAATTCAAAATCATTGAAAGATAAACATTCAGTATGCAAAAAATCTGAATATTAGTACAACTGCATAACGTTCGCGAAGGGAATGCGACATAACGTGACAGGAGCGAGCGATATAACAGCCTTAAAAAAAAAAAAAAAAAAAAAAAAAAAAAAAAAAAAAAAAAAAACGGAATGCATCGCAATAAAAGTCATATACATCCAGCTGCTCCTGCCATTGTTTAATTCATTTTCGCCGTGTTGCAAAATGGAAAATGCATGCTTGACAGTGCTGACGCGTCGTATTTTTTTCAAAGTTGATGGGGCGATGAAATTAGCTAAATTGTGTGGACGAATTAGACATTCGGATAAGATTTCGTAGGCTGATGGTATGCTAATTTTTTTGCGCGTTGGTATTCGGTATTTTGAGAGATTTTACGAAGCGTAGTCTGCTTATATTTGGCCCTGCAGGTGTTCCATAATCATATATTGTCGATTAAGAATAAACATTTGAATTAAGTTGCTTTACCCGTTCGCATTTAATCTACTTATTCCGCGTGTGTGGATAACAGCTTAAATCATTTATTTGTCGTACAGAAGAGGAGACAAACACTCATTTATGGATTATTAAGTCTTTCACATCTTTTCTTTCTTTTTTTTTTTTTTATGGGAGGTGAGTGACTCAAAATGGTGTCTGTTTGATTACCGGCGAGGGATTTTCATTCTGTACGTTTATTTCGACTTCCTAAGGCTTTTCACAACGTTATGGCCATCCTGTGGTCATGAAGGACACCAATGTAATTATCATGACATCACTCCTAATTAATTATACATTGATAATATTCGCTATCGGTTACTGATATTGCCTCTTCTCTGTGAGCAAAATGCAGTGCAAATATTGTAATTAAAAGAATATATATTTCTTTTTTTCGTGATACTGAAGACTATTACAGACTATAATATCTAATGACACCCTTAGCTATACCCAGTCACAATCTTGGAAGAACGCTAGATTTGTAAGAAATACGAATTCATACTAATTTTATGACAAGATAACATACGTGTATAGCCTAACATCATCAAGACCTTAGATACAGGTCTTTGTTATTACACAACTTTAACTGAAACAAGAATATGACGCGTTTACCTGAGAGCACCGCAGGCACCGTAGACATGGACGTACACGTGTTCTTGCAGCTGCCTCACGTAGTCCTCCCTGCGTGAACGAGTCTGACAGTGGGACGACATCCATGCTACTAATTTCGGCCGCAACAGGAACTCGGACCAGTCCTTCCCCGCGTCCTCTGTGGGAGGAAGTTTGTTAAAGTTTACCTGCATAGCTTTTCTTGTCTGATGCGCTAACTAGTGTCTGACGGATCGTGCTGCAGATGCGATGATGGATAGTTTGAGTCATTGTCGATATCCTAAAGAGTTTATAACATTGTTTGGCGGAGTTTTTGTTGTGGTGTTTTAGACCTATTTTAAAGCATGAGCACCTGTTGTATAAAGAAAAAAGTCTACAGAGGAAATGGAAGCAAAAAAATATGTTATGAACGCCAGTGACATTTAATCGTTTACTCAATAACGGTTTGCAGAACACTGACGATTTTCCTAGCTTGTGTTCATTCTAATAAGTGCCGTTTTTCCTAAAAGCCAACGCCAATACATAAGTACACTAGACAACACACACACACTACGAGAACTACGAGACTACCTGCTTACCTGTGGCCCAGTCCACGTAGGGGACCCATGACGGGCCCATGATTTCCTCGAAGGCCTCGCTGCCATGTAGGGCGTTCATATAAGCCTCGTAGAAGGGGCTCTCCGTGTCGAGCAAAGCAGGTCTCAGGGACGTCAACAGGAAACCCCTGCGTGTCTTGGCAGAGGTGGAAAGGCCATCTCGAGACAGCGTGGCATTTTCTCTAGGTATGAGGGCACCGTAGGGTTCCATGATGTCTGAGGCCGGATGGTATGTCATGGTCCAGTTGAAGAGGTTATCCAGGCGATGCCCAGTTACGTTCGCCTGTTAGGAAGGGACGTGAGTTAGGGGCAATGCACGAAACAGAGAAAGGAACACTGCTCCATTAATAAAGAGTGAATAGATACACACACACGTGTATTTACACAAACACACGCAATTAACATATACACATACGTACATCCATACGGCAAAGATAAAGAAAAACACACACTCTTAGCTGTGCTCCTTAACAAGCCAGGGTCGCCTGTAGTAGTACGAAGTGGGACGTCTGACGTAGGTGCTTCCACGTGCACCCAGACCCACCGCTGACTCGGAGATCGACTGTACGGCAGGTCGGACATCTTCACCTCTGCAGCCTGTG
>NC_051402.1:37324822-37327322 GCF_015228065.2 Penaeus monodon | reverse complement strand
GGGGAGGGGGGGAGAGAGAGAGGGAGGAGATGGGGGAGGGGGGAGAGAGAGAGAGGGGGAAGGGAGAGAGAGAGGGGGAGAGAGAGAGGGGAGAGAGAGAGAGAGAGAGAGAGAGAGAGGAGAGAGAGAGAGAGAGAGAGAGAGAGAGAGAGAGAGGAGGGAGAGAGAGGGGGGAGGGAGAGAGAGAGGGCGGAGAGGGGAGAGAGAGATGGCGGAGGGAGAGAGAGGGGGGAGGGAGAGAGAGAGGGGGGTGGACAGAGAGAGAGAGAGAGAGAGAGAGAGGAGGGAGAGAGAGGGGGGGGGGAGATCTGTAAGTGGTAGATAGATGGATAGAGAAAGATATATATATATATATATATATATATATATATATATATATATATATATATAGAGAGAGAGAGAGAGAGAGAGAGAGAGAGAGAGAGAGAGAGAGAGAGAGAGAGAGGGAGAGAGAGAGAGAGTGAGTGAGTGGGAGTTAGAGAGGGAGTTAAAAACATACAAGTGGAGAATGGGAGAGACAGAGAAAGAGAGAGAAAGAGACAGCCTGACTGACAGAGAAAGAGAAAGAAAAAGAGACAGGCTGACAGAGCAAGAGAGAAAGAAAGGAAAAAAGAGAGAGGAAGACAAACAGAAACGCCGATAGAGAGAGAGAAAAAAGAGAGAGGTTGAGATAGAGGCAAAAAAACATGCGGAGGGAGAGACAGTCAGTCAGACAGACAGAAAATGAACGAAAGAGACAGTAAGAGCGAAGAGAAAGAACAAATATAGAGATAGGTAGAACGAGAGAGAGAAACAGTGGACGGAGAAAAGAAGAGCAAAAGAGAGAAAGAAGGGGAGAAAGTTGATGGAAGTTGATTAATTAGTAGAGGGGAAATGAGAGGAAATTAAGGCAAGTGAGATAAAGCAACGAGGAGAATCACAGTGAAGAGGGGATGCCATGATGATGATAACAAAATAAGAGAGAGAGAGAGAGAGAGAGAGAGAGAGAGGGGGGGGGAAGGGAAGGAAAGGGAAGAGGGAATGGGAGGGAGGGAAGGAAGGAAGGAGAGAGAGAGAGAGAGAGAGAGAGAGAGAGAGAGAAGAGAGAGAGCGAGAGAGAGAGAGAGAGAGAGCGAGAGAGAGAGAATAAGGAAAAAAAATAAGCGATGGGTAAATTAATACCAAAAGTAAACGAAAGGATATTAAAAAGGATGCAGTAGAGACGACTTTAAAGGTATCCTACCCCTTTGTGACGCCCAGATATCCTCGTGTCTAAAAATCCTCAAGCCATATAGTGTTACAAGAGAGTGGTATGTGTCTTACGCAAGTCTGCTATTTTGATTTATCCTTATAAGAAGCTCTTGTGACTTATCCATATAAGATGCTGTGTTGACTTATGCTTATAAGATGCTTCGTTGACCTATCCTTAAAAGATGCTTCGTTGTCCTATCCTAAAAAGATGCTTCGTTGACCTATCCTAAAAAGATGCTTCGTTGACCTATCCTAAAAAGATGCTTCGTTGACCATCCTTATATTTTAAGATACTATTTTGACTTAAACTTGTAAGATGCTACTGGTTAACTCGTGCTCAGCCAGAAAAAATCACCCTTCACGGTAATTTTCTGTAATATCGTTACACCAGCACGCCATTTCTTCAGCTGAGCATACGACCTGGAAAAAAATAGACCTAAAATAAGATGTTCTCTCTTTCAGAAACAAGACAAACAATTTTAACGCGTAATAAGACCACGTTTTCTCCCCACAGACCCTATAGACTAGAGGCAAATAAGTCTCTACTGTAAGAGCTCGTGTCTCCCTCAGATTCAGTGTTCAAAATCAAAAACGCTGAGAAGGAGGTCCTGTTCACGGCGGAGACCGAGGATGAGGTCGAGTGCTGCTGGTGGACGGGTTCGAAGGAGACAACCAGCATGTTCATCGTGAAGAACACAGATCATCAGGAGGTGTTCTACGTGAGGAGAACTTTCGAGCCCAACGGCTGCTTCCTCACCAACAGTAGCACAGTGAGTTTTTATTCGCGTTGGCCTGTTATGATTCATTTGTACGCTTTGGCTTTATATTTGTTTGATTTTTCTTATTCTTAATCCTTCCATGTTTTTTTTTTCAATATGCAGATAATACTAAACAAATAACTATGATAGACCTATAACTTCATTAGCTTCCAAGTCTCCGAGTATATTGAAACAAAGGCTAAAATTACACCTTTCATGTCAGCGAGGTGTCACTCAGTTTTCCTTATCTCTCGAAACAAAAACTAATTATGAAAGAAAACCTTAATTTGCGTCAAGATATCTTGAACTTTCAAAATACTCGTTATCATTTTCTCGCGAATATCAAATTCTTTCTTTTTTCCTGATAGCTTTTTTGAACGTTAGTTATATAAACTGAAGCAGTGCGCTGAGTGAGAGTTGCCTGTCCTAAAAAAATAATAATAATAATAAATAAAAAATAAAAAAAAGCAATAAGATAAAGTTTGCTGTCATGCTATGGTTCAATTTTCACT
>NC_051402.1:37299822-37312322 GCF_015228065.2 Penaeus monodon | reverse complement strand
CTCTCTCTCTCTCTCTCTCTCTCTCTCTCTCTCTCTCTCTCTCTCTCTCTCTCTCTCTCTCTCTCTCTCTCTCTCTCGATCTCTCTCTCGATCTCTACTATCTGTTATTGCCATTGTAATGCTTCTGTCTATCGTTGCTTCTGTTTGTCTTTGTCTATTCCTGTCTCTGTTTATATTTGCCTTTGTCCATCTTTATGTCTGTCTATCTTTGCCTTTGTCTGTCTGTGTCTGTCTACATTTACCTCAGTCTGTCTGTGTATCGTTAACCATTCCCGCCTCTGTCTATAATTACCTCTGTCTCCGCTAATCCACCTCTATCTCTCCCTGTCTCTATACTTCTTCGTCCCTGTATGTCTCCCTCTATCGTTGACTCTATATACCTCTTCGTCTCTGTCTATCTCTATCTATCTGTTTCTCTCACCAAGTCCTGCGGGTCTCGAGACTTTAGCGCCGAATAAAGGGACTGAGCGATGTCCACTTGATAATGGTACACCTCTTCCTGTACTTGTCCACAGAGAATGCCCCAGAAGAGTCCTATCTGTGGGCAAAGGACACAGATAATAGGGACGCTCGTGTTATATATGAAGTTATAGGATGTTATGTAGGAAATGGAGAATGGGAATAGCATTTTAACTGATGTGTGGTTGAGATGAAGAGAAATTAATGACATACGCTGATTTCTTTGGCTCTAACAGTAATGCTTTTTCTTATATTGGTGATGGTTATAATGGTTAGAATAATTATGTAGATAAGGATGATAATAATCATAGAGATAATAATAGTAATAATGATGAGGATGATAATAAGTAGCCATAATAATAATAATAATAATAATATAATAATAATAATAATAATAATAATAATAATAAAATAATAATAATAATAGTAATAATAGGATAATAACTATAATAATAATATAATATGTATAATAGAATGATAAAAAATAAAAACAATAATAATAAAAAATAACAATACGATGATGATATGACAATGAGATAAACATATAATAATAATACATAATAATAAGAGATATAATGATAATACAATAATAAAAAATATATAATATATAAAACATGACGAAAAATAAATAAAAAAACAAAAAAAAACAATAAAATAATAACAATAATAATACAATAATATAACTAATAATATATATATATAATATTTTATTTAATATAATAATGTATAATATATAATCTATAAATAATAATTAATAATAATTATAAATATAATTATAATAATAATATATAATAATTATAATAATATATAATCATATCAATTTTCATATCATATAGTATTGTTATTACCATAATAAGAAGAATGATAATGATAATACCAATAATAAAAAGAATTATAATAGTAGTAACAACATTGACGACAACAATAACAGCAACAACAACAACAACAACAATAACAATAACAATAATAACAACTATTACTACTACTACTAATAATAATAATAATGATAATAAAATTAATAATAATAATAATAATAACAATTATAATAATAATAATAATAATAATAATAATAATAATAATAATAATAATAATAATAATATCATTATCATTATTTTTTTCATTTTTTCATCATTATTAGTATTGTTATTACCATCATCAAATTCTCTTTAAACTATTATTACAGCTAATTGTAATTTCATAATTATTAATATGATTATCATAACTAGCATTTCTATCATCATTGATAGTGTGTTTATTTCATCATCATCATTATCGTTATCACAATCATCATAAACATCATCATTATCATTATTATCGTTATCATTATCAGCCCAACCATACCATTATCACGACTCGAAAAGAAAGATATATACACGAGAAAGATAAGCATAAATTTGCTCCTTTAGGCAACCCACACCCGCTCAGCATCATCCTAAACCCCCATAAAATGTCCGCGCGACCAATATTGCAAGTATGGACCAGGGCGTGAGGATACTGACGGAGGCACTGATGGCGGCGCTGCAGAAGGTACCACCTGACGGAGGCACTGTGGGAGGAGGATGGAGGCGCCCTGGACATTTTTAGGTTTTGAGGAGATTTGGCCCAAGATATCCGAGTAACGACGTCCCGATGTCCCCCTCGAGGCCTGCGAGGGATAACGTCACTGGGTCGCCCTTGTAGATACGGTGATATCAAGACAAGACAGAGGAAAAATCTTCAACGGGCATTTGGCGCCAAACCCCTCAGCTAGCCCACGGAAATCATTTTTATCGTTTATTTAAATTTATGCATATTTGTTCCCTTCTTTTAGTATTTATGTATGTATGTTTTTCTTCATTGAACCTCCTTTAATTTTAAAAAAACACGACAATATACAGATAAATTTGTATTTGTAGGGAAACTTTTAGAGAAGGCAGTCGACGTTTAACGAGGAAACGAGTCTAGATGCGCGAACATCTGGCGCACGACCTCGCTTGCATAAAAGAGTGAGGTCAACCACTTCAGTGGAGTTGCGCACAGGGATCGGGTCGTTAACTACGGTCGGCTATCCTTCAGATAACCGCCGTTGTTCTCTGATTTAAACATTTTATTTGTGCTTTTGTTTTCGTTTAACGTGCATTTTATGGAGTCATACAGTGAGTCTGCAGTATTAGAGGTATTGTTTTTATTCGTTTTCTTTAAAATTGCCTTTTTTGTGTATTTGTGCTATGCTTTTATGTTTTTCGAAGGTTTATTTTATTTTATGTTGCTGATTTAATTTTGATATTAATGGTTTTGAGTTTTGACTTTTGTTTCGTTTTTGAGTTTTGACTTTTGTTCCGTTTTTTTCCGTCCGTAGATATAGCCGAAAGCTTTAAAATGGCAATGATAAAACATGATAAGTACATTATAAATAAATGATGGAGATAAACAACTTATTTTTACTTACTTTGATGAAATAATACAATTGATAGCAGTAAAGATTTCTAATTTATTTAATTTATTTTAATGTTTTCTATGAAGTGAAAAGTTTACTTTTACTCTGATGATTTCATTTTACGTTTCATCTATTTTACAAACTTTGAATTACCTATAATTTTGGTGATTGCTTTGGGCAAAAGACTGTTTCACACATTTTTTTTTTCTGAAAGACGCTACCAAGTGTAATAGCGCAGAAGACATGCGTAAATGACAATTACTCTGTACCGAAACAGGAGGCCGGAGGCTTAGGTCTAGTTGGCTCCTACGGACCCGCAAACAAGGGAAGAGACACAGATAACCCCTGCAAATTGAGCATAATTGTAGAGCCAAAGTAATTTTAGGCCTACCGAGCGCCTAACACATTTGACTCACTTGTTCCTCGTGTGCGAGGCGTTGACAAGCGTCGGCTAAAGAGTAGCACCACTCAGCTCGTACATCCTCTAAGTGGTATCTGAAAATAAGGGGGCGTCTCTGTAGATAGTATTTGAAAACACCGGGAGTCACTCTATGTGGTATCTGAAATCACCAGGAGTCTAAGTGGTACTTAAGAACACCCGGGGGGTCTCTCTAAGTGATATCAAAAAAGCACTAGGGTCTCTGTAAATGGTATACGAAGGGTCTCAGTGTTACAACTGACACTTATTCCCCGTCTTGTGGGAGGTTGTGGAGGTAAAAGATTGCAAGAATGTTTACGGTAACGATGGCGAAAGTAACATCAACAACTGCAGTGCTATCGGGTGACGCAGGAGTGGTGGTAGCAATGCTGCTGATGACTAAGACGCTGACTCACTCTGTGTTTGTTTGTTTTACTGCAAACTAGAGCGCCTTTCCTGACAGCCCGGGGAATTTCTTCTACATTCCTTCTTTGTTACTACGAACATTATTAAACGTAGAGAGGAAGATGATATCGTTAGGGATCCTTTTGTAAGTGCTCGTAAGGCAACTCCAGAACAAATAGTAAACGGCGAAGATCTTCCGAACTACACTGGCTTCTGATGGGAGGACATTCTCAGGCTCTGAAAATCAAGTCTTGGGACGCCACAGATCCGTAGCGCCTGCCGATTGCCTTTTAAGTGAGCTTTCACAGAATACTGAAGATTACAACGAAGTTCTTGCATAATGATATCAGAAACATTTCACTCTATCGTTTGTATAAATATAATATAGCAAAAGTAGATTTAATTAAACTAACTGTGAATATTCCTATTTTTTCTTAAAATTCGTTCTCTAAATACAGACAAAAGTTATATTCGTCTATTCACTATTACGCAATCACGTTACATTATCCTGCAGTCATACGGGTGCACCAGTGGCATTGACAAGACTGCAAGGACGCTCACAACATTTATGGTATGACAAGTAGGTTAAATATTTATGGAGAAAAATACACGTTTACTTTTCTGTAGTGCGGCCTAGTTTATATTTATAAGAACTCTTTTTTATAACTAGGCATTTTTCGCTATCGAGCAAGCTTGGTACTTATCATAACGTTAATAATAACAAAAAAAAAGCGCACACCTCTCCCTGAAATACTTGTCAACGAACACGTCCATTGGTTCTTTGTTGGATGACTTTCGTTTCTCTCGCCAGATATCGTCAATGAGGTGCATGAGGTCACGCTTTCCGAGGCGTCTGTTCCTCACGCTTCCCTCGTAACGCAGGTAGGCCGGTACACTTGATTCCGTCCCCTGGCAAGGCAGAATTGTAAAGATATATTAATATACAAAGAGAATAGCGCAGAAATAAATATGGAATATGGTGATTTGGTGCGATAATGAATGAAGAGAGAAACGTTACACCAAGAATTTCATGTTGTAGATTAACACTTTTACTTTCACCGTAACTAAATACTATGTAAACTAGTTACATGCTTCATGCAAGTCCCTTACACGAATAGACACTGTAAGTTGCTAAAGGAATGCAGCAAGACTTTAAAAAAAACAATCGCAGATAAAAACATGAATGGTCATGTAAGACCCAAAAGACACAGCCCGGGAAACACCTTAAAAACCTTAAAGATCCATCCGGAAAACTCTACTTTCTCTCTATCTATTCTCTCTCTCTCTCTCTCTCTCTCTCTCTCTCTCTCTCTCTCTCTCTCTCTCTCTCTCTCCCTCTCTCTCCCTCTCTCTCCCTCTCTCTCCCTCTCTCTCCCTCCCTCTCCCTCTCTCTCCCTCTCCAAGAGAACCACCCCAAGTAAAACTAAAACATCCACTGCTATTATCTGACCTTACAATCTATGAACTCCGTGGACGTGGGGAGTTGCGAGCCCGTGAGTTCGGAAATTAAAATGTCTACCGTTTGATCGCTCGTTCTCCCGTAGCTCAGATCTCTCCACCTACTGATGCCTCCCTCCACGTACTCCGCCACCCTGGGGGAGTGGAGAAAGTTCCACTTGTAGCATGCATTCAGGAGGGAAAGACAATGATGTTGCGCATACGTTCACGCCCCGCATTAGCAAGCAAGCAGAAGGAGGATTAGCAAGCGGGTAGAGGAATATGATTATCCTTCAAGAGATTAAACTTACAATCTACAGGCATTTGGGATTGAATGAGCATTAATATCTTCACAGCACAGGAGATGTATTTAACTGGTTTCGAGTATATCTTCGTCGGAAATACAGAAATACTGTCTTTCTGCAGAAGATATATTCGAAACCGTTTAAATACATCTCTCGTATTGCGAAGATATCTATTCTCATTCATACCCTTTTTTTTACATATATCACCATGAATACGGTTCATTTGAGAGTGACAGTCATACTCACCGGTTCCAGTCAGGTCTTGGAGTAGCTGCTCGACGGAGGCTCTGGTTCTCCTCACTCAGGCTGTCTCGCTCCTGAACCACCACCTCATGCACGTCTGCGGTTTAGGACGAGCAAGCAAGCAAGCATTCGTCACTACTAAGTGGACACAGAGGCCGATCGGGAAAGTGTGGACAGGCCTCATATAATGGCTTTGTAATAAAAGTTTATTTTTTGAAATGAAACATTTGTTTGTATGAGTATGTGCATGTGTGTGCATGTGCGTGTACATGTGGATATGCGTGCGCGTGTGCGCGCGTGTGCTGGAAATCTGCGTATGTGTGTAGATAAATGAATGCCTTTATATACCTATAAAATTATAGAAGGATTCACACTACGCTACAAAAATTCCATCTCCTCCGATTCCAAGGAAAAATGAACATCCGTGAAATTTATCAGAGAGGATAAATCATGACACGGGATGACAGAACAAATTAAACCATTGTCGGGATTACACTCACGTCAATTTTGATACTATGACTATGAAATTATGAAGTGAACTATCTACGAGTTTTCTAAATAGTCAATATTAAATTATGCTAAGGAATTATATTTAAATTGTTTTCCTTGATAATTGTGCAATGTTCAAGAACCATTTTTTTTTTCATTTATTTCATTACTCATCCTTCCTACCAATCGTAATTTCTCGCCGAAAGATTCTTATAATGAAAGAAATCAAACAAAATGGAAACTAGAAAATGTAGTTCACGTAACATAAAATAATTAGCGTTGCCCCCTGTACATGAAGGAATCATTGATGACGTCATTACTAAAGAAAAAACGCATGCAGGAGGGTAAACTTAATCAAATTAAATTAAACTCGATGAATATGCTTGGCAAAATAATAATAATAATAATAATAATAAGAAGAAAATAAATAATAATAAATAATAAATAATAACGTGTGAATAGGGAGGAAATTAAGAAAAAATCATCTCATCTTTGTTTAAAAATGTAAGCGAAACTATCTTAAGTTCAATATGAAAAATAAACCTATTAACTCCTTGTATCAATGCAATGTAAGTATCTTAGATCAGATTTTTTTAAAGTGAATATCATTATAATTAAGACATGTACGTGAAATAAATATTCAAGTGCGGGTATGTAACAGTTTGGA
Source organism: Penaeus monodon (assembly GCF_015228065.2). Taxonomy (NCBI): domain Eukaryota; kingdom Metazoa; phylum Arthropoda; class Malacostraca; order Decapoda; family Penaeidae; genus Penaeus; species Penaeus monodon. Next base: position 37,305,483 of record NC_051402.1, on the reverse strand, counting down.
CAATTCATTACAGGGAAGGACCTTGTAAAATCAATTTTGACACCAATCGTGCTTTGGGTGTCAAGACTCTAGGTGTCATGTATTGAGATAACCGACACTGAGACAGGTTAATCAGAGATCGATATTGGATCAATCAAAACACTTGACACCCAGCGCGCTCTGGGTGTGAAGCATTAGTTAAGAGTGAAGAAAAACAGTCTTTGTTTTGTACTTCCATCGAAATCCACCCTTGCAAGCACGTCCCCTTGCAAGAAAACCCCGTTGCATCGCCTACTGTCTCCCCTGATACTAGGAGCAAGACAGCCTGGAGGCCACTAACCGGAAGCACCATTGTAAATTTTATTAAATGACTCGTTCGTCAGCCAGGAACCAGCTCATACGACACGCATTAGGTATAATTAGATAGTGGGACCGACAGATTTCAAGCGTTAATTACTGGGTTAGACCGATTCTGGTTAGGTGCGCTTTACTTCTTTGCGTATTTTGATACTAAGAGTAACAAACGTATGGAAATCTACTCCATACAAGGAAGTACCTCAAAGTCAGGTTATGTATATTTCAAGCGTCTTCGAGCAGATGCCCTTCAACCATCAAAATCTAAATTATTTAATTACTCTCTTGTCTTGGGAGATAACGAAAAGTCTAATAGATATGAAATATGTATTAGATGAAAGTATTTGCAGTATACGAAGTTCTATGTAGGTAAATGAGTACGAGTGGACATCTGTTATAACCACAAGTGTTAGACTCTCGCATATGCACACTTGTATCTATAACTATTCAGAGCCGTTGTTTCTTGTGCAGTCATGATTGACATTTTTTCCACATCTCGTATCAACTCATTTAATAATAACGTAAGCTTTAAAAATAATGCTTATAAGCTCAACTACAACATTAAATACAAACTAAGAAGGGTTTCGTGCTGTTCCTTGAGCATGTCGTGCACGAGGACGAGCTGCTGGTGCGTGGCGGTGACGCTGGCCAGACGCCGCTGCTGTCTCTCGAAGTCAGCTCGCGGCACGACCTCCCGGTACTGGCGCTCCATCTCCTCCACTCGACGGCCTCGGGCACTCACTTCCTCCCTGGTTGTATGAAGTAAGATTATGATTCAGTTCGCTTGGTCTGGTGAATGAGGATGCTAGATTTAGATAAATTAGGACTGGTAAATTAAGTAGTTGAATTCAGTTAGACTAGGACTGGCAAATTTAGCAGCTGGATTCAATGATATTGGGCCTGTTGAATTAAATAGTTGGATTCAGTTCGATTTGACCTGTTGAATTAAATAGATTCAGTTCAATTGGCCTTGGTGAATTGGATAGTTAGGTTCAGTTAGATCGAGCATGATGAATTAAATAGTTATATTCAATTCGATTTGGCCTGGTAAATTAAATAGACTCAGAATGTTCCTGGCGAATCAAATATCTTGAACAAGGGATAAATCTAAGACATTTTAAACTTGAAATAATAGAATACCCTTCATTTGCAAAGTGTCTCACCGGCATTTCTTGAGAGCGATGGCCAGGAGTTGGGGGTCGGCTGCTTCTCCTTCCTGAGTATACCTTTCCAGCTTCCTTCGCAATCCTCCAGCTTCTACTCGAGCCTGGAGGAGGAGTGGTCTCTGTTCGTGAATTTTATAGATACCTCTTCTTTGTATTTCTCATTCGCATATGGATCTTGGGTGATTCGCTTGGATTGTTTTCTCTTCTTATACTTTGGTTGAAAAATGAGAAGTAGGCGAACAGCACTGATTACGGAGAAGGAAAAATGAGACGGAAAAAAAGGAAGAAAATAAGCAGTATTTTCAAACATACTTATATTTTATATTCACTTTTATCTTAAGTCATGTTTTTTATCCTTAGTGGCACTTCATTCCTACGTTAACTCACGACACACACTGACCTCGAGAAGCAAGATCTCCATTTTATTTTTCTCGTCCTTTGCGTCTTCCGCTCGTCGCAGTTCTTTTGTCAAGTCTGCCTCTGCCTGTATAATTAAGGGATAAAAAGTATAATTGTTTTCATGCTGTCGGGTATGTTTTTCTTGAGATTTCATATCTGAATATGCGGGTTTATTAATTTTGTAATTTCCTATGCGTTCCACTCATACCTCGCATCTCAACTTCAGTGAAAATCCTAGATGTTAATCGCCCTCACGCGAACGTCTGCCAGGAACCCCATCATTCCATAGGCTCTCTACGTTCACTATACCTTTGCCAAGTCATGCCTCAGCGATGCCACCTCCTGCAGAAGGTCCTGCTGACGCTGCTGGAGGTCTTGGTGATGAATGCGAAGGTCGAGACAGCTTTTTCCGTCTTTCCCTCCGCACATCCCGTGACCCGCCATGCTCTGTGGAAAAGTCGCTATGTGTAGGAATGTGTTTGGGATTGTGTCGGAATGTTGGTATGTGGCAGATTAAGTAGCAGATGTTTGTTTATTTATATGTTACTATTTCGCTCGTGTGTTATTTGTCTGTGTGTACCCGAGGTGGCTATCCATAAAGTGTATATATTAGTTATGACGTTGTTTCTATAATGTCAGTTTTGGGTTACCAGTAAATACACGTGAAGCACATGTTTACCAGTTTTAATGTGTGGTGCATAAGATAATGTTAAAATATGCGGTTGTGTATGTTCCTATTCTGCGTTATTAATAAAGATGAGAATGATTCTTACATACTGATTTTTTGATGATTAGTACTTAATGTTAACCGCCCCAGTTTAATTACTACATTTATCTATAAGTATGAATATGGGTATACAGCTGTATGGAAAATGTATATCCTAATTTCCGAAGTACAAATAACAACATATTCCGTTCATGTACCAGCCTGTGATAACCTTTCATTGCAAATCAAACCTGACCTGACCTCACTAAGCAGAAGCCTCTTGATCCGTGCGTTCAGGCGGCTAAGCAGATGGTGATACCCGTGGTGCAACAGAGCCAGAAGGTCGTGGTACGGTCTCACCATCTGGATAAGCTGTGCTAGTGTTTCCTCGACGACCCTTTGTGCGCTTTCCTCTGTGCTGTCCTCATGCTGCATGAATGTATGTAGGTATGAGGTTTTCCATATACTGTTTATTCGTCGTACAATTGAGATCTATCGTATTCATCGATATTCAGTTTGGTGTCGGCTGTTTCACAAGTCTGTCGTGCCCCCACAGCTTGATATTATAGTATGATTTGTTGTACACATACCCCGTAGGAGATGGAAGTTTGATCTATAAGGTAAGTACAGATATTATCTATTGGGCAGATTGTTCACTAAATTAATACGATTTAAATTAGACATCATTATATTAAACAGAACTTTACGCCATACCATATTTCAAAATAACAATCCAGAGATTACCAAATGTAAAATATTTCAACATATGACAAACATAAAAGGCAAACTATTGCATAATGAAATCAATTATCTCAAGAGAACCCCGATTTCTAGAACAAATTTGTTAACGAGGCCAGAGGAACCACACGGCAGTGGCGGACGTGCAGATTACAGCGGAAGGAATATTTTGGTTTCCGCGTCTAAACTATTTATAATTTGGCACCGATTTCTCCCCAGGATTTACCCTTTCCTCCATAGCCAGTCCTGTGTAAATAAAGACACGGCAAAATGGGCGATGCAAGTGGATACAGTAGTTCAACAGTAAAAGAGGCGTCTAGAAAACCTCTCTTTCATACAGTTACACCAACAGCTATATCAAAACATCTCTTGCAACTACGAGAATCTAAACAAAAGACAATATTTACGTCTCTATCAGCGCCATTAAATCAAACAATGACACTGCAAAGAACAACCGCAGCAATTACAGGATCATCACAGGCGTTGTTCAAGGGCAGCCCAGACCTCTCTCGCAAGCAGAGGGACGTGACGAGGGAGTGACGTAGACGATCCTCCAGCCTGAGCACCGGACGCGGTTTGCACCTCTCGCTGTCGCTCAGCCTCGAGCGCGCCTGCGGGAGGCAGGAATGTTGGATATTATAGCTCTCTTATCTATCCGTCTGCTTGTCTGTCTCATTCTCTCTCTCTCCCTATATGTGTATATATATTATATATATATTATTATATATATATATATATATATATATATATATATATATATATATATATATATATATGTATATATATAGTTATAGTTATATCAATATACATCAATCAATACCTATATCTATCTATCTATATACTTTTATCTATCTATATACCTGTATCTATCGATCTATAGAGTAATCTCTCTCTCTCTCTATCTCTCTATCTCTATATCTATCTGAGAGAGAAAGTATAATGATCTCTAATTTGAATTTTACTAGAAAAAAACACTATATTATCTGGCAGGTCCAGAGGAAAACTCAGTATCTGTTTCGCAGCTTTATTGAGAGAACAGACACGTAGTTTGAAGAGATCTTGTCGCGCTAGTCGTGGCGGAGGCGGCGGAGGCTCCTACGGGATAAGGGGGAAGGAACGGACTCGGATTGACTCCCTCGGGTCTTGCTAGGTCGCTTCAGCCCTAGGGCGTAGGGACACAGCTGTTTACCCTCGGCTACCCTCTCTAGTTTTGTATTGTGGGGTTTTTCTTCATATATATATATATATATATATATATATATATATATATATATATATATATATATATATATATAAGAGAGAGAGAGAGAGAGAGAGAGAGAGAGAGAGAGAGAGAGAGAGAGAGAGAGAGAGAGAGAGAGAGAGAGAGAGAGAGAGAGAGAGAGAGAGAGAGAGAGGGGGAGAGAGAGAGAGAGAGAAAGAGCTATACGTGCGCACGTGAATGTTTGCTTGTCTTGTAGCCAATACAATTACATCGTGGCTGAGTCACGCCGAGTCATCAGCCGGCGTGACCTGTGACCTAAGCTGACCTTCGCAAAACGTGATCTACCGAGACAGTGTTCCTCTCCTTCGCTCTCAGTTGCCTTTCTTGTTAAAAACGTTTCATACCTATTATATAACCAGTTTTTGCACTTCTCCCAAATATATGTTGAATTGTCTATTGATATCATTATTTCCTGATAGATCATGTGCTTATCGTACATAGTAGTGACTTTATTATAAACAGGATTATAAATTCAATTTATTTCAACATTATCAAGAATGGTCTATTATTCTTATAAAATCATGTGACTCACATTATGATACATACTGTTTACAAAGATTTCTTTTCACCATGTATACTTATTGCCCATTCTGAGTATCTATGATCCTATGAACCGAATCCATGTTGGCAAATGTAGAAAAGGTATGGGTGAGAATAAATATCTTCACAATACAGGATTAAATCTTCGTCAGGAATACAAAAATACTGTATATCTGACGAAGATGTAATCGAAACCGATCAAAAACATCTCTTGTATTATGATGATATTCATTGCCATTCGTAATTTTTCTATATCTATTCCTGTGTTTCTTGTACATGATTATTCGTCCTAATTCTGAATTCATTTTTTATGCACATTCTATACTGTAAATTTGATAGTTCTCAAAGTCAGAATGACGCGCTCAGTATAACACCTTCTGGTACCTATGCTGACGCAATCCCTTGTCATATCATGTGTCAAAACCGTAGTTTATGGTTTTCGTTTAGGCCTTTTTTTTAACAGTGTCGGATGGAACCTGTTTACAATGTACGCCTAAGTCACCTGCGGGAGATTA
>NC_051402.1:37292322-37294822 GCF_015228065.2 Penaeus monodon | reverse complement strand
GCTAATACAAAAGTGATGAAAAGACGTGACAGAAATTAGACTCGTGAGATCGGTAGCGGTAAGGTGGAAATGCAGTTGGTGTAGTAGTGTAAGTGATACTTTTAGATGGTGTTAAATTGTGGTGATCGATGGTGTGTACAGTGCGCTGCCAAAGCTGATAGTGTCCTAATGGTGATGCGGAACTAGTGATAAAGACAGAATTAATGGCGATTGACAATGGCGCGATTAAGTAACGGAAGTTAATCACAATAGCAGGTGAATGTACAGTAGTTGGTGCTAAAAAAAAAAGCCAAAACAAAAACTTGTCTTGATGTCAGGTATACAGAAGTCAGGTGTGTGAGGCCCTCCACCCTCCGCTCGGGAACCTTTTTTTTTCACTTGTGTAACATTACTAGGTGCTATCCAGTTCATCGGATCATCATGGTAGCTATGAATCTTTGGTTAATTTATTTATCTATATAACGCTTACAGTGTGTGTAACATATACATACATATGTATATATGCATGTGATGTGTGCGTATGCATGCATATGTATATATATTAATATATATGTATATATATATATATATATATATATATATATATATATTATATATATTATATATATATATAATGTATATCCTAAGCTTATGTCTATTTCTTATGGAATTTGTGTGTTTAAATGACATTCACTACTTTCTAAGTTTCCCTTTTCCAGTCTACGCGAGACACTTTCTTGATAAAAGTAAAACAATAGAATTAGAATAGAGGCCCGAGTCAGCCTCGGTGAAGGTGCATTCAACGATATCAAATAATGATCATCACTTCCGGTGTCTTGACCTCATTTTCCTAATAAATTTCATATAAACGTTATTAAAGGAAACTCGAAAGCCATGATTCTATGTTTTTTTTGCTGTAAGAATGAGAGCATCTTGGAATGACTATCTCGGTAAATTGATGATTTCCTCTCATTGTTAGAAGGGCGAAGACATGAAGAACTTTAGTTATCGAATCAAATCGAAGATTTAAAATTAATGATTGTTCTATATTGTATAATATTTATTCATTATAGTATGAAACATATCAAAGAAGTTTAAAATGTGAAGCGTCTATTTTTAAAGAAGAAAAAAGGTTCATAGGGAAGATAGACTTTCGCTTGACGTAGCAGTGGCAGCGGTGGCCCCGACAGCCAACACCGAAGAGGTAAGAGCGGAAGGCGTGGCTCTTGTTTTGGTTCTTTTCACACGCTTAAACAGGTTGATCAGGTCTGGGGAGTCTTCCACGTGTAATATAATGCACGGGGCTCAGTCCTCGCTGTTGCTTTGGGAAGAAAAGGGCTTTTGGCGAATAGAAGAGTCAGTGGAATGCGAGGCATGTCATTCACGAAGGTCCAGCTGATCATTAACTTCATCCTCGAAGATTAGTTTGTTGTCTGTTTTTTCACTGTTAGTCCCTCGTAAGGCGTGACATGAACCCAGTGGGCATTTAGGGGAAGCCCCCGTTAGATTCCTTGCCCTGTTTCCTCTGATCTTTGGAATTTCGGCGTTTTGTGAAGGATTTTGGGGGCGACGAGAGGAGAAAGTCCCACCTGGCCATTGCCTTAGGGTCAGCCCCTCCTACACGCCCGTAGGAAACCCCCAGGGGCATGCGGATGGTCAAGTTTCCCCCCTTTCGCCCCTTTTCTCTTGGTGGCGGTTTCTCTCCCATTTGAGGAGGCCTATGGTGAGTGAAGGAAGGAAAAGGGTGTGTGTGTGTGTGTCTTCTCTCACTCAGAGTTAGTGATGATGCAATAAGGGACATGAAGGACTGTGGAGGAGGAATCTTCACCCTCGAGGAAGTGTTTGTGGGAAGCAGTGTTTAGTGTGATTTACTGTTACTTTTCAGTCGGTGGATGACTGTCTGCTACCACAGTGGAGGAACTGGTTACCATTAATGTTGAATGAAGTGCGTCAGGTTTTTGAAGGCTGAAGTTTCACGCCAGTGTTGTTTGCACTATTTATCACACTAATGCAAGGCATCAGGTCCAGATATATAATGTGAGCTTCAGCATATTCCCTTTATCTTTTATTTTATTATTATTGTTTTTCACTAATCTTTAAGCATATGCTAAAGTGCAATAACTTGGCTACAATCAAGTAGCCTATCATAAGAAGTTCTGTCTGTGGATTGTATTGTGGTATGCTACACAAGGCTTTGTAAATGAAAAAAGTAGTGAAAAAGGAGTGGCAGTTCCTGCAGTTTTAAAACAAAAAGGAACAGCAGTTAATCCTGGTTATGTTATCTTGATTACTATTTTACAGTTGAAGTATTTTGCAACTGTGATAATAGCTAGAATTAAAGCTGGTTGAAGAAAAGTAAAAAAGAAAAGGGTTAATGTAACTGAGAGCGACTCACAAAGATAGAGGGATATGGACACTGCCATCATATAGAGCATAAAAAATAGAGTAGGAAGCAATACAGGAACATCTGCAGCAGCCTCTTACTAAATGAGAAATCAAGAAAATAGTTTCTGCATTTCAG
>NC_051402.1:37277322-37287322 GCF_015228065.2 Penaeus monodon | reverse complement strand
CCATAAAAATAGTCTATTGCACTTATCATTACATTAGATAAGGAATATTACTAACATGGAAAATTCGTGTGCAAACAGTTTTATAATGGTTATATTCATTACACTAATGTGTGGAGTATTTGTTTGAAATAAAACATATTTATAACAACTTACTATTCTACAATATTTAATTTGAAGTAGGCACAAATGTCTATTTGTGTCTGTTATTCCCACATGGTACAGTTAACAAAACCCATGCTGCCTTCATAATAGCTATGTGATAAACAAAATACAAATGTTAGTGAATTTTGTATTTATTTTATATTTTTGCTCATATTTTTCATTTTATTTTATATTTTTCATCTCGCACAAAGTCAATATTGAGAATTACAGTACCTGTTATTGTGTAATTAAAGGCTATTTATTCTGATTGTCTGGGTCTTTAATGGGTAGCTGAAGCCTGCCTTTTCCCATGAGATTATATTCCCATTAGATTGCTTTTTTTTTGTTATTTAAGAATTCTAACCTCACTTTTATTACCTGTTGTTCAAATGATTAAAAGCAAAACATTTTAGGAGCCTGGGGCGGTTTTTACAATGGTCATAGACTCTGAACTTTGTCTTTGGCAAAAAAATCTTTGACACTGAAATTTTGTTCCGACTCCTCATGAAAATGTCCTTATCTCCTGATTTTTGTCTGTGAATTGAATGAAGTTTAAGACAAGTCTGGAGGTGTCTCTCAGTGCCAAAGGCTGTCTTTAAGTTGAGCTTTGTAGATGCCAACAACATTAATGCAATTCTACAGATGCTGAAGATAACTGCATCAGTAATAATATGAAAAACTTTCCTGCAACTATTTTACTTATTGTCAAGCATTAACTGAACCATTTCGTCCTTATTTACTGCAGTTTTCTCTTTAATACATACAAATAGTGCAGTGCACCTTGGATTATAATTGTAGGGTCTTTTAAGAGGTAAATATTAATTCTAGTTAAGTGTTAATTATGAAATGTGGCAATAGTGCAAGTTAAACTAAATTGCTAAAGACAATTTTAAAAATGGGTTATAGACAAATTCTATGATGATTTTGGAGTCAAAGACTGTTTTTATGACATGGCCTTAGATTTATCAAAGAAAATTCTATTAGGTTTCGTGAATACTGCCCTTGGTTATTACTAGGTGGTTTTAAGAGACAAGTTATTTGAAGATATATGTAATGCAGCTATATCATTCCTTTATCTTTTTACATTTGAAAGTAAAATATGATTACCATTTAAAGATGCCATTCCTCTTTCAGAGCTACGGTACTTGAACTGTAACATTTTTATAGTAGAAAATTTTGGCAGTTTTTTGTGGTATTTTTCTCCAATAAAGAAATAACCTCTCTTTTGACAGAGGATTACAGAGAGTTGGAGGGCAAACCAATACCTTATAGAGAGCTGCACCATGCAACGCTAGCCAGCTTCTTGCAGTCAGTGCCTGAGGTTGGTAGGAAATGCACGCTATGAAGCTGCTTCACTTTTGTTTGAGGAAAACCACGAGTCTGTTACCTCAAACACATTTTTCTTTTAATGATGTTGGATATTCCTGACAATTTTCCTGATACACCCAGAATTGTGTTTATGATATGTATACCATCCCTAATACATGAATTATATAAATACTTTGTACTTTACACACACACATGCTCATGTACCCACATGTACATCACACGTATATGCACATATACATCCACCACATACATACACATTCATGCACAGTTACATACACATGTACATGCACACGCACACACATGCACACGCACATGCACAAGCATACACACATGCACACGCACATGCACATGCACAAGCATACACACATGCACAAGCACACTCACATGCACATGAACATGTATACATACATGCATACATACATGCACACATACATGCACACATACATGCACATTCACACATCCATGCACAGAAACATGCACACACACACACACACACACATGCACATGAACACATATGTACACGCACACATACATGCATAAGCACATGCACACGCACACACACGCACATGCACACATACATTCACACACACATTCATACACATGCACATGTGCATGTGCATGTATATGCACAATTACATACGCATTTATGTGCACACATACATGCACATATACATACATATGTACCTATACAAGCACATGTAGCATAGATGTACACAATACACATAAGCCCACACAGGTACACAGCCACATACCCACCTAAACACATGTACTCATACACATATATATACATGCACGCACGCACGCATGCGCGCGCGCACACACACACACACACACACACACACACACACACACACACACACACACACACACACACACACACACACACACACACACACACACACACACACACACACACACACAACACACACAACACACACAACACAGACACACACATCACACACAACACACACACACAAATACAACACACAAGGCCTGTCCTTCCACAACACACCTGCACACCTCACAAATACACATCCATATGCATACATACAGATTCACATGCATTCACTCAAAATCACAATCACTGATTCATACACATTTATGTACACTTGCTTTCACACAAATATACTCATACAATAGGTAATATATGAAGTAGTTATTGAAGGGTTCTGGTCTAAATATGAATTGGTGAATAGACTACTTATGTGAAGAAAACTTTTACACAATTCTAGTGTTTATTATTTTTTATATCCTATTTTTTATATCTGTAGTTGAAGACAATGTTTATACATGCCTTTTTAGCTGAAGTGTTTGATGCAGCAAATGGTTTGCTTCTATTGTCAGGAATTCCATTGAGTATTAGGTTATATTATTTTGTTCCCACAGTGATATCTTGTATATACTCTTTTGTTTGCCCATGTTACAAAAGGAGTTTTTTAATTTTTGGAATATGTTTTTATTTTGGTGAAAAATGGTGTTTCTGCTGGCAGTTTTGAATACTGGTATGCAAGAGTTCTATAGGCTTATATAAGTGAATTGTTTTTAGTTTTGAAATTTTTCTGTTTTGTTTTGTGGCTTACAGTTATCATGATTTGTTTTGTAGCTTATGATGATCATGATTACTGTGGACCTTTAAAGGATGCACGATCATGCAATCTGATGCATCTTGTAGGAATTTTAGTACAATTCCCCAGTTTCCTCACCCAGGAGTACCATAATACAGGACAAGACATCCTTTAGGGGTTAAAAGTAGTTGTAGTATCTTTTTTTTTCTTTTTTTCATATGTTTCTATTAGTATGTGCTTAGTACTAATTTATATAACCTTTACTTGCACATGAATGATTAACCAATAGGCTTAGAATATTAAGAATTCTAACAAGCATTCCATTATGAATTTCTGTGAATATTTGCTGGGAAAAAACTGTAAATTAAATCCATTTGTAACAGGTTATCCAGCTCAGAAATCGTGGTGGCCAGCTCTTTGCCTCATTGGTAAGGAAAGCTGGGGCAGCAGACCACATTGGACAGATGGTTGATAGGCAAAAGACCACCAAAAAACAGCCAAAGGTCCGACAGAGGGTAAGCCAGACCTCTTGAGTTTTGTATTGGGGCATGGTTGTCTTGAATGTGAGTCTATTTACTTGTTTAGCATGGGGATTCCTGTGTGTTTTGTGAATGCATTGTTTACTCTGACCAAAATAGTTCTTTAAATGATACACATTTAGCTGTTTACCAAGTTTTTGTTTTCCCCCTGGGTGTTTGTGAATTATTTTTTGTCTTTGTTCCATGATGCCAATTAGACTCAAGCATTGTTTGATTATGACCATAATGCTCCATAAAAGAAGGGCTTTGAAGCTCTTAAAGAATGTATTTGTTTTATGCTGTGGTTTCCATTACAGTTAGCAACACTTTACTGAAATCTGTTTTGCCTGCATACTCCCAGAAGCTCTGTTTTTATTTGAGACCATGATTGTTGGCTATATTGAAAGAATTTATTGGACATGTGAATGAATGGGAAGTGCCATGAGGGGGCAGTATTGAGTATAATAGTTGGTAGAGTAGTTAAGTAAGTTATTTGAAGATATAATAGATTAGAAAAGATTATAGCTAAATAGAGGAAGGAAATGGGGAAACAGATGAAGGAAATGTATAGGAAATAAGTATGACTGAGAAAGAGATGACCTGAGTTGGCAAAGGGTGCATTCTCAAACTCTTCAAGAATTCAAAATTCTTAAATAGATGCTTAGGAAATCTTTGGATAGATACTTCATTTCCAAGACCCTTTTACATAAGTAGCCTACCTTGCTTCTGATCATATTTGTTTGGATCATATGTGATGATAATCAGTGTGACAGTGAAAAATGCTGTGAATCACAAGTGATATGATAAAACTGACACTGCCCTTGCTTGTTCAGGAAAGGGTTAGCTGCTTAGGATACCTGCATTCAGGGCTTTACCTTGTGTTTATCAAAGTTGTGCACTTGTTAAGTACTATATATAGTTAATAGTTGTACATGTTTTCTGTTGTATTTTGTCATTATATATGATTTATTAGTTTTCTACAGGTATGTTTATTTTTGTGCTCCGTTTTTTTTTCTTGTGATCTTTTGATATCTTATTGTATTTGTACATCTTTGTGGTTAGACCAAGTGCACAAATGATCAGATTTGCAAATGCTAAAAGCCCAAATGTAGAGATAGAAAGATAGAAGTGCATCAGATAAGGGATCAGAAATTGAACTTGACTGATCCAGCTTATAAGGAGAATGTAATATAATGAGCACTGCACTGTTTGATGATAACTTAAACCATTTCAGTTATGAGTAGTGATTTCTTTTACTTTCATTAATATTGTATTAAAAAAAAATTGTGGTTAGCAAGGAGACATTTTTTTTATGATGAACCTTTATTATTATGGTAAATTTAGAGAGAACCAGGGGAAGAAAAATCCATAATGTTTGATTAAAAAAAAATGATTTTGATTATTATATACCAATGGTTCTTAACCTGGGAGGCACACCCCCTAGGGGGGCTTCAGATTTTCCAAAGAGGGCTCAAGCCCTTGGAAAAATGGCAGTGATTTCTCTAATTATCTTTGTTATTCTCTTAACGAGAACATAGTCAAATAATGGAAAATTAATTGTAATGCCACTCATTAAAAAGACTAACATAACATGCTTAAAATTTTCTTTAAAATATGGGAGGCAATTTTATTTACAGATACAAGCAAAACGTGGAGGGAAGGACAAATTCCTAAAGAGGGGGAGTAGCAGTTAAGAGGTTAAGAACCAGTTATATGCATTTTCAATTATTGGCCTAGGGGACTGAGAAAAGATACTCCAGTAAAGATAAATCCATTGATGCCAAATAGATGCACTGTACACTGTACACTAGCATTTTTCTCAATTTTGTGCTAAATCACCTAGGATTCAATTATTAGGCCTACCTGACCTTGTATACCTTGTTACTTGATTTTTTTTTAAAAATCTAATATTGTTATTTTTGTTACTAATATAATTGTTGTTATTATTGACTTTATTATTATAAACTCATGAGTAATACTGACACAAAATTCAAGAATAGGGTAAGCAGGTTAGATAGCAGAGACCTAGTAATTAACCCCTAGATGACTAAGACTTATAAAGTCACCTTCATGTCAGTGGCTGAATCACATGATAACCAGATCCACAGAGATATAAACGAGGGAGGCCTTATTACAGGAGAAAGAAATTGGAGTGGATTGACCAAGGTGTGAATCCAGTAACAAGGAGGAATGTGTGGATTAGGTTTACATTTGCATCCTGTCACTTTGGATTGTTCTGTATTTGTTGTTATTTTTTGTCTGTGAGGTGTGCTATGAGTATTGCATTAAATAAGGGAGGTGCAATGAGCAGATGATTCACATTATTCAGTGTTTAGGCCATTCATGCTTCTGTTTGCTTATATTCTGCAAATGATTTTATAATCCACTTGTTATCTAGGTGTGCTATGAAGTTCAGATGAAGGACTGTTTTTTTTTTTCATTTAGTGTTGATTAGTATGTTAATTTCTTTTTTGTTGTGAATACACTGTTTCTCCTTTTTTTCTCTATATCTGTCCTGTCATGCACACACTTTTATTTAGCAAGATTGAGATCAACTAGTATTGTTTTTGTGATTTCCATTGTTTTGTTTTTATGTTGTATTTCTCATGATGCATATTTTATTGTTTTAATGTGTTCCTATCATATAATTTAAGAATAGTCATTAGTAAGATATTTAGAATCCTTTGTGCATGCTTCATCACAAAGACTTTTTTTTTTTTTAGTTAATGAAATATTCCCCTTTGATTTGTCATTTTATGGCTTTTTTTTTTTGTAAACCTCTCCCCTCCTTCACAGCCGGCACGTCACCCCAAAAGGCCATCTGCTTGGGTACCTCCATCAGGTGCACGCAATGCTTCTTTTACCAAAAAGATAGAGCAGTCCTGGCAAGAGCCTTTCAAGCCTTATCCTGGTCCTAACTTTGGCACATCCCGGCATGCCAACACATCACTAAGACAAAATTACACACAGCAAAGAACAAATCCATCATCTGCCAATTCATCTAATTCAAACCCAAAGCCTAATGACCCTAATACCAAGGCAAACAACCTCCCTGCGAGACAACACAACCCAAGACAAGGTACCAAAACTCCATCTCCTGAACCGACGGCCTCCTCTCCCAAACCCAATAATAATGTGGGCAAGTCTGGACTCTTTTACAACGACGGAACCTGGGTGATTCCAAGGGCTGTGCGTAACAACCAGGAAAAGCAGTTTGCCCCTTACTTTGAGGTGAGGGACTGAGACTGTCATATACCCTGTCTGGCAGTAGGACCCATTCAGTGGATAAGATAATAGTAGCTATTGCACAGAGAAATAAATGATCTGTACTGGTGATTGGTTGTAGAGTGGTTTATCTGCACACAATTTTTTAAAGTGAAGCAGAATGACCTCAACCAAGACATGCTTGGTGAAAAACAGGAGGAGGAAGAGGTATGGATGTCCTTCCACCTGCAAATAAGACCAGATAGGAATGTTTTATATCAGTTTTATTTGTGCTTTTTACAGTTATTTGGAAATATGTTGCTGGATAGTTGACTTTTATCTTTGGTCACACAATGGAAAGCTAACATGTTGCCTTATGATGCTATGAGAGGCAATAGTTTTATTTTATCATTAGCAAGTCTTCTTATCGTAAAGTTTCTCAGTTAATCATAGGTTGCATGGTTCAGTCAGTTTTATTGCATGTTAGAACATTTTTCATTAAGAATAAAGACCATGCTTTTGTCATTATTAGATAATTTGTATAGATATGAGGTGTTATCAAAAAGTTTCTTATTATGCCAATAAGAAAATAAATAAACATAACTGATTTAATTTTAGCTACTATTATCTTCAAAGTAGTCATTGCAAAGTAGTCATTGATCTATTTTTTGATGAAGCTGATTTAATTGAAATGTATCTTTTATGGTATTTTCAAATTGCGCTTGTAATTGCTGTAGATACTGAAAATAGCTCTTGCATTATGTTTCTTAATTATCCATTTTTTGTCATTTTATTGCAAATATTTGTCAATATCACTGCTTCACAATGACCCACCAGCTTGACCCTGTGCTTCTGGGAAAATGTAATGTTCACCTCAGTTTTCTTTTGCAAAATGTCTCTACACATAGATGGCTCCACAAGTGGTTAGCCTCCAAGAATGAAATAGTAGGCCCATGACTTCACCTGATGTCCTCTTTCCTCGAGTGTTCAGGAAACATATCAAAGCAGACAATTTAATTTTTTTATTATAGGTACTATTATAATGTCAGTAACATTACTAATAGCAATAGAAGGCAAAGAATAATATTTCTGAAAATCAAGGAAATGAGTAAATAGGTAAGGTAAATAGTACTAGTAATTGACTCCTTAGTGTTTAAGTATTTGTGGAGCTATCTATATGTGTGAAGACAATTAGTAAATTAAACACATAGTGGGCATGACATGTCTGTACATGCCATCCCTGGTAGCATTAGGTTAAATTTCGTCTATGGAAGGATGAAGTTGCAGTAGGAACTTTTTGACTGCACCTCAAAGATAAGAGAAGACTTAAACTAGCATAGAATTTTGTGTAGTTTGCTAGCTAGCTGCATAAAGTGATTTCATTCAGAATCCTTGATTTACAAAAGGACTAATAAGAATTCCTATTGATTTGTGGGATTTGTAATATGAAGTTCTTGTGATTTGATTTAAAAAGCAAAATGTAGTTTAATGTATTACATTTTGATTGAAGTATAAATGATATTTCTGACCAAAAAAAAAGAAAAGAATTAGCATAGTTGTTGATTTGACTTTTTTTCCATACAAGGTTCCTCCTCGCTTCAACAACAGTGTGAAGAGCAGTGAAGGTAAGCCCGGAGGCAAAACATACAAGCAACTTTTAGAGGAGGAGGTGAAAAAATTTAGCAGCAATGAAGAAGTTGTTGTTTTCCGCACAATCCCGTGGGGCAAGAAGAAACAGTACTGGCTCTCTACTGTTACTGTGAGTTGCACATTTGTCATGTTCTTGATAGTAATTATGGTTCACTTCGCATGCTTTAAGGAGATGGTTTTAGTTTTAATTATGATATGATGATGAATGGTATGTAGCTAGATCTGATAGCTTGGATACTGGAACGTATTATTACCCTGGTTATTGTTTTTCTAGATCCTAGACAGGAAGGTGAGCAGTTTTCCAGAGGAGAAAGAGAAACCTGAGGATGCAGAAGAGCTGGTGGCTAAGAATGCCCTGGAATTGCTACGGCAAATGAACAAACCTGACCTACCTGTTCAAAATGACATGGATATATCAGTTCCTAGGGTCAAGGAGGTAAACATTTTTGCTTTTCTTTCCAGAAAATTATATATTGGATAGCTTATTAAGACTGCACAGCATAAAACTAATGATCTTACACTAGCAAAGGTATTTCTTTATTTATTATATATATATGATATTGTCCAATTATTTTTATTAATTCTACTTACTATTTGAATTTGTAATAAAGATTAATATGAGAGAGGCCTCCCTGAACCATGTTCATGATAGTTGCAAAACAAAGATCTTCATATAATTTTAAGGTTATTCTATCTCAATGTCGTGGGGAAAATGCTGTGCTCATTTTTTTTTAATATGAAATGTCTCTGCACATTGATTGCTCTGCAAGTACTTAGCCACAAAGGAGTCAATTAGTAGACCTTGTGACCTTACCTGATTTCACCTTTCCTTGGATTGGCAGGGAAACTTTTTTTTTTTTTTTTATACTAATGCTATGAATATCATTGGTGTTATTTTTATTATAGACTTTATAATTACTATAATTTTATAGATATTAGTAACAGCAAGATAAGATAATGTGAAATATTTTTTGTAAATCAAGGAAAAGGGTAAACGGGAGAGACAAGCAATTGGCTCATTGGTGACTTAGTACAAGTGTAGTCATCTATGTGTAAATCAGTTAATAAAGTAAACTCACAGTGGGCATGGCCCCAGTGGCATTGGGTTAATTCTTATGCATTTGAGTTTATATGTTTTATTTATCTGTTTATTTATTGATTTTTATTCAATTTTTAATAGGTGGGTGCTACTTGTCATATGGAAATTATTATTTTTTTTATGTTGGACATTTTTTGTGACAAATTCAATTAACTGAAAGCTTTGTAGTGATGCTTGTTAAGACTACTAAAATTATGAATTGGTCACAGCAAAAACTAATATCAAGTAGATAATTCAAATTATTTAGAGATCTCTGACAGTTCAAGAACTGTACATATATATTTACTGATAAGATTAATAATGTTTCTTGGGTGTCTGCAAATGTTTTTGTAGTTCATTATGATGATAAACATTGAATAAAACTGTCAGTAACTAAAATGTGATCAAGACCTATTGCTTGATATTTTTACAGGGAAGCTTCAAAAAGTTTTGTTTTTAGGATATCATCTCCAAGCACATAACTGAAGGTTCTGATAGGAAATATGCCTAGACTA
>NC_051402.1:37247322-37272322 GCF_015228065.2 Penaeus monodon | reverse complement strand
TTACCCATAAATGAATTTCTTTTATAATATGTCATGGATATATATTTCTTTGGCCAGAAGAATGAGACCAAGGCACCTCGCAATACATCTGTGCCAAACTACCTGGATCAGCATCTTTGTGCAAAGCCCCAGCCACTGAGACAGCCCTCTGCTGAAGCCTCTCAGGTATATGATGAGTTCTGTCAACATATTGGAAATGAACGACAACAACAGCAACTAGTGCAGCAGCAACAACAACCACGACAACAGCATCAGGAGCTGCAATATCAGAAGAAAGAATATATTGAACGGAAGCCATTTGTACCGAAGTAAGTGCTTTTGTGAGAGCTACCTGTCAAAGGTCTTAGAGTATTAATTGTTGCAGTTGGTCATAATAGTATGTAATGTATACTAGGCAGTTGAAGATGTTAATGGTAGCATAGTTGTTACCATGGCATTTATGACAATGTGGATTGCTGCTTGAGGCATTTATGGTTTGAAAATTGTATTTTGTTCCAACATGCAGATTGTAAGATTTTTGACGGGACACAGAAATGAACATGAAATTATTATTATTATTATTTTTTTTTTTTAGCAATTCATGCCAAAAGATGGATCATGTCATAGTGAATAAGGCTCAGGTGCTGGGTGGGAAGTATCCATATGCATGGTTCAACCTGTTCTGAATTTTTTGTATTCTCTCTCTCTCTCTCTCTCTCTCACACACACACACACACACACACACACACACACACACACACACACACACACACACACACACACACACACACACACACACACACATATATATACAGAACCCTTAAACAGCAGGTGATGTAATGTTGCATCATTGTAGGGAAGGACCAGTGGGCTAGTATGTTCAGAATGATTCATGCTCCTTAATGGACATGAGTAAGAAGTGCAAGATTGATGTATGGAAATTCATGTGTTGTTCATTTGTACAGGGGAAAAGAGGTATCCAGTACTGAGGTCATGTCTGCTCTTGGAAATTTGCATGTCGGCAAGGCAGAAGGAAGCCTGCAAGAGCCCTCTCAGATTCCTCCTCTTGAGCTGCCAAATTCAAATTACTGGGATATCTATGTCACTTACATCCAGGACTTCAACAACATCAAGTTCCGTCTGATTGGCGACCAGTATAGCGTAAGTTGATTTTTGAATGTGTTTGAAAGTGAAAAGTCTTGAACGAATTTCTCTCTCTCTCTCTCTCTCTCTCTTGCTTGCTCTCTCTCTCTCTCTCTCTGCTCTCTCTCTCTCTCTCTCTCCTCTCTCTCCTCTCTCTCTCTCTCTCTCTCTCTCTCTCTCTCCTCTCTCTCTCTCCTCTCTCTCTCTCTCTCTCTCCTCTCTCTCTCTCTCATCTCTCTCTCCTTCTCTCCTTCTCTCTCTCTCTCTCTCTCTCTCTCTCTCTCTTCTCACTCGCTCCTCTCTCTCTCCTCCTCTCTCTCTCTCACTCTCTCTCTCTCTCTCTCTCTCTCTCTCTCCTCTCTCTCTCTCTCTCTCTCCCTCCCTCCCTCCCTCCCTCCCTCCCTCCCACATTCCCTCTAGCCCTCTCCTCTTCTCCTCTCCTCTCCCCTTCCTTTCCTTCCCCTTCCTTCCCCGTCCTTCTCCTTTTTTTTCCTTACCCTTTTTTCTCCCTCCTGTTTTTTGTTTCTCTTCCTTTATCTTCCTTTCTTCTTTCTCCTTTTTCTCCTTTTTCTCACCTCTTTCCTCCATCAGCAGTGTTTCTGTTTCTGTCCCTCCTTCCCTTTTTCAAATTGTATTTACTATATCTGTCAGTACAACCTTCTTCAGTCCCATTATCAGTAGTACTTGCTTACCTCTGTCTTTACCTGCTTGTTCTTATTATCTACTGGCATTGATATATATTATTATCTTTCATTTTGTTTACCATATCATATTTTTTTCATATCTGACAGAATGCCTATGATGACTTGGTAACTGACATGGAACTGTATTATATGGAGGATAAGAACCTTTCTCCTGTGTCGGAAACCATTGCTGGAAAAGTCTATGCTGCCAGTTATGATGAGTCTTGGTTTAGAGTCCAGGTTTTGTCTGTTAATGGTAAGAGTGATGTGGTTTCTTTTGTTTGTACATTGCCCATGCTTTTGATAGTGCCTGATATTGTTAACTTTCTATTGAGCATTTTAAACTCATGTCTCCTTTTTTCCCCCTCAAGGTGACCAGGTGACAGTTCTCTTCATAGATCATGGAGATGAAGAACAGCTGTCACTCTCATTAATCCACAACCTTCATAAGAATTTCTGTAATCTTCCAGCACAGGTAATCTTTAGAAAGATTTGTAACAAATTTCTATCAGACTGACTAGACAACATTTTCACATTTTCCGTCATACAGTTTGATGTTGCTTTGTAAATAATTCTTTGATTTTTTTGCCATTGCAGAGTGTATCTTGTGCACTAGCAGGCTTGGAGTATGGAGGAAAAGATCAGTCTGCCCTAAATCTCCTACAAACCTTAGCCCTTGGTCAGACTCTTGTTGGGCAGGTGGTCTCTCGCCAAGACAACATCTCTCTTATCCTCTTCAATACAGCTACAGAGGAAGACATCAACATTAATGAGAAAGTGTCACAGCAGCTTGACCTCAACTTCGTGGAGCCAACTCTTCCCCAGGTACAATTAAAATGGAATTTTTTTATGATCTGTTGAACACTGTTACAGGGTAGAGATTTTCAAGGCTCCAAAGATTTCAGGATATGTTTGAAAATAGAAATGTATATTTCCTTGAGTTCATCTTGAACTTTTTTGTGTGTTTAATAGATAGTAGATATTTTATCTGAATATATCAAGTAGAGGTTGGCTAACTGTGATAATAGTATGACTTCCAATATCCCCACAGTTTATCAACTTCATTATACTTCTGGCATATAATTACACCAGCTCCCTCTTTTTTAAACTCAGGTTGGTGGTGTAGCAGAGGTGTATGTGATGCATGTCACCTCTAGTGGAGATATTTATGTTCAGATTGAGACAGAGACTTCAGCGCTGAGAACTCTAGAGATGCAAGAAGAGTCAGGTTTCAAACAATAGTAATTTCATTAAAGGAAATGATGGCGTACAGGTATAGTTATTTTTCAATGTCTTGGTATGGTATTGGCTTAGAATATTAATATTCATAATAGTTTGAAAATTAAATCATGATGCCTGGAACTTGTAATGATCAGGAACTTGAGATTTATGCAAATTTAGAGACTAAATTTGCAGAATAAAAGGCTACACTATTTATGTTCTTAATAACTAGAGTCTTTTCTCAAGGTCGAACCGAAGAGATGCTGGGAGAAGATGTGAAGATAGACCCAACCCGCCTTTACCTGGCCCAGTTCTCCGAAGATGGCCAGTGGTACCGTGCAGCACCTCGAAGCAGTGTCGATCCAGATGGCAAGGTAAGGGGATATTGGACCAGCCTTGTGTATATTTACAGTTTTGCTTTGGTGTGGCTTGAGTGGGGGAGTGCTGGTTAGGATAGTCAGATAAGAAGAGTGATAGTGTGTTAGAATTTTAGTGGATCTCAGAATTTAAGCCTAGTGTGGGTGCCTTTTTTTCTTGGATGTTGAAATATGTATCTTAAATAGTTATACATAATACATTGTTTGTCAGTAATAAACATATAGGAGAGGGATAAGGGCAGATTTCCTGATTTAAGAATTTAGTATTCTTTTAGCTGGAGGTTAATATAGATACAATTTACTTTTTCATATGAAACTTCCAATCTGTTAGTTGTTCATGTAACCCTTAGAGGAGGTATATAATTTTTATACATTTATTGTCATAAAGGTCAGTTGACATAAAGAATGATTAAACATGTCTTTTGAAACTGCAAAATAGCTCTTAATATGAACTTGACATGCTTGCCTGCATCTTGAGAAATGTGCACATTGCATTGGGCACATATTTCTTTAACTAGTGCTAAGCCTGATAGCTCTTATGCATCACACTGTTATCCACAACACTTGAAACAAATACAAGAAACTTTTAAGCTGATTTTTAATCAATCTGATGTTATTTCTGGAAGGTTAAGATACTGGAAGAGTATATTTTAAAAATGATTGGTCCTTTTCAAGCTAAAACCTAGCAGGCACCATTTACTTAGCATCACATTGTCTGTCATCCTTTTGTTATATCTGGTTACAGTCATACACACTATCACCACATCACACAACGATTTGTTTTAACTACACTTTTTGCAAATGTATTAAAGTTGCGTACTGAGTATTTGTCTTTTTTCCTTCAAGCACCACTATACTTTTGCCAATCTCACTGATATTGTTGACTATTTGGTATATTAGACTTTTGCTGAAATACTTGCATAGATCATACTTTTGTAAGTTGTAGGATAATTTTTTTCCTTTTTTGTATTTAGCACTGTTTAATGTTTAGGCTTGGAACATCATCTATGAGCTTATGGACTCGATGTGCATATGGAACTTGTGTCTTAGTGGAAACAGGATTATGTTTTCTCTAAATATTGCATTTGACTTGCTGCAGTTAAGATTTTCTTATGAATTACAGTGATTTGTCACAATTTTTAAAATAGTTTTGATTTATATATATTTTAAAAAGTTTTTTGAGATTAGGGAGGTTCTTTGGAAAATTACTTTTTTTTTATTGAATTTCCATGAATATTTTACATTTTTCTTTAGGATGGCTTGTAAATAGAACTCATCACTTGTAATTTTGATTAGCATATAAAAAAAAAGACAAAATTTCCTTTGTAACACTTGACATATTTAATAGGACACAAACAATATGTTGAAAGATGCTATGGTGAGTCACCAAGGCAGAAACAGAGTAAAGAGTTCATTAGTATGTGGTATTTTATGATGAAGAAACTTGTGCCGAAAACATGCTGTGGTGAGGGGGTTGTTAGAATTTGGAAGGGAGCTGGTTTTATGGAGTATCTGAGAATAATATAGGAGACTTTGGCATTAGGACTGATGGGGTTTCTTTGCTTTCCTATCTCACTGTTAGGAAACTAAATTAAGTTCTTAAGCTAAATTGAACCTTTTCCACAGGACCTCCTATTTATAGCTTCTTTATATCAATTAGGAATCAAGGTGAATTACTTTTGTACAAAATACAATAGTAATATAATAGTTTAATAGATTCTAATAATGTAACTATCTGTGTCTCCCAGGTACAGCTTATGGCTCTAATCAATGTTTTTTCTCACCCAAAATGTCTTTAAAAAACTAGATACTTATTAACAGATAGCATTTTTTATAACTGTCAGTTATGCATGGTTTAGAATAGTATCACATATTTGTGTCCGTCCCCCCTCACATGGTATTGTTCTCTACCCTTCTTGTGTCACGGACTCCAGGGTAAGGGACTTCTGCTACCCAACAAGGTACTCTTTCATGTCCATTCTGTGACCATCTGTCCTAACCCAGTATTAGGTGGCAGTAGATTACCAAATTCACTATATTGAACAACAAAAACAAAACAAAACAAAAAAAAGAAGAAAAAAACTACATCATCAGATTTCTTCTTCATAACAGAAGCATGCTGAAAGTGTTTGTGGAATGTTTATAGAATTTATTAATTGTATTTACAGTTTCCCTGGACTGCATCTGCCTAGTTGGCTTACAATAGTTTTATCATATTTCCATGTGCCAATATCAGACTCCTTTGTTTGTTGCTGCAGTGTATTGGTTAGAGGCATATTACTTTGTCTGCACAGGGCATCAGTGTATGTGTGGAGCCCAGTGCTGATAATGTAATAGTTTACTGCATGATTTGTGTGTGCTGGACACATGTGATGGGCTGTGTGTGTGTTCCAGTGCACTTCCTCTTGGTGTTCTGCAGTCATGTATGACCATGCTCTGCAGCAGCAAAGTGGTGTTTGCATATTAGGCCTTAGGTGTGTGGCTGCTTGTGCTCGTCTAACTAACCCCTTAACTCAACTAACAGGTTTTGATGTGGTTTGTGGACTTTGGCAACTCTGACCGAGTGCCGTCCGCCAGCCTAAGGCCGCTGGAAGGTGTCAATGAACGTCTGACCAAAATCCCACATCAGGTAAACAACTGCAAGGGTTTTGATGACTTTTCAAAAATGGTTGTTTATGTCAGACAGTGAACTGATAGGCATGTGGTATGAAAGAGCCAAGGTAAGATGAGGAGGAGGCCTCAACAAACAGAGGAAGGGGAAGGACAGGCAAATACATTCTATGCAGAAAAACAAAACTAACACATGTAAGTTTTATTATTATTATTATCATAGTTATTTTCTTTTGTTATTATTCCTTCAAAGTCACCCATCAGTTTGACCCACAATAATAGCACTTGATGATAATCAAGTTTGAAATTATGAACTTTTCTTAGTTTTTTTAATATCTAGTTCTTTCTAGTTTGTTAAATTGGAATATAGGAAATAAAGGTACATAGTAATTCTTTCTTTTCTTTTACAGTATTTATGAAAAAATTATGGAATAGCTTTGATGCAATACAGATTAAAGATTTTGCTGCTTAGCCAGCTTCTTGCTTTTCCCTGCTTTGCAAAGCAATTATCTTTTTTTTTCTTCTTTTCTTTTTTTTATTAGTGGCTGCTGTTTAGGTACAAGAGATTTCCCTTAGTTTTTATTTTGTTTTATTTCTTTTCTTGTTGGAGTCTCCCCTTTCTATCTTACATGATCATAATCTTGGAAATTTGCAGTTCAGTTAAAGTGTCATGTAAACTCATTTGCATGCAACATGTTTTGATTGCATGGTCATGTTATATCTTAAATATACTGTTGTTCACTGGCTGATAACCAAGAATCGGTATTATCATCACAGACTCTGAAGCAGAGAAGCAGCTAAATATTTCTGTTTTGTACTTGTTAGGAACTTTTTTTCACATTATTAGAAATACAGCAAACATTGTAGGCATAACAAGAGATGATTCACACTTCATGCTGATTGCGTTTTTTCTCATTACACAGCTGCACTTGAGAATCTGTCCCAGGTCTTGGCTCTCCTAGTTTAGCGTTATGGAAAGAGGGAAAGTGAAAAGAATGGATGAAGAGAAAAAATAATTTATGGCCAAAAGAAAACACTGTACATGCCATTGTAGTGTGGTGGTGGTGGTTATTAATTTTGGTAAAATTGTGTATTTTTTCAGAATAATCCTTACTATTGGTACGTCCATCATTTATTTTCCTCTTGTGATTAACCACCCAATGTTTGTCCTGTGTTTTTGTTGGTCTCCAATGTTCTTTTGTCATGAATGTGGTCTGATATGTAAATATGTAAGAAAAAAAAAAAAATGTGTACATATATCATATAACAAGACAGGCAGTGATTCATTAATTTATTTACTTGTTTATAAATTAAGTAATTCCTTTGTATTTATTTAATTTTTTTTACATGAATACATTACTTGCCTTCAAGATACTAACTTTAGTGTACTTGGTCATAATTTTTTCACTGTTTTGCAAATGGAAAGAAGACTGTGTCATAATTATGGCATTTATACTTGGAAGACCTGCAAAGTGGCACATGAAAAGTTTGCTGATGCCACTCAGGCCAAGTAACTAAAATGGTCATATAGAATAACGTTCTTGCATGACAAGCCAGTTTTATCATATTTCTATGGTTCTAAACCCCTTGGATCTGGATGATGTGGACATGTTTGTATGGGCTGTGCAAACATGCAGCACACTTGGGAGAGTCGCCATTCAAGGAAGACTACTGTTCGAATTTTGGGTCTATATGCTTGCCGTGAGACACCTGGATCCGTGTTGATATCTCCTTAAGAATATAGGAGCCAAGGAGCATTTGTATTATGACATCTAGACATTTGCTGTGTTTCTGATAAAGTTGGAATATTTTTTTCATACTAGAAAACAAAATATTTGCTTCAAAAATAATTTTTAGATAATTCTCTTTGAAACCTGTGTGTAATTTAGTTTGCTTGTGTTGACACAAGAATTATAAACAGAAATGAAATTAAAATTCTCAGTTGCTAACACTTTCACCTCTTTAGGCCCTCTTATGTCGCCTGCACAATGTACCATCTGCTGGTCTGGAATGGACTGAACGTGCTTGTCACCGATTAATGGAGCTGTTGCCGGAGGACTCACCTCTGCTTCTAAAGGTTTGTATTGTATGAGTTCAGGTGTACATAAGAATTTGTTAGCAACTTACTGGTAGTTATCTTAAATGTCATGTAATATTACTAAAGTTTAGAGCATTAAGTTTATTTTCAAGGTTCTGTTTCAGCTTAGTGTGTGTAACGTATGTAAATGTGCATAAATTGTACTTTGCAGCAAGCAAAAAATAGAGAATAGGAGTTACTGTTGTTTTCAATAGTAACAAGGGTAACATTCTCTTGAGGGTATTTCTATGCTAGAATTGCATTTATTTTGTTTTATTTTATTCCCATTACTCTACAGGTGCAAGCTGTTAAAAGTAATGGTCCTCCATTGGTTGAGCTATTCAAGCGTTTACAGCCTCAAAATGAGTTGGTGTCCATAAATGCTACACTCAGCATAGACAACAGTCTCTTCAGGTATGAATTTTTATTTACTACATCATTGGACCTTTTTTTTTTTTTTAAAGTGAAAAGAAATGTAAAAAATATACATTGATGGTATTAGTGAAGCAAAAGATATTACAAAGATGTGTATTTATCTTTCATTTAGAAACGATGGTGATAGCAATAACAATAGCGTCAATAAGGAGGTAGTCCTTTCCCCTTCGCGAGCAAGATCACGGCGTTCTTCTACAAACAGTCAAACTTCCAGCAGCTCTGGTGAGTGATTTCAATAGGAAGGGGTAAACTCTCAATGTCTCTTAGAAAATGGAGCCAGTTCTGGTCAGAGAACTGTTCATCTCTGGTGCCCTGAGTTTGGTTTGAGTTCAGATCCAGAGGTTAAGCCTTATCACACAAATACTTAGGTTCAAAGAGACACACTAGATAGCATGGGAAAGTCACATGCTGTGGAGAGATGCAGCCTTCCAAAACTTGCTGAAAATGATTTAATCAGACTTTTTATAATAAAGCCTTCAGGAATGGAAAAATTAATATAAAAAACACTGAACAAGCACAGAATATTCTCACAAATTGACAGTCAGTGTAGCAAGCTATACTTTGGCCAACTGTGATTTAGGGTACCCTAGATGAGTTAAAAGTTAGTGAATTGCTAATAAAGATAGGAAAGGTCTTTTGTCCCTTTGTGTAATTTGTTAACCCATTGGATCTGGTTGCTTTACAGCAATCACATGGCCCAAAATACAGCACCCACTCTGACAGGTGTGTGAGTTATAGGAAAGGCGCAGGCAAACAATCGTGTGCGGTGACAAGAATCTATGCCTCCCCTTTGCAGTGTTATTTTCTGTTTTTATGCATAAATATTTTTATCTTATTTGCCATTTTCCAATGTCCATATTTGTCATTTCATATACTTTGTCCAGATGGTAAGAGACTGTTTTCCTTGTGCA
Organism: Penaeus monodon; assembly: GCF_015228065.2. Taxonomy (NCBI): domain Eukaryota; kingdom Metazoa; phylum Arthropoda; class Malacostraca; order Decapoda; family Penaeidae; genus Penaeus; species Penaeus monodon. The sequence continues at coordinate 37,262,886 of NC_051402.1, read as the reverse complement.
GACTCCATATCATCTCTCTAGGTAGTCCATAACTCAGTGCAAGAATAATAACAATAAGGAACAGTTTTTTTTATTATTATTATTATTATTATTATTCAATTTTCTGTAATACAACCTGCGCCTCTGGTCATGTCGGCTAGGAATAGTATGCAGAGCATGTAAATGGCATCCTCCTTGGAGCCTTGGAGTTTACTGATGGAAATAATGCACATTTTGACTATAGTTTGACAAGAATGAAGTATATTAGCATCACTCCACACCAGGGCTATTGTCTGGTTCATGACAGGGCTTTTTGAGATATCTACTCACCAGGTGGGAAGAGTGCACATGATGGGATTAAGTTGCCTGTTGGAGTTTGTGAATTTTTCTCCATGATTTGATGAAACACTGCCTGGTGTGATAGGATTAAGGAGTAGAAAGTGTAATAACATTGTCTTATTAGAATTCTCACTTGATTTATCCCAATAGGTCTGAACTCGGGTCCGTCATCTATGAACAGTTATTATGAATCGACCCCAACTTCGCCCCGTCCTGGGGCACTGATTCCTATGGAGGTGCCTCGTGTTGGCGAATACTTCGATGTTTATGTAACTTATGCTGCTAGCCCATCAAACTTTGCTGTAAGTAGGGTTCATATTCAGTACTTACAGCATTCACATGATGAGTCTTACCAAATTGTTTACCATTGGAAAATCACTATTAGAATTTCAAGGAGGACTGCAGGAAATTTAGTTGTTGTTTTTTACTGATGGTATTGGGTTCTTGATCATTCTGATTTATTTTAAAAGTAACTTAATATAAACTTTCCCCTTTATAGAATGCATTGTCAAATTTTTAACTGACCTATTGCTAATTATATTAATTTCAGGTTCAATCTTGGAAAATGACCAAGAAATTGTCTGCCTTGATGTCTAAGATGCATGTGTACTACAACAATGCTAACAACCTTCAGACACTAGATGAACTTCAGGCTGGAGGTTTCTATGCAGTCAAGCACAATGATGATTCTTGGTACAGGTATGCAAGGAGGTTCATTTTTAATGGAGGAAGATCACGAGTGTTCATGTGAATGGTGTGGAAATGAAGGGTAACAGACAGAAGGGAGATAGACATAGAAGAGACTGGAAGAGTAGCAAGGGGAATATTGGGGCACAGTAAGCCATATCCTATAGCCATCATTTATTACTTTTTTTTTTTTTACTGTCATCATCATTGAACCATTTTGAAGGATAGTATACTGAGAAAAATTATCATGATATAAGCACATATTAACAGAGAATAAGAATTGCAGCATAAGAATCAGGTTTGAACAGTTTCGTGGGGAGAAACGTAACACTCTTAACCCATAATTGACGGGTAGCATTCATAGTGGCCTGGGCCTCGCTGCCGGGGGCTTATATCGTCGCCCGAGCATGCGCGACCACTCATGCCAAATACCAGCATCCCATGCCGTTTCTTCGTAATACTACGAAGATATGTTGTATTTTCAATTTTCATTATTTTTTACAGTCTCTACTTGCCAAACTTCCTGATAAATCGAGACTGAAGGGTATTTTTGTTGTTATATAGACTCCATAGTTGATCATTATTCGGTCTATAGTCCGAATAAAATAAGCAGTGTGTGGCATCATGGAGTTGAAATTGTCGGTTTGTTGCATTTTTTTTGTTTGTTGCATGGTAAAAATGAGAAAGTGTCAGAACCGACTTAATCACACTTTCACTGGCAAAAAAATAATCTTTTGCCGTGATTGTAACAAATAAAAACTCATGGCATGTCCATGCATACTCTATGGCATGTGCGTATGTGCCCCCGGCAGATGGTCCCGCCATGCCATGGCATGTACGTACATGCCACCCGTCGGCAATGGGTTAACACTTGATTTTCTCCATGCAGAGCGCAGGTGAGCATGCATCAAGGTGACATAGTATCAGGATTGTTTGTTGACTATGGGGACTGCTTTATAGTGACACGAGACTGTGTCCAGCCACTCCCCTCTGCTTTTCATGCTCTTCCATACCAAGCAATCAAGGCAAAACTCAGTGGTAAGTGTGAAGTTGCCATTTTTGCAGTTGTGTGATATACAGGTTTGATTTTTTTTGCTTCTCTCTCTTATTTCTTTCTTTTTTATACACAAGGGCTTGTTGCTCTTTCTAGTTTTCCCTCCTCGTTCTTTCTCTCCTCACAAGTGCTACTCATTTCTCTTCTTTATCTTTCTCTTCTTTTTCTCTGCCTCACTTATCTGCTGTCATCTCTCCCTCCCACCTTCTCATCTACCACCTCCCACCTTCTCATCTACCATCCTCCTCCTCCTCCTTTTTCTCCTCTTCCTTCCTTTTCTCCTCCTCCTCCTTCTTTTTCTCCTCCTCCTCCTCCTTCTTTTTCTCCTCCTCCTCCTTCTTTTTCTCCTCCTCCTCCTTCTTTTTCTCCTCCTCCTTTTTCTCCTCCTCCTTTTTCTCCTCCTCCTCCTTTTTCTTTTTCTCCTCCTCCTTCTTTTTCTCCTCCTCCTTCTTTTTCTCCTCCTCCTCCTTTTTCTCCTCCTCCTCCTCCTCCTCCTCCTCCTCCTCCTTTTTCTCCTCCTCCTCTTTCTTTTCCTCCTCTTTCTTTTCCCCCTTTTCCTCATTTACCTCCACCTGCTTTTCCTCTTCTCCTTCATTTTTTTCTCTTCATTCTCACTTCCTCTTCATCTTCCCTTCTCCTTATCCTCATCCCTCTTCCTTCTTATTCACTCTTGTGTTTATTATTGTCCTCTTCCTCTAACTTCTTTTCCTTCCTTTCCTTCCTTCCTCTCACCCCCCACCCCCCACCTTCTCCTTCTTCCTCATTCTTATCCTTATTATCCTTCTCCTCCTCATCCTTATCCTTATCCTTATTATCCTTCTCCTTATCCTTATTATCCTTCTCAGCCTCATCCTTATCCTTATTATCCTTCTCCTTATCCTCCTCCAGGCTTTACCTAACTTTATTTTCATTGCAATGCTTTCAGTATGTGATTTTAGTTTTTTCCATGAGAGACCTCAGTCTTATATCAACAACAAAAATTGATTATTTGCAGGCATATCAGCGGCAAACCTAGACTGGACCCCAGAGGACTGTTGCCGCTTCCAGGAGCTCGTTGAGTACCGGGAGTTTGTCTCGATTGTGGCAAACATTGAATCCGCAAATGACAGTGATGGCTATGTAATCTCGCTTAGACTTATTGACACATCAGACCCCAAACTTGATGTATACATTGATCAGATTTTAGTGGATGAGGGGAGAGCAGTGAGACAGCATGTGCAGTAGGTTATTTTGGTATTGAATTGCTTTTGTTTACATTGTATTTGCATGTGTATTTAGAAGGTAAAGCTATGCACAGGAAGTATGCAAATTGTTTCAAGGGTCAGAAATAGACACTTGACAGAGATTGTTTATGCAGCTAAGTTAAAGTTTGTAAAAGGGTTTGCTGAAATGTAGTTTGAACTTTATTAGCTGTATAAGTATATTTTTTCTTGGGCTTTTCCCCCCTTGTCTTTTTGGTATAATCATGCTGAATTGAGAAAGAAATTAATATTCCTTTTTTTGTGTGTGTAAGCATCATAGTTTTTGAACTGTTTATTATTTATCATGTACAGTTTGCTTGTGTGATGTCTTATGTTAGTTTGCTTATGAGATATCCTAATATATGCTTAATACACCTACTGTCTTGGAAAAAAATCATGAAAAAAATAATAACCAATATAAAGGAATATAACCATAGTTTCACTGAGCAGCTTTAAGCATAAATTTTAGCATTTCTTACATGTATATAAAAAAGAAATAAGCCCATGTGCTGTCTCCTGTTCTGTAAAATGGAGATAAAGTTAGATCTGTAAGCCCCACATTATCTGAACAATGTATTTTGTGTATTGTTGCAAATTTCAGTAAGACTTGTAATTGTTTTTTATATATTGTAGCAAGGCTTATTGAAATGCTGATGAAAGCTTTAAGCTGGAAAAAGTCATCACCAATATATATCTGTGATTGTTCCGTTCTTCCCAGTATTGTTCTAGCAGCTCATTGTAGGAGTCTGTTCTTGTTTGTAGACATAGCCTTCTCTGCAGAATTTCGAAGTGGAGAGGATATTGTGCTGTTTTTTTTTTAATATCTTAAATAAGTTATAGTTTCTTTCTTGAATAATTTACTCATTACTTGCCTTCCCCCTAGTAAGCAAGCAAGCAAGCAAGCAAGCAAGCATGATGTACTGTAAGAGAACCTCAGATATGGTGCAAGGGGGACCATAATATGGGCTGCTTGGGCTCAACTTGTTTATTGGCATCTAGATGTAGATTGCCCCATAACAGTTCTGACAATAAAACCTCCAAAAAAAATGTGTAAAAACAAAACTTTAAAAACCATACAAAAAAAATATATAAATAAAATAAAAAATACCAAAAACAAAGGGAACGATCTAATATTCAAACATGATTGCATTATCATATGGCTTTCTACTTACCATATTCTTTTTTCCAACCTCATGAAAAAAAAGAAACCAATATAACTAGTTTGACCTAGTCATTGCATCCCCAGGTTACTTTCCAGGACAGAAGCCAAATGTGTTTCTACTTAATTATACAAAGGGACACATTAGGCCATTAAACCAAGCCGTATTGGTTGCCAGAGTTTAATGTAGACTGGAGTGGGTCTATTTGGGATCACAGCCCTTTTATTTTCAAAACAATCCATAATTTATTTAAAATGGTATGTGTATTTGGAATGAAATATATGCGAGATAAAAAAAAAAAAAAAAGCTACTTTAGTTAATGACTTATTCACCAAAGAGTTTTCATTTTATCTTATTTTCTGTTGTTTCTCAGGACAGAATAACAGTTTCTTGTTTATCTGTGTTCTCTATAAATGTGTAAGGATGTAAGTACGCTTAAACACTAAATATTTTATTTTACCTCAGTATTCCTTTGTAATATTAACCCATGAAAATCCAGGTGGTTGGAAAGTATTATATTGTGTTTGGAGATTAGATTCAATTGTTTATGCAACCATATGTTTATTTTATACCAATCAATATGGAAAACCATAATAAAGCTAAAAGAAAACATCAAGTTGTTTTCCTTTCCTAAGTAAATACAAGTTAATTGTTGACTTTCCTTGGTATATAATATTCAGACTATTTTATGACAGATCAAGTCTTGCTCATACCTGCCTTCATACTACTAAGCAAATCTTATCCCATCTTAATATTTTTGAGTTTTCTTTATAAATTGTATTTTACACATTACATAAATTTTGTATTGAAAACTGTGTCAAAGCAGCAAACAAAACTGTTTTCTATAGGACTATAGCAGTAGAGCTAGAAAAACAGCAAGATAGACACTTTATGGTTCTCCAAAAGATGACAAGAAACCATTAACCAAATTCAGTGGAAAGATTACTGGCAATTATAAATTCACATGTCTTGCAGTTTATACATAATATTCCTTTAAGAGGTTATATTTGAGAGCTTTAAAAAAAAATATGAATTCATGTAAATTTTGCCCCTTCCAATCCCTCGCTCCTTATTGTCGTGGAAAGGAGGGGGGAGGTGGCTTAGAAGACGGAGATTGAGGCCCAATGCAGGGCCTTTGCCCCTCGCCTCAACAAATTTTGCTTGGTCTTTTCCTCTCCCCCTTTCATTTTCTTTCTTTTCTTCATTCCCCTCTGTCCACTCATCCTAATATTTAACTCATTTTACCCTTTTCACCACAAAACTTTATCATAATGATTGTGTATATAGTCAGTCATAATCATAATGATTGTGCATATAGTCAGTCATAATCATAATGTCATAATCATAATGACTGTGTATATAGTCAGTCATAATCATAATGACTGTGTATATAGTCAGTCATAATCATAATGATTGTGTATATAGTAGTCATAATCATAATGATTGTGTATATAGTCATAATCATAATGATTGTGTATATAGTCAGTCATAATCATAATGACTGTGTATATAGTCAGTCATAATCATAATGATTGTGTATATAGTCAGTCATAATCATAATCATATATATATATATAGTCATAGTCATAATCATAATCATATATATATATATATATATATATATATATATATATATATATATATATATTTACTAAAAAATTTCTGCCTCCTCAATATCTAAGGTCATTAGTGGCGTATGCAAAACGTGGCGATAGGATAGAAGCTTGGAGCAAAGCCCCCAGGTAAAGTTTTTTGCTCAATTAGGCAATGTTTGTGGACTTCCAGAATGGTCAATGGACAAAACAAACAAATGTGCGAGGCATCAAAAGTTACACAGCATTATGGTAAAGTATTGTGACGATATTGGTAAAGATGAGCTAACAACGAGCAAGGGATCGGAGAGTATACTTGGGGGTTTCGGCCCCAAGCCCTACCCAATCGCTGCATTTTGAATTCCTTAGATGTTGACGCAGCAGAAACCTTTCAATAAATAAATAAAGGTAAATTTTGTATTCAATCGGAGATCTATATCGGGAAAACACAAACGTGTTAATTGTGAAATTGTTATTCAGATGCCTTCCTCAGGACTGTCGCAGAGAGAGCTGTTCATGCGCTCTTTATTAGTGGAGCGGTTATTAGAAAAATAAAGTGCGCTGGACTTAAAATATATCAACGCTACTGTCATTTGATTAGAAAACGACTAAAAATGGATATCTCGATAATATAGTCTATTTTAACTTTACGTCAATCTCTGTTTTAATGTCATTTTATCACGTTGCCTGTACTAGTAGGACGAATGATGTAGCTAATGGTATGGGGTGCCAAATATTTCGCTGAATATTGATGTCCTAAATAGATGCTTCATGATATAGTCCCAGAGGTATTGAATTTCTGTTTTTTTGCTAGAGTTACAAGAACAACATTTTTTGGGTAAGTGGAGCTGTTGCCAAGCTACTGATTCTGACTTTATATTTTGCCTCTAAAAGTTAAATTCAGTTTGACCATGAGCAAAGTATTCGACTACTAGTTAAGAAGAAAGATCATAAGTATAAAACACACTGATATACACAGATACATAAAAAAAACGCACCCGCAAAACACCCACATGTGCCTGGCTGGAATTCGTCTCGAATACGTACTTAATAATCGTAGAAAATTGACAGACTATAGACTGTGCTGTATTGTGATTTTGTTATCTTTTATCTAATAGCTTATTACTCAAGTTAATAAAATAATACGTCCGAATAATAACTTAGCAAAATACAATAAAATAAGCACATTTTAATAAAATAAAATTTAAAATAAAAAATCAAATAGATACATGAAAAATAAAATAGAAAAAGTTGCATAAAATAATAAAATGTAATAATGAAGGAATACGATAAAATGTAAAAAAGAAACAAAAAACAATAAAATAAAACAGTAAAATAGAAGAATAGAAAAAAATATATTTATAATGCACAAACAAGATTATTGAATTAAAATAAAAAGAATTACGAAAATTATGATAATGAAAACTTTGTGAAAAAGGTACAAATTAAAAATAAAAAGCAATAAGAAATGTAAAACGTAAAAATAAAGAATGAAACAGATTAAGCTAAATTAGAATAAAACGAAATAAACTAAAAAAGAAAAAAATATATAAAGAGAAAAAGTATTAAAAATTAATAATAGAATAAAATAGAATCGAATAAAATATTTGAATAACATCATTACATTAATGAGAAAAAATAAATAATGGTAACGCATATAACAGTAACAATAAAAACAACAATGATCTAAATGATGATGGCGATAGTAATAATGATAATATTGACAATAATGAAAATAATAACAATTATGATAATAATAACTATAACGTATAGTGTTGATTATAAGAATCATAACAATAATAATAACACTAATGATAATTATAATATTGATAATTATCGCCGCAATGACTATCATTATGATACTAATAACAACAAAAACAATAATAACAACAACAATAATAACATGAAATAAATAATCAAATATATGATGAATATTATATATAATAAGAGTATCGAATGCCTTTGCATACCAGTCAGACAACTGTTTAAGCATCACTGACCCGCGACGTAAAGAGATCGAAATACAATGATCAAAGAGTCCCACGACGTATGCTTGTCCGTCCAAGAGCCAATGAGAAAACTCTCGCCTATGCATCAGGGAAAGGTACTGCTGGCCCCCTAAGTGAGGCACAAATAAAATTAGACATTTAGTTATATCGTAGACATTCAAAGAAATAACATAGTCTTTTCATAGGCTATAGGCACTTACACAGGGTCAAACAGTTCCTTGTGAGGCGGACACGAAGCTCATGGAGACCGTACTATCGCTCGGCATAGCGTAGATGACACAGCGGCCCTTCTGCTGGCACGGGAGACGGAGAAGGGAAGGGAAGGGGTGCAGGTATATGAAGTGATTAATAACTATGAATATGTTGTGTGTGTGTGTGTGTGTGTGTGTGTGTGTGTGTGTGTGTGTGTGTGTGTGTGTGTGTGTGTGTGTGTGTGTGTGTGTGTGTATGTATGTATGTATGTATGTATGTATGTATGTATGTGTGTGTGTGTGTGTGTGTGTGTTTGTTTTTACAGCGGTATGCACAGTCATGATTACATTGATAACACACTTGTACTGATTCTGGAAATCTACCAAACTGAAGCCACAGCCCCATGTAGTGACATCTTACCATTGACATTTTCTCTCGTTTCATACTTTCCGTTTCACTAATTCTGTTAATTATCCAGGCAATATCGGCCAAAGCAAGATGGCCGATATTGCCTTTATCGTAACGTAGCAGTCATTAAGGCAAATGGAATTCTCCTACATTCTCTACACCAAAGACTACGATAGTCTAATGAACTAGAATGTTTATTCCAATATGCTGTCTTGTACCCAATGTCACTGTGTTCAGTGGTTTCATTTATTGCATTATGAAACGCAAAAATACACGCCTTGTGTACCGGTAGTTAGTCGCAGAGAAAAAACCGTTCTTAAATGCTTAAAAGTTTAGGTATGCGCCGGATATCAAAATAACAGATCCCCTGATTATAGTGAAAAGCCCTACAGTATCTTTTGGAAACTGAAACGTGCTCCTGGAATTTTCCCCGATGCCACAAGATTAGATAATCTGTTACGTACCCGTATCTTACGTGGATTACAGTGTCCTTACCTCTGCGTGTTCTTGCCTGCGCATACCCACGTCTTTAGCGCCACCTGTTATTCGGAAGGGCTGCGGCTTCAGTTTGGAAGATTTCTAGAGTCAGTAATGTTAGTTTCTTACTGGATAATGGGAATGGGAGTAGCCATAAAAAAATCAGTATTTGGTATTATAACAAGCTGCTTGATGTAGTTGGTTTCACATTACACAAGGTTTTCACTTCCCTGTCGGCATAGAAACGACTCCGTTCGTGTAAAACTTTTATTTCACACTTTGTACATAAGAACAATATATTTTGATAACAATATTCATGTATAATAATGCGGGGTGGTTCAGGACTGCTACAAACGAGAAGCAGATCTCCGTCCTGCCGCACGACCATATGTTCCAGCTTGTCTCACACAGTTGTTCTTGGTGAGGTTGATGACGTAACCTCTCACTGCGGCATCAAGGGGGGTCCTGTATGATTACGTCACTAACATTTTTGAGCTATGTTCTTTAGAATATGGATTATTATTTATCATTTTCCACTAGGTTTTGAATTTAAGTGACCAACCTGCATTTTTGATTTACTTGAAGTGCACTTTTATTACATGCAAGGGGGAATACTTACATTAATGATTTGTCTTAATGGTAAATAATATGTAGTATAAAATACTGTGATTTGATTGAAATCTGATTATCATTTACACCATTATAAACACTGTGCTTATGGCAGGGATAACAGACATAGAAGGTTTAGCTAATGATAAATCATTGCAGCAATTCAAGTTTCTAAACCACACTTACACAGTTACTCTTATTACTTTAGGAATGCTGAGAACAGGGAGGATAAAATTCACTCTACCTATTAGAACAATGCATAGTAAATATCTCTCAACAATTCAAATGTAACGGTAAGTAGAAAGTTAAGTTTTGATTATATTTGATAATTATTTGATTTATATGAATCTTGTCACAGAGGAGGACTTATACTATTCATATGCAGACTCTCATAGAATAATACTGTATTACAGATCTATCAACAGAGATGCGAACTGTGGAGGAGGAGGTTAAGAGCTGTTAAGATCTCGTCAACATCAGCGGCGCAGGAAGGAGACGCTGTCAGGTGTGTCGCTGAGCAGTTCTGTCCCACACCACAACAACCATCGTCCTGGCACGCCCACACGCAGACACAAGGGCATGGGTGAATAGTCCTGCACCCACAGCAGTAACTGACAACGTCTAGACTATGGAGTTGCAGAGTGACCGGGTGTGTGTGAGTGTCTGTCGGCGTGAGCGTGGCGGGAGCACTGACCTGTTAGTAACAATATAGACAAGGAGAAAACGTAGGCGAGAAAAAAGTTGCCGCAGCCTTGACCACATTCTAAAAGTGTGTTGTCCTCTGCTCCGCTGCTTCCTCTGCTGCGTAAGTCGGCCTTGCTGGTCCTGAGAGTCACCCGGGGCTTGACGTGTACCCGCTCACAGACGGCGTGGTTGGATTCCGCGCTAAACTTGCTCCTTCAGTCGAACCACGGACCAAGCAATTAGACTTGCGTGTTTTTTTTATTAACACTGGTTAATGCCATCACTAGATTATTTTTCATAAAGTTTTTGTGACGACATTAACATCAGCGTTGTACAATTAGGACACGGTCAGGACAGCAAGAAAATTGGCCAGCGCCCAAGGTCCCGGTCCTCGCCGTCCCCGTCCGCACAAGGTCCCGGCTCCCGGCCCACGATGTCCTTCCCTCGTTTCATGTGCACATGCCTTTGCAAGGTCAGACTTTCATTGTTCACAACCGTAGCACATGTTCACACTGCTTTAACTTCATCTCCGCGGTGCGGCGATCGCGCCAGGTCGCAGTGGCGGACATCGTGTGGACGAACAAGGGGGCACGGGACGGCGCGGGATGCCCGGGCACAGGCCAGTGATGGAGGGCTGGGTCGAGTTGGTAGTTAGTTCAGGAGCCTGCCTGACTAGTCTACGTGTTAGAAAAAGTGAAGATACAGAATGGTCGCTCGCACGCACGGGAACCCACATGTCCAGGTGCCATTTGGGGGCTGTGAGACAGTACAGTACTCAGCAGGTATTTCGGCGCAATCGCTGCATCGGGAATTAAATTCTGATTTAAGTTATTCACAAAGTTCATCTACTGGAATGAATGAAACATGTTTTCTTCTCTGAAGTACACTGTAATCATCTTTACGAGGAAAGATGGTCGTGAGAACTGTACCGTCAGCAGAACATTTACAGCCCTTCGTTCTCAAGCTGCAGGTGATCTGCCAGCCAGTGAAGGAGTGTGTATGTGTGCAACTTATCTCTCTCTCTAATGTGTTATGATAACCAACAAGACACAATTTCTTCTTTTATCTATTAACTGTTATACGTACATGGCACTGAGACCGCAGACGCCCGCGATCTCCATTTGTTGGCGTGTTCCGTGCACAGGGTCACTGGGGTCACACCAGGCTGGTCGTGCCTTTGCGAGCGACCAAGATAGTAATGTGATTATAAAGAGTCTTGGTTCAGAGTGGCTACACGGGTGGTGAATATAATAACAGACGGCTGCATAACCAATAGCAGGTAAAAAATAACAATGTTTACAAACATTATCTCCTTCACACGGTTCTTAGGCTGCCATTTACTCAGTCGGTATTAACTTAGCAACAAAAATCATACACATTTTAGGTCTGCTCAAAGAAAAACTGTATAATCACAAAACTAGAGCCTATTTATCAAATATACTGTATAATGCTCTATGATAATATTAACTATGATATATTTCAACACTGGCTATGAAACTAAACTCTGGAGTTATGCAGACTGGGTTTGTACACACAGTTATTGACATTATTGTCGGGGCCATGACGGGTCATGACAGGTCCATGACATTATCATGAATGTCAAGACAGGCCATGACAATACCATAACAGGTCATGACAGGTCCATGACATGTCATGATGGGGCTATGCCAGGTCATGAAAGTCATAACACTTCATAGCAAGGCCATGATTGAGTTATGGCAAGTCATGAAGAGCCAAGGCAAAGCCATGCCAGGTCATGACGGGGCCAGAAGCCACCAGTAACAACGCTACAGTGGCGGGCGGGGAAGGTGGGGCACAGCAGGGCACAGCAGGGCATGGCAGGCACTGCCGCAACTACAGCCAACAGCGTACGGCCTCACGCTCACACCTTCCCCGCGCGACACCACGCCCAGTCTCGCTCCTCAACTTTACACACTTTTACCTATGCAAAAATACATTTTTATTTGCTGAAAACCCCCTGAGTGGGATCAGCAGCGTAATGTTAGAGGCTGGAATATGTCAAGCTACATGGAACCAGCTGCAGTAACTCATGGCGAGCGTGGGACACTCCAGGCGGTCTTTCATCCAATATAAATGTAGCTTGGCATATGCAAACTAGTCGGGGTTGATTGCTTTATCATGGCCGTACTTACACGAGGCTTCACAAGCCACAACCCTAAGTGTACACGGGTCACCCATGAGGCCAGCCCGTAGGCCCAGCTGGAGTTCACACATACTCACTGTGTTCTCACGTGTGCGTATATGAAGGTGCGTCTAGATGTATTACCGTGGGACCCATGCTGCCCACCCGTTGCTTGGTCAACACGGGTGGAGAGAGAGGTACCAGGCCTACACACTGTCTCATGGCAGAGGGGAACGCAAGGAAGAGGGGAGGACCATTATGATAATGGGCAAGAATGAAAGAATAGGGCACGGAAGGATATTGGTGTCACGACGGAGGAATAGGAAGGGGAAGGGGAAAGGGAAGGGGAAGATAGGACGAGGTGAGAGTGTCACATATGCATGTCAGAGGAAAAGCATGTTATAGACAACATGCACGTGTGGTGTGTTGAGGCAGTGTGGTGCACTAAAGCAAAGTGTAGACTGTGTCGTGAGGTGATGCTTTGTGGTGCAGTGACGCACTGTCCTAGTATGGCGAGACAGTGTAGTGCAGTAACTCGCTGTGGGGCAGTGCCAAGTGTGGTATTGCTGTGTAGAAACAGGTCATCTGTGTTCTTTGTGTGTGCCAAGACGTGTCAGAACTTTCACATGTGAAAAAAGTTCAACAAAACTGAAATGTTATATACCACTAACTGTACACGTGGTATATAATGGTCTTGCAGCATACCTGCAGTGTAACTGTGTGTGGCTGTTTAATTAATGTGCGGATCTGATCCGCAAGGCGTGTAGTAGAGCTATATATGACTAAGAGGCATCATTTAATGCTGGTGTACACTGTGCTGTCAAGAATATCAGGGTGTATTCCAATCCTAAGCTATCAAAGACAGTGCATTGGTGACGACACATTCAAAGCAGGAAATTGGAGCGTGTTAACAATGTAACAAGAAAATAAGCCTAAATCAACTTAAAAAGTACGTTAGATCTAATTAGTATTCCTGGACTATATGTAATAATGTTAACTCAAGTCTGTGATATATAATGCACAAAAAAGTGCGAATATAAGATTACACTTTACCACCATTAAAACTAAACTACTAAAACACTCAAAGAACGATTTTCCTTTGAGGAAAATAAAACTAGTTGGCGACTGCTGCCCCAACCTAAGACTTTACACAAGATGTGCAAATTTCAAGAAGGATCAAACCTCTACATGAGGAGAAATAAGAAAAGAGTAAAGAAAGAAGGGAAGAAAGAGAAGGAAAATCAAGCCACGAGAAGTGAGAAAATCAACACAAAGGTAACATAGGATGTCGGTGAACAAAGGCTAAACAAGACACTTGAAAGACATGTACAGTCATCCTGTAGTACGAAAAAAAAACAAGGAACAGTGTTCAACAGAGACCGAGAAGTGGGAACTCTAATTGCGTGTTCTTGGTATACAGAAAGGTTTCTGTAAATGAGGAAAATGTAGAAGAGTTATGTGATCTGCCAGAAGGAACAAAAGGAGTGTGGAGGATGTACAGAGCTATGTTGAATGTTCTTATATGCATGGTTAGCACTGGATTCTGGGAGGATGTATGGGAGGATAGTTTGTATGGGAGAACAGTGTGGCGTACAGCATAAGTAGGGGTTGCATGTAGTGTGCAGGATTTACGTGTACAGGTGATGTAATATGTGGGAAATGTAGCATGTGAGGAAGGTATCATGTAATCTGGTAACACTGGGATGACAGGACACATCACTCGAAGTGAGACGCACCCAAGACGAGTGAAGGGAGAGCGGGAATATGACATAATCCAAAAAAGGGAAACAATTAAAAACAAAATCGGAAAATGGGACAATGAAACCAATAAAACAAGTGAGGACGAGGGTGAGGGCATAATAAAACCGAAGAAAGGGCTAGAAGTATTGAGCAGATGGAAGAGGGTGGGGGCGCCCCCCACTGTGTGCCGGGGCTACATCACAGGTATGGCATAACTTCTCACAGTTGCGTCATAGCTATGTCATAGTCGAGGCTCAACACATTTAGCAGGATCCATGGGATCTAGACTTTACGCGAGCAACCTGCAGGAGCCCGTGATCATCTTAGCTAGTACTGTACAGAGAGCAAGCAGGGAGGCTGCCTACTCCGGGGGGAGGGGGGGCCGCTTTGGCACTCAGGGAGGGCATCGGGTGTCAGGAGAAACTGGCGAAGGAGTGTCACTGGGTAGGGGTGCCGGGGTTATGGTGTGAGTGTGGGCAGGGAGGGAGGGGAGGGAGGGGGGAGGGAGGTAGGAAGAAGTGGTCAGAGGGCGCACAGACCAGCGAGTCTCGAGAGGCTCCTGGCTTCAACAGTCCCAGGTGGTGGATCCCAGCTTCAACATTCCTAGAATGGTGAAGCCCTTTACTTCAATGGTGCTGGGTTAATGGGGTGCCCATGGCTTCACCAGTCCCGGGATATGCTTTAGCAGTGCCGGGTGGTGGGCCCAAAGGCTTCGATATTCCCGGGTTGATGGGGCCCCTGGCTTCAACAGCGACACGTTCGGGCGCTGCGCACACGTCTGAAACCCAACCCCTACTGCTACCTGCATAACAAGCCTCGCACGCAGTGGCTGCAGGCGGGAGTGTGAGTCCCCCTCACACAGCGGCAGCAACCCGAAGTGAGGCCGTAACATGTTTGTGCGCATTACTAGTACACTTGTAAGTCTCAAGAAGAGTTTATCCATATTATTTGCATGAATAATCCACTCTGCAATAGCACAAGGTCACCCGCCATGCCCAGGAGAGAAAGGTAGATTGCATCCGGTCTTGCGGACAGCGTGGGTGGCCTCGCGTGCGTCGAGTGGCTCATGTGTCAGTTTTGCATATTTATTACGCCCGCGCCTCAGCGTAGGCTTCTCTTGTCCACCAGTCACACCACATAAAAGTCTTCATAAAACTTAGTATCTACGGAAACAGGCTATGCATTGCGTACAAACTGTATTATGCACTAGTGAGCTACACCCAAAGACTACTATGTCCGCTAACCACTTA
>NC_051402.1:37239822-37242322 GCF_015228065.2 Penaeus monodon | reverse complement strand
TATGGTATTTACACAGTACTAGTAGAATCCTAGTGTAAGGTGTAGTCCACGTCCTGGTTTTGTTCCTAGTCATAGCTCTATCCCTTCTTGGTTCCCTTCATCCTTCCTTCCGTTATTTCTATCCCTTCTCCTCCTCTTCCTCATTCCTTTCTAACATTTCTCCATTCTCCTTATTCCTCCTCCTCGTCCTCCTCCTCATTCCCCTTCTAACATTTCTTCATTCTCCCCATCCCTTCTCCTTCTCTATCTTTATCTCTCCCCTATTCCTTCTTCTTCTCCTCCGCATTCCCCATCTAGAAATTTCTTCCTTCTCTAATCCTTTTTTTCCATCCATTTCTTCCTTCTCCTCATCTTTTCTCATTCTCCATCTAACCGTTCTTCCCTCCTCTCTACTTCTACTTCTATCCACACTCCTCCCTTTTTACTACTTCCCCCATTACCTATTCTTTTTAATTCTCATCTTCCTTATTGCTCTTCTCTATTACCCTTCCCCATTACCTTCCATTTTACCTTTTCTGACACATTCCTACTACTACTTCCACTTCTACACATTACCCGTTTCCCTTATTCTTCCTGATAATCCTCGCCCTCTTCCTTCTCTCCCTCTTCATTATACCCTACCTGTTCTTTTGTCCCCTTACCCTCCACTTCCTACTTCTTCTCCTCCTCACTCATCCCTCGGTACACTTTTGGCACCCCCTTCCCCTAGCTATTCCCCCCTTTCTCTTTCTCGCTCATCTCCCCTCCTCCTCCTTCTCCCCAATCTTCTTCCTCCCCCCCATCCCCCTCCTCCTACTCCTCGTCCCCCTCCTCCCCATCTTCCTCCCCTCATTCCCCTCATCTCTCCCTCCTCCCCCATCCCTCTCTTCCTCCCCCCCCTCCTCCTCCTCTCCCTTATCGCCCTTTTTCTCCTCCTCACTCTACTTCCCCTCTTCCACCACCTCCTCCTCCTCCTCGTCCTCCTTATAAGCACTCACGGTCGACGTCCCTGAAGATGTATGACCCGATGAAGGAGAGGACGATGACGGCCACCGGGAGCGCGTAGTCTGCTAAAGCCTCCCTCTTGTTGGCGTTCAGGTATGGTCTGGCGAGAACAGGGACATACGTTATGGGGGTCTGTTTAGGCCGGCGACAACATTAAATAAAGCGTAAAATTATGTCGGTTCGTCAGAAGCAAATAGGCAAAAAGAGAAGAAAAATAAAATGGTAGATGGGGAATTAAGTGATTTTTTTGCGAGACATTTAGAAGGGGGTCCGAACTGCAAGCCATTTGGAGGGGGAAAAGAAATAAAACGAAGAGAATGGAATAGGAGAGAAGCACTCACGTCTTGTTGAAGTTGTACAGCATGACGCCGAGCCACAGTGTGCCGAACATGAGCAGAAGGTAGAGGATGGAGTTCTCACGCTTGCACACTTCGTCGACCAGCGTGAGGGTGGCGTTGGGGTCATGGTAAGGCCCTGATACTGTGGGCGTGTAGGCGTCAGAGTGATTTCCGAGGACGCTGTAGGCTGTCGCATTTAGGCTGGAGGTTTGGTTCAATGAGTCGGTACTATTGAGTCCGCCTTGGCATGCCGGACTGTAGTAGTTGGATTTGAAGTCTGTGGAGGGAGGCGGGGAGGGAGGCCTCGATTAAATGATTGCCTGCTGGCGGCTCTGCATTTGGGTCTCAGACTAATTTGCGTTACAAGATTCTGGTGTCATTCTTGCAATTAAGGTATGATAATATTTCTTGTGCAAATACGCCTACATGAAACGGATAAAGAAATAGAGATTACCTGAAAACGAAAAAAAAAAAAAAAAAAAAAAAACGCACCACAACAACCGACTAAATAAACACCCGAACAGGCAACTCAACCATGGCTCCTCACTCTTTCTGACGTCGTTGAAGGCATCGTTGCAGAAGGCGATGGAGATGAAGAGGGCGAAGATCTCCTCGGTGGACCGCGTGGACCAACGCATCAGCCGGGAGACGTCGAACAGCGAGTAGATCACCAGGAAGAGGCTGTTCCACAGTCCCACCGCGCAGTACATCGCGTTGAAGTCTAATTTGAAGTCCTCGCAGATGTAGTATATGACTGCGGAGGGCAACGATAAGGTCAGGAAATGGCCGATAACACGGGCAAGATAAAGCCCGGGGGAAGACAAGTGTGCGTGGGGGAAAGGTCGGGAGGTTACGGAGGAAATCAGCTTTGTGTTAAAGCAGGGCTCCCGAACCCTCTCGGTCCTCTGTACCCGGGGCACTGAAACAGGTTCCCAAGCATTCCTAAGATGCGGAAGGGGAATAATGGTTTTATATTGATCAATAAGAACTCAGTGCATACTCAGTCTAATAGATGATTCTGCAGTGTTGACATCATCGATAGACTGACCTTCGTGAATCTATAAATATCTGTTCTATACGCTATTCACACACATTGTTTTGGTAAAACATGTCAGAACAATATACCAAAAACCAGGTATC
Organism: Penaeus monodon; assembly: GCF_015228065.2. NCBI lineage: Eukaryota > Metazoa > Arthropoda > Malacostraca > Decapoda > Penaeidae > Penaeus > Penaeus monodon. Next base: position 37,239,860 of record NC_051402.1, on the reverse strand, counting down.
AGTATTCATGTGATTAACCCTGTTTTTGACAGAACGTT
>NC_051402.1:37230404-37234722 GCF_015228065.2 Penaeus monodon | reverse complement strand
GCATTTATTCCATTTAAATAAATCTGCAAATCGCTTACGAATTCACAGTGACGCAGCTGTCGATATTGACAACACATCATCGCCACCTCCCTTTCTCTCTCTCTCTTTCTCTGTGTCTCTCGCCCTCTCCTCTTCTCTCCTCGCCCTGTCCGTCTCTCTCTCTCTCTCTCTCTCTCTCTCTCTCTCTCTCTCTCTCTCTCTCTCTCTCTCTCTCTCTCTCTCTCTCTCTCGTGTGTGTCAGTCTGTCTCTGTCTCTGTCTATCTCTCTCTCTCTCTTTGTGTGTGTGTGTGTGTGTGTGTGTGTGTGTGTGTGTGTGTGTGTGTGTGTGTGTGTGTGTGTGTGTGTGTGTGTGTGTGTGTGTGTGTGTGTGTGTGTGTGTGTGTGTGTGTGTGTGTGTGTGTGACCCTCCCCTCTTCTCTCTCTCGCCCTTTCTCTTCTCTCTTTCGCCCTATCTCTCCTCTCTCTCTTTCACCCCCCACCCTCTCTGTCTCGCTCTTTCTCATTTCTCGTTTTATTGCTTTCGATTGTCTTATTGTTCTCCGTTGGTTTTCCGTATTTTTCCCTTATTTCATAGCTTCATTGTTAGTTTATTTCCGTGTTTCATTCTCCTTTCTTCTGTAGGTCTTTCTCTTTTGTTTATACATACACGGGCGCAAACGCAAGGTACGCATGCACAGACAAACACAAAATATGCACAAAGACAGGCATAAAAACGAACACACACACACACACACACACACACACACACACACACACACACTCACTCACTCACTCACTCACTCACTCACTCACTCACTCACTCACTCACTCACTCACTCACTCACTCACTCACTCACTCACTCACTCACTCACTCACTCTCACTCACTCACTCACTCACTCTCTACCATGTAAGAACTGAAACCCACCCAAAACATAAACACAAACACACACACACAAATATGCATTTCTATTCCATCCACCATGCACTGATGACAGAAGCTCTCATGCAGCAACTTCTCCCCGGGAAGAGAAACGTTTTCAGTTAGTTCCAGATACACAGCCTTAGTGCCAACAAATCTTACCTGACATCGGGAACGTTTACTGAATGCAACAACATTCGCCGCTCCATTTTCTTTGCTTCGATAGCGCGATACCAGGAACGTTTCTTGGGTATCGGCGTCCTTTCTCTCTGGTTGCGATAGGGCAACATTTGTTCCGAGACCCGTTTGCTTTTGGTATCGGCCTTTCTTTGAGATTGGGAAGATCCTCCTCGGTGTGAACAAATTTCGTGGTAGCAGCAATGCCGGGTTATGCTCAATGCTGTATAAGCGTTTGCTTGCTTTCCACTACCGAAGAAAATGACGCTTTCTCATTCGCGCGTAAGTATCGCTTGATTCTCTGCCCACTTTGGCATCCTCCTTGGCACCTTGGCCAATCAGTCATTTCACTTACCATGCCACCATCTCACCATCTCCACAGCCGTTCTCCGCACTGCCCCCCACACCCCCACCCCGAAAACTCCAGCCAACCCTCCACTCCCTACCCTTTCTCCCCTGCACCCTCGCCTCCCCTGCACCCTCGCCTCCCCTGCACCCTCGCCTCCCCTACACCCTCGCTTTTCCTTCCCTCCCCTCGCCTCCCCTACACCCTCGCTTTTCCTTCCCTCCCCACGCCTCCCCTACACCCTCGCCTCCTCTCCCCTCCCCCCACCTCTCTCCCGACTTCATCTACTATAATAGCACGCCATATTTTACTATCGTCCTGCTGACTTCTCGAGCTGCTGGTCGCTCTCTCTCTGCCTTCTTCTTCTCATGTTCCTCTTCTCCTTTTCTTCGCCAAAGAAATTGAATTTGCATTTCTCCCCTTCTTCCTTGTTCTTGGAGTTTCCTTCTTCTCTTACGTTTTCTTTAATCGAGGATATTTGTCCTCTCCCCTTTTACCCTTTCTTTCTCTTCTCCAAGTCTTTCTCATTGTATCATACTTCCTCCGATTTCTCCCCCTTTTTCTAATCCTTCTTCTCTTTCTCCTTCCCTCTCTCTCTTTCCCACTCCCTCCTTCTCCTTCCCTCTCTCTCTTTCTCCCTCCCTCCTCCTCCTTCTCTCGCTCTCCTTCCATCCCTCTACTTTTCCCTTTTCCTCCCTCCCTCTCTCCCGTCCTCTCCCTCTCCCTCTCTCTCCCTCCCTCCATCCTTCTGCCTTTCCTCCATCCCTCCCTCCTTTCCTCTCTCCATCTCCCTCCCCCCCATCCTCCTCTCTCTCTCTCTCCTCGTTTCCGTTCCACCTCCCTTTTCTCCACAAATCCCTCCCCTCTTCCTCCCGCGCGTGGACGGAGAGCGTAGCTGCTATCGGGGTCTCCGGGGAACATTTCCTAGACCTGTCATCCATCTTGTATTGTGTCTGTCCAAGTGTTGATAGTGTCTCTCCTCCCTCTCCTCTTCGTCTCCTTGTATTCCCCTTTTTTGTGTCTCTCTCTCTGTCTGTCTCTCTCTCTGTCTCTGTCTCTCTCTCTCTCTCTCCTTTCCTTCCGTTTGTTGTGGTTTGATTTGATTATTTCTTTGGTATTCCGTTATATCTTTATTCCTCTCTCTCTCTCTCTCTTTTTTTTTTGTCTTCATTTACCTATCATGTACTGAGGAGAGAAACCTTTATTTCTATCTGTCTATATTTCTGTCTCTGTTCCATCGTCTACTTATTTCTTTTCTCTTTTCTCTCTCCCTTCTCTCTCTCTCTCTCTCTCTCTCTCTCTCTCTCTCTCTCTCTCTCTCTCTCTCTCTCTATCTCTCTCTCTCTCTCTCTCTCTCTCTCTCTCTCTCTCCCCTTCTTCCTCCCATGATGTTATTTTTCCTTCCCTCTCTGTCGTCCCTTAATAGTCTTTTCTTTTCTTTTGGTCTTCCTTTTTCTATACTTTATTTCTCGCTCTTCCTTTCTCTCGTCCATTCTTTTTGTCTACTTGGTTTTTCTAACCGTCTTTTATCTCGTTTTCTTTTCCTCACTTCCCATTGTCTTTAAGGTTCGTTCTTTCCGTCTCACGTTTTTTTCTCCCTTTTCTCCTTTTTTCAGGTCTATTCACTTCTTCCTCTATTTATCAGTTTCTCGTCTTCATTCATTTACCTTATACTGCTTACTCTTCGAATTCCTCTCCATTCTGCTCTTCTCACTTTCCTTTCTTTTCTCTTGTAAATTTATTCCTAGTTTTTGCTTCCTCTTTTTTCTCCTTGTGGGCGGAGTGGGACCTGGTAGACACAGTGGACGGCGGTCAGGCGAGGGCGGGAGGGCGTGAAGGGAGTGGTGGAGGGCGGGAGGGAGTGATGGTGGAGGGCGGGAGGGAGGGTGTGGTGGCAGGCTGGGAGGAGAGAGTGGTGGAGGGCGGGGCAGAGGGAGTGGTGGAGGGCGGGAAGACTGCGGCAGAAGGAGGAGCCTGAAGTGGTGTGTCCGTGCGTTATCAAGCCCAGTCATCGAGTCTCAACTCTCAGCCGCGACACACAATAGCCCGCGGCCTCGACGCTGTTGCCAACTTCACTAAGGAAATTACCATTTTTACACCTTTATATATCTGCATAAGCTGCAATGCGAGGATCTGCCTGAGCAATGGAGCCTGCGGAGCCTTCGGCGTGTTCCGGCGGGCGTCGCGGCAGGTGGCGGAAGCCTCGACTCGACCATTCTCACGCCAGAGCCGCGGAGGACAACCGCCCTGTAATTATCGTATTTCCGGCACCGGACGAGTGTCCTTCCCGACGCTCGTACAGACAGCATCAATTATTGTACAGCCTAATATCACATTATCCAGTTGAGAGGCATCGGTGGTCCATCGGTAATTTTCAATATCTTTGCATCTCACAGACATGTACAAGGAAGTATCACAAAGGCCATGCCGGCGTCTTCTTGCAGCGCACTGAATTTCTATTGGCCGGAACAAGCGCCACATCGTAAACAATATCAAATACAGCTACACATCCATACAGACGGTATTACGAGACAGCCAGAGTGGGTATCGATGCGGTGTTCATGCACAACACGTCCCAGCATGACACCATGGCACAGAGAGCACAATATCGTTCAGTAGGTGCCAGCATCATACCATGGCACATAAAATCAGAGGCGGTGTCATAACCTCGTCCAGGCAATGTCATTAGATCGTATAAACTGTTTCATATCGTACAAACGGCGCATAACCCAGTCAAGACGACACTCTTCCCACGACTCATCTGTCATTACACATATCCATGAGAGACCCGTTAAACTGCACGAGGAGAATATTTTACAGTCTCATGAACTTAATACAAGGAATCCATCCACTTTCCAAGGAAGAAGAGAAGTGTAGGAGAATGAGGGGGAGAG
>NC_051402.1:37207904-37225404 GCF_015228065.2 Penaeus monodon | reverse complement strand
AGAGAGAGAGAGAGAAAGTGAAAAGATATAATGATGTGAATAGAAAAAAAAATAAATAAAAGAAAGATAGAAGGTAAATAGAAAAGCGTAAAAGAGAAGAGAGAAAAGAGTGGAAAGATAAAGGAAAACAATGAGCAAAAAATAAGAAAAAATATCAAGGAAAAGGAGAAGAAGAGGGATAATAAACATCAAAATAAAGTGAGGTAATACGAGACGGCAACCGATAAAAGGGAAGAGAATGGGGACGGGAGAAGGAGGATAAAAATGGGAAGAAGGAAAATTTGGAAGGGAAAGGGAGTATGAGGAGAGGAAAGGGAGGATAAAGAAGGGGAGAGGGAGAATAAGGATGAGAAGAAGGAGAGGGAGGATGGGGAGGGGAAAGGGAGGATGGGAGGGGAGAGGGAAGGTGGGAGGGGAGAGGGAAGGTGGGGAGGGGAGAGGGAAGGTGGGGAGGGGAGAGGGAAGGTGGGGAGGGGAGAGGGAAGGTGGGGAGGGGAGAGGGAAGGTGGGGAGGGGAGAGGGAAGGTGGGGAGGGGAGAGGGAAGGTGGGGAGGGGAGAGGGAAGGTGGGGAGGGGAGAGGGAAGGTGGGGAGGGGAGAGGGAAGGTGGGGAGGGGAGAGGGAAGGTGGGGAGGGGAGAGGGAAGGTGGGGAGGGGAGAGGGAAGGTGGGGAGCGGAGAGGGAAGAGGGGTGGGACAGACGGAGTTTCATACCCCCCCCCCCCCTCCCGCCCAGCAAGCTTCCCGTAGGCTTCCTTTCGGTAAACAGAAACCAACACCTTATTATTCCCTTAAGAAACTTTTCAAAACATGGCTCAGGTTACGAGAAAAAAATAATAAGAACAAACAGCCTTTTGAAACCTCTGCGACAGTGACGAAACGGTGATGGTGATGATGATGTGATAATGTTGGAAATGATGATGATGATTATGTTGGAAGTGATGATAATGTTGGAAGTGAAGATGATAATGTTGGAAATGATGATGTTGAAAATGATGATGATAATGTTGGAAATGATGTTAATGTTGGAAATAATGATAATGTTGGAAATAATGATAATGTTGGAAATAATGATAATGTTGGAAATAATGATAATGTTGGAAAATAATAATAATGCTAGAAATGATGTGGGTGTAATGATGAGGTCAGCCAATGATGGCAGTAATTTTGTTCAACAGATCAATCAAACATAAAAAATGACGATGATAGTAACAACCAAAACAGTAATAATAATAAAAATGACATTAATAAAAGCAACAAAAACAACAAATTAAGAATAACGACAACCATAACAGCAAAAAAATCTCAGCAGCAGCAGCAACAACCCCCCCCCCCCCCCCAAAAAAAAAAAAAAAAAAAAAAAAAAAAAAAAAAAAAAAAAAAAAAAAAAAAGCTAATAATTATCCCGAAACAAGAGCGAGCAACAATGAAATATCTGACCTAGCTTTTGATGAACCTCTCATGCAGGGATAACAGCCTCTTTGTGGCCCCGGCGAGGTCATCGGGCGGCAATCGGGCCCGAAAATCTATATAACATTTGCGAAATTAATGGACAATGTTGCCTCCCACGCCCACGGTCTGTCCGGCTGGTGGGCGTGGGATTGCTAATTACCGACGCTGCAGACGGAATAACATGGCGGCCCGGCGAGACTTGGCGGGGGGGGGGGGGTAGAGGGGAGGAGGAGGGAGGAGGGAGAAGGGAGGGAGGGAGGGAAGGGAGGAGGGGAGGGAAGGGGGAGGAGGGGAGGGAAGGGGGAGAAGGGAAGGGGAGACGGGGTTAGGTAGAGGGGAGGGGGGATGGAGGGGGTGGGGGAGGAGGGAGGAGGGAGGGGAGAGGTTGAGGGGGAGGAGGTGGGAGGGGTGGGGGAGGAAAAGGAGTAGAGAGGAATGGAGGGAGCAAAGGGGGAGGGGTAGGGAGGAGGAGGAGGAGGAGGAAGGGGATGGAGGAGGGTGAAGTAGAAAGGAAGGAGAGGAAAGGAAGGAGGGGAAAGGTGCGGAAAAAAAAGAAAATCAAGGGAAAGGGGAAGGGAAGAAGGAAAGGAGAATGGTTAGAGTAAGGGAGAAAAGAGGGAGAAGGGAGGAAGGAGGAGGTGCAGCGGGAAGATAAGGAAGAAGGAGGACGAGGAACAGGGAGAGGAGAAAGGAGGAGGAGAACTATAATTACACACGAAAAAAAAAATATCTGCTCTCCTTGCACATATGCGCAACACACACACACACACACACACACACACACACACACCACACACACCACACACACACCACACACACACACACACACACACACCACACAACAGCAACAACCACAACAACACACACACACACACACACACACACACACACACACACACACGCACGCACACACACAACCCAAACAACAAAGGTTAACAAACCATAATATAAACCAAAAAAAAATGCAAATTAGAGAATCGGACGACCACCGCAAGAGAGCGAAAACGACCGCCAGCAACGACCGGGACTGCGCTCTCTCTCCCCCATCTTGAGCATTACGAGCCAAACACCTGCAATAATGAATTCGCTAACTCGCCACGCACCACCCTACCTTGTGCTTCCAGGATGATAAACAAGGCGAACACACTTCCGCTGATGACTTGCTGAAATAATTAACCCATAGATAACGAGGTCATTACAGCCCTTTCCCCCTCGTGTCGTCCCCTCCCCTCCCCTCCCCTCTTCCCTCCCCGACGCCATCGTGATCAGACACAATCAACCAATTTTTTCCCCTCTTTCCCCACCACGTAATGGCCCGGTTGGTGGGGTTGGGTCGCTTTCTCGCACTCTCTGTCCCTTTCGTGTTAGCATTTTTCTCTCTCCTCCCTAATATCAACTGCTTTATTGGCAATCTCTCTTTTATATCTGTTCGTTTTTCAGTCAGCCAGTCAGGCAATCGGTCGGTCAGTCGGTCGGTCAGTTAGTCAGTCAGCCAACCTGGTTGCCAGTCAGTCAAAGTCAATGAGTCAGTCATCAGTTCAGTCAGCCTCCCATTATCCCTCCCTCCCTCTCCTCCCCTCTTTTTTCCCTTCCCCTCCCACTCAACCGGTTTTGCTTTCAGCCGTTCGGTCACTCGACGCGTCAGTGTGTGGGAACAACCCGCTCACTCTCGCAAGAACGCTTTCTTCTTATTACATTCTGCGTCGCCTCCCTCGCCCATTGAAGGAGGCCGCAGCTGTGTAGAATGTGTCACGACATCACGACCTTCCAGATCTGCTGTCTGCGCCTTGACTCGGCTCCGTCACACAAAACCACACGGCCGAACATTCCGCTAAAGAAATTACGTAGAAATATCGCCCTAAAGCACTCGCGCCATACCGCATACGCGTGTGACTGCGGAAAGTGATCCATGTGTCAGTGCTTGTTAATTAGTCGTTTGATTCATACGCCAGTTCTTTGACTTACTGCTTGCTGCCTCTGGGATTAAGCAGTAAAGTTATGCTATCAATCACTTCAGCGAATCTAGGAAAATGCAGTTCTAGTTCTGCAATCCTTTTAATCAACTGTGCGGCTATAGGTTAAAACTCAACGGTCTTGTACAAGTTTTCGTTATATTACTGTAACGTCTCTGTTCCATGGACTTTATTCTATGACAGCAAATTTAAATGTGGTTCTGTATTTTTATTTATATATTTGTAATTACAGAAACTATGTTCAAAACCAATTTATTAATAATGCATGTATAGACAGTAAAACATGTTTTTTTGTAGGCACGTCCTGAATGACTAACTAAGAGATGAACATAACTTTGCGAAAAAAACACGTGTAGGGTGGTCTGGAGTGTGTACGTTATCTGAGGCAATGTCCCTTCCACGGACAACACAATTTCCGCTCTTCTCCGTCCGCACCGCCACGAGCTGAAGAAGTTGCCCGAAGTTATCAACTAACATGCGCAGGACAGACTTGCTCTCCCTGACGAGTGCCTAAGTACCGTGGAATGTTGCATGTGCCAGCATTTGGGGAAAATGTGACATTCTATCAAACGCTATCTCCAAATTCAATTGTAATTAAATGGACTGTGTAAATATCGCACATAATCACCTGTGTTTTGCATCAGTAATTAAAATATAAATCCCATGGAAAATACGCCACTGGGATCCTTTACAAAAATAAATGTTCCTTGCCTTTATCAAATGAAACCTGGAATTTGCCATATACTGTTCAGCTCCATCACAAGATAAATCCCACCCCTTAAAACACACTATACATCGAAAATACATTCTTTTCGAAACGCTTCATCACAATAACAAAGCACCGAACCCTGGAATAAAAACATAAAATTGGAAAACAAAACAAAAACATGCCAACAAAGACGAACGACTAAGGAAATTATAAAAAAATGACTCCATTTCCCCTTTTTCTCAAACACTTTCCGGAAATCACGAATCATAGGGAAAGCAAACATTAAATTATGCAAGAAAAGATTCGATGCAGGCCGGGCTGAATAGACACAAAAGGTCTCGGACTGAATAAATGCACGGGTGATTGTGACTGTTGTAATGAAGAACAAAAAGGTGTGTGTATATATATATATTTATAAACAAGAGAGCGCCCTAATGAAATGCAGCAAATGAATGAACAGATAAATGAGTATGAATAAGTCACTTCAATAAAGAAGAAAGAAAAACAAAATTACTAAAATATGAAGAAGAAATAGTGAAGAATGTATATATCCCCAAACTCAAACAAAATGAAAGAACGAGCGAGTATTAAAACAACAAAAACAATAATAAAAAAAAAACAATCTTACAAACTCACGATAAAGCCTCGATGACCTACCTCCTTGCTGGGACATAGGACGAGTATAAACAGCTTGACCTGCTTGCTTGTGCGACCCATGTTGGCGGGGTGCTTGAGGCGCGCGATGGCCACGTGTCGCCGCTGCAAGGATGGGAGGTTCCCGCTGTGGACGAAAGGGCAGAAGAGGTTACCAAGAGGTCGAATGCAGGTCAGTCGAGGGCACTGGGACTATGATAGGCTGGAAGTTATAACGAGTAATGGAATTTAGCAGAAAAAAAAGCTTAAAAAAAAGAAAGAAAAAAAAGACCTGAAGATGGATTCCAGGTGGATTTCGAAACTGCAGTCTTACTTTCAATAAATCTAGTTTTTGTATTGTGGGTTTTTCTTCCAGAAAAGAAGAAGAAAAATACAACGAAAAAAAGACATTAAAAAAAGAAAGCCAGTGGAAAATCAATCGAAGAATATTTTTTTATCAGTCATGAGATAGGATAAGCTGATTATCAAAAGTGAAATACACTCTGGTAAAGGTCGGGGGAGAAACGACCTTCAGTGTATTGCAAAGTTCAAAGGGGGGGCGACGGCACTGCAATAAAGCCATCACGTGTCGGGCTATCCAGGCTTAGCGATGAACCAGTCAACGTTGAACATGTGTTGCAAGGTTTATTGCCAACAACAAACTATGACCTGGTAAGCTGCAACATAAGGCCACGTCGGGTGAGCAAAAGGTCAATCTTATACAACGAAAGGTTAACAAAGGTCAACGGAAGCGAGGGGAAAAGGTCAACAAGCTTAGGCACGGAGAGTTCATATCGAGGTCACGTCAGAAGCGAGGTCATGTCAAGAAAGTAAGAGTAAATACAAGGTGAAGAAATAGTTGTGGACGATGCGAAGGAAAATGGAAGGACTAAAATAATGAAAATGGAAAGAGGAGGAAGAAGTAGATAATAACGATGAAATAAACAGTAAAGGTAAAATATGATAAGTACTGGATGGCGAGAAGGAATATAAGAAAGAAAAAGAAGAAGAAAATAAGAAAAACGAAGACGTAGGAGGAACCAATGGAAGGATAAGAAAAAGAAAAAAATAACAACAAAAGAATGACAAGAAGTACAATAAAATGTAGAAATATCATGAAAAAAGACGAAAAAATTATCAGACAGAAGTGTTAAATTAAAAAAAAAAAAAAAAAAAAAAACGAAGAGATATGAGAGAAAAATTAATGAAAGAAAAAAGATGTAAACGAATGATTAATGAAAAAGAGTAGAAAAGTAATCAATAAAAGGAAAAAAGGGTAGAGAAATAATTAATAAAAGGGGAAAAAGGTAGAAAAAATATCAATAAAAAGAAGAAAGTGTAGGAAAATAATGAAAAGAAGAAAAGTGGTGGGAAATAAACAAAAAAAAAAGCAAAAAAAAAAAAGGTAATATAATTAACAGGGGGAAGGGAAGATAGAATTAATTTATAGAAGAAAGAATGAAAAAAAAATAATGGAACAAAAAAATAAGAATATTTTATGAAAAGATGAAAAAAATCATCAAAGGAAGGAAGAAAAATGTGAAAGAATAATTAATGAAAGAAAACAAAAAGATAAATATATGAAAGGTGAAAATTTTAAAAGACAAATTAAGGGAAAGGAAGAAAATGTAGAAAAATAATGAAGAGAGACGGAAAGAGAGGAATAATTCATGGAACGAAGGGAAGGAGAATAATGAATGAGTGAGAGAAAGAGAGAAATAGCAATAGATAGAAGAAGAGTAAAGATAAAAAATGGAAGAAAGAAAGACAGAAGAATAGCCAAAGTAAAAAAAAAATGTAGAAGAATAATGACTAAGAATCAATGGAAGGAACAACAAAATAAATATTAATAGAGAGAAAAAAAAAAAAGGAAAATTAATGCCAAGAAAGAAAGAAAAAAATGAGATAAAGAATAAAGTTGATGTAATAAGAATAGATGCCGAGGACGAGAAAGTTAAAGTACGAAAAGACAAAAATATACATAAAAAAATGGATAATACAGGAAATGACGTAAGGAGAGGAAAGTGCGATGTCCAGTGGGAAGAAAAAGTACGAGAAAGAAGGTAAGTCCAAGAAGATAATTAGATAAAGAGAAAGAGAAAGGCAAAAAAAGAGAGAGAAAAAAAGAAAAAGAGAGGAAAAGGAAGGTGATTTTTTTTCTTTTTAACTAAAAAAAAGATAAAAAGAAAAAAAAGGACGAGGAAGCGAAAAGTAGACCAAGAAACCCCAAGGAAAAGCTAGAAAATCGGAAGAAGAAAAATTAAAGAAAAGACGGGAATGAAGAGGAAGAAAAAAATACACAGAATCCCGAAGAAAGGCTAGAGAAGTAACGAGAAGAGAGGAAAGATGAAAAAAAAATATAGAAACGAAGAGAAAAAAAAGAAAAACAAAACAATACGAAGAAAAACCTTAAAACGAAAAGAGAAGACAGACGAAAATAAAAGACGGAGATGGAGAGGAATAATAATAAAAAAAAAAAACGAAGAAAAACCTGAAAATAAAAAACAAAAAACGGGGAAAAGAAGAAAAACAAAATAAAAACAAAACCGAAGAGGGAAAGACAGAAAGAAAGAAAAAAAATCCAAAATACCCCCCACCCTTCTCCCCACCCCCCTTCCCAGCTCGGCCTCGACACCCGCCGGACTGCACGAGCGTCAGCCTCTGCAACCTCCGGGGTCACGGTCCGAGGACGCGGCCTTGCTAATGACTTGTTGATTAAGCAGGCAGTGATGGCCGAGCTTGTGACGTCGGAATGGCACTGTGCCTCTCCGCTGGTTTAGTGTCCGTAATGATTTTCCTCTGTTTTCTCTCGCTTTTTTTTTTTACTGGTCTCTTTCTCTGTATTTTAGTTTTTTTTTGTTTATCTCTCTCTTGTATCTGTCTCAGGGAGGTAGGGAGGTAGTGAGATAGAGAGAAAGAGAAGAGAGAGAGAGAGAGAGAGAGAGAGAGAGAGAGAGAGAGAGAGAGAGGGAGAGAGAAAGAGAGAGAGAGGGAGAGAGAAAGAAAGAAAAGAGAGAGAGGGAGAGAGAAAGAAAGAAAAGAGAGAGAGGAAGAGAGAGAGAAACAGAAAGAGAAATAGAAAGAAAGAAAGAGAGAGAGAGAGAGTGCAGAGTGCACCTTGAACCTCTCACTGCTGCATTCACCTCCTCCCCAAAACTACAGCCCGACGCACGCGCGTATGGACGTGCCTGGAATCTTAAATGGAACACTGTTTTCAGGCAATCCATTTACACCTCCTCTCATCTTTTTTAGGGCCATATTTTACTTCGTTTTCTTGAAAATATGAAACTCCCTCAACGTTTCCGGCCATGCTGCAGGTTGCTGCGGAGGTTGCACTGTATATCACTGTCGCTGACCCTGCCTCTGTCACTGCCTCAGTGTGTATCACCATACAAACGTGTGTGTGGGGTGTGTATATTTTAATAATTATTTATATATATAGGAATATAATTATATATATATATATAATATTATGTATTTATAAATATAAAATATAATAATATATATTTAAAAATATATATATAATATAATAAATATATATATATAATATATATATAGAAAAATATATATATATATAGATATAATATATATAATTTTATTAGATATAGATGATATTTTAAAATATATATTATATATATATATTATATAAAATATTATATATTTGATATATTTTATATATATATATATATATATATATAATTATATAATTAGATAATTATAATATATATATATATTTTTATTTATATAATATTATATATATATATATATATATATAATATTATCAAAATATAAATATTATATATATATAATTTTATATAAAATTTAAAATATATATATATAAAAAATATATATTTATTTTATATATATTTTATATATAATAATATATAATATATATATATATTATATATAATAATATATAATATAATATATATATAAATATATATATATTATAAAATATATATATATATATTATATACATATTTTATAAAAAATATATATATATAAAAAATATATATAATATATATATATATCTTATATTATATATATAATTTTAAAATATTATATTATATATAATATATAAAATATATATATAAAAATTTTATATAATATATACAATAAAAATATAATTATATATATATATATATATATATAATTAATATATATATATAAATAAAATATATATATATTTAATTTTATATATATATATAATATATAATATATTAAAATATATATATAAATATATAATATATATTTTATATATATAATATATAATATAATATATATATAAATATATATATATAAAATATATATTTATATTAAATATAGTAATAATATATAATATTATATAATATATAATATATATAAAATATAATAAATATAATATATGTAAAATATAATATATGTATAAAATATAATGTATAAATAATATATATTAAATAATTTTTATATATATTATATATAATAATATATAAATATATATAATCTAATAATATATAAATATATATATATTAATATAATTATTTATAATTATTTTAACTTTATATAAAATTTATTATCTATATAATATATATATATATAATAATATATATATATATATATATATATTTATATTATTATTTATATTTTATTTTTGTTTAGTGTTGCCTTTACTTGCTTTGTGAATTGGTTTGAGCTGGCTTGTTATGAACTTTTCTCTTTATTTTCTTACATTCTGAACTTTTTAGTTGCTATTGACGTTGCTCTTCTCCGGGTTTTAAGGTAGTCTGATTTAAAGAGCTTCCGTGATCGTAAAGTGTGGTCGTAAACGTGTGCTCTTCGTCTGCTGGTGGTTGTCGTCCTAGTGCAAATCGTTATTCGCTGTCCGTAGGGGCGTGCTGATAGCGTGTTTGAAGTCGTAGTGATCGTGTGCGACTTGTGAACTGTCAGGCCCTCGTGAATCTTGCGTTGGTGTGAGCGTGTTCGTGATGTAAGTTGTCGTCCGTACTTGGTGTATTCTAGTTGTTGTTAGTTTTTTAGTTTTTTTTTGATTTTTTATTTTTGGGTGTGTGTGAGCGGCGTGTCGTTGAGTTATCGGGAAAGAGGTGGGGAGCGGAGTTTAGCTTTCCGTGAGAGCACCCTTAAAAAATTCCTAAAAAGACTGCAAAAAACGGAAAGGAAAAGAGGCTGTGTTAAAAGCCGCGCCCTGAACCGGGCCCTAACGTGGTCGGGTTAAAAAACCCTTGTGGCAAATGCGTTGTAAAGGGACCCCTGGATAACAAGACGATTGGCTCGGAGGGAAAAAATGGGATTTAAAAGGGGTTTGCCTGGGTCGATTGCCTAATGGAGGAGGATGACGAGGGGGAGTGGAGGGGTGGAGGAGGGGGGAGGAGGAGAGAGAGAAGAGAGAAAGAGAGAGGAAGAGAGAAGAGGATGGAAAAAGAGGAAGCAAGGAGGAGAGAGATAGAGAGGGAGGATGAGAGAGCAGAGGGGGGCGGGGAAAAGAGAGAGGGAGGAGAGAGGTTTGGGAGGAGAGAGGAGAGCCGAAGGAGGAGAGGAGAGGGAGACGGGTAAGGAGAGAGAGGGAGATGGAGAGAGGGGGATGGAGAGAGAGATAAGGAAGAAAGAGGAGAAAGAGAAAAAGAGAGAGAGAGAAGGAAAAGAGAGTGAGAATAGGATAGAGGAAGGGACCAAAGAGAGAGAAGATAGAAGAAGAAGGGAGGAGAGGGAGAGAGAGAGAGAGAGAGAGAGAGAGACGAGAGAGAAGAAGAGAGAGAGGACGAGAAGAGAGAGAGAGAAATGAAAAGGAAGGGGGAAGGGAAGAGGAGAAAAGAGAGGGAAGGGGAGGGGGGGGGAGGGAGGGGGAGAGAGAGAGAGGGAGAGAGAGAAAAAGGGGGAGGCAGAGGAGAGAGAAAGAGAGAAAGAGAAGAAGGAGAAAAAGAAAAGGGGAAAAAGGAAAAGATAGAGAGTAGGAGAGAGAGAGGAGAGAGAAGAGGAAAAAGAGAGAGGAGAAAAAGAGAGAATGGAGGAGAGAGAGAAGAGGGTGTGAGAGAGAAGAGGAGAGAAGAGAGAAGAGGAGAGAAGGGAAGAAGACCGGGGACTGAAGAAATGAGGGCAAGGAAGATAGAGGGAAAGAGGGAAAAAAGAGGAAGGAGGCGGAGAGGGAGAGAAGAGAAGAGAGAAAGAGAGAGAGATGAGAGAAGACAGAGAGAGAAGAGAGAGAGCAGAGGGGGGAAGGAAGGGAGAAAGAAAAAAAAGAGAGAGAAAGGAAACGAAAAGAGAGAAGAAGAGAGAAACAAAGAAAAAAGAAAGAGAAGTATAAAAATGAAAGGTAAACGAGGTTATAGGGAATAAGGGGATAGAGGGAGAGGAGCGAAGGGTGGGGGAAAGATGGAAAAGGAAAATGATGTATGTTCTTAGAATTTAAGTCTACAGAGAAGAACAGGGGCAATGAGTGAAGGAAAAGAGACAGAAAAAAAGAGAAAAAAAGAGAAAAGAAAAGGGAAAAAAAAAACAACCCCCATAAAATAAGGCGAGGAAAAAAAAAATTAAATTTAAAAAAAGGTGCCTAGTAAAGAGGGGGGGGGCCTAAAAAAAAAAAAATAAGGGGTTTTTTAAGAGGAAAATGGGGGAAGCGAGAAGTAAAGGGGAAAAGGGAAAAAGGGAGAACAGGAAGGGAAGGGGTAGAAAAGGAAGGGGAAAGGGAACCCAAAGAATTTAAGGGGAAGGATGGAAAGGAAAAAAGGGGGAAAAGGGAAGGAGGAAGGAGGGGAAGGAAAATGGGCCCGGGGAGGAAAGGAAAAAGGGAAAGGCGGGGGGAGGGGGGGAGGATGAAGGGAGATTGGACGGGGGAAGGGAAAGGGCAGTGGAGGGAAAGGGGCGGAAAAAAGGCAGGGGGAAAGGGGAAAAGGGTTTTGGATTGGGAAACCAAAGGGAAACCCGAAGGCGGATAAGGAATAAAAAAAAAAAAAAAAAAAAAAAAAAAAAAAAAAAAAAAAAAAAAAAAAAAAAAAAAAAAAAAAAAAAAAAAAAAAAAAAAAAAAAAGGGGGGGGGGGGGGGGGGGGGGGGGGGGGGGGGGGGGGGGGGGGGGGGGGGGGGGGGGGAAAGGGACGGGGGGGGGGGGGGGAAAAAAAAAAAAAAAAGAAAGGGGAAAGAAAGAGGGGAGAAAAAAAAAAGAAAGACCCCAAGAGGGGAAACAGAAAGAGAAATAGAAAGAAAGAAAGAGAGAGAGAGAGGGGGAAAAGGGTTGCCCCTTTAAAAAACCTCTCATTTGCTGCATTCACCCCCCCCCAAAAAATTACCCCCCGGGACGCACGGGGCGTATGGACGTGCCTGGAATCTTAAAGGGGGAACACTGTTTTAAGGGCCACAACCATTTACACCTCCTCCATCTTTTTTGGGGCCCCTATTTTACTTCTTTTTTTCTTAAAAAATTTTAAAAATCCCTCAACGTTTTCGGCCATGTGCGGGTTTTGCGCGGGGGTTTTGCACTGTATATAAATGTCGGGACCCTGCCTCTGTACTCCCTCAGGGGGAACCCACCAAAAAAAGGGGGTCTTGGGGGGGGGGGGGTTTTGGGTGGGTGGGGGGGTGTGGGGGTTTTTGGTGGGGGTGGGGGGGGGGGGGGAAAGGGGGTGTGGGGGGGGGTGGGGGGAAATAAAAAAAAAAAGAAAGGGGCAGGGAAGAAATAAAAATAAAAAAATTAAAAAAAAAAAAAAAAAAAAAAAAAAAAAAAATTTAATATAAGATAAAAAATGGGGGGGAAAAAAAAATAAAAAAAAAAAAATTAAAATATAAAAAAAATAGAAAAAAAAAAGAAAAAAAAAAAAGAAAAAAATAATAAAAAGAAAATATATAAAGAAATAAAAAAGAAAAAAAAATATAAAAAAAATAAATTTTAAAATAAGATAAATAAAGATAAATAAAATATATAAAATTTTATAGAGATAAATATGATAGTAAAAGAGAATAAAGAGATATAAAAAAGATAATAAGATATATTATGATAGAAAAAGGTATTTTATAAATATATAATATATATATAATAATAGATATATAAATATAATAGATATAATAAAATTGAAAAAAATGGGAATATATTATAAATATATAGATATAAAATATTAAAAATAATATATATAAGAAAATTAATATAATATATAGATATATAATATTATAATATATAAAATTTATATTTATAATTTTATATATATATAATATATTTTATATATATTATAAAATAATATAATATATATACCCATATATATAAAATAAAAATATAATATATATATATTTATATATATAAACAATAATATTAAAAAAAATACATAAATTTTAATAATATATATATATATATAAGAAAATACAAATATTAAATAGAAAAAGATATAAAAATATATATATAACTTTAATACAAAAATTATTATATAATATATATTAAAATATATATAAATATATAATATATATTATATATATATATTATAAAGAAAATATTATAATAATTAATATATATAATATATATATTAATATATAAAAAAAATAATATATGGGAAAAAAATATAAAATAAATAATTTAATTATATAATATTTTTTAAAAATATAAAATAAATTAATATACAAAATATATATTATTAAAAATTATATATATATAATATAAAAAAAATTTATTATAAAATTTTAAATTTTATATAATATTTTAAAAATATATATAAAAGATATAATAATACTTTTATAAAAATATATTTTATAAATATAATAGATATAAATTATTTATAAAATAAATATATATATATTATATATATAACTAAAAATATAAATATATTAGATATTTTTATATATAATATTTTTTATTTTATAATATATATATAATATATATATATTATATATATAATTATATATAATTTTATAAAATAAAATTTTATATATATAATATATATATAAATATATATATATATAATATAATATATTATAATATATATAATATATAATATATTTACATATATCAATATATTAATATTTATATTTATATATATATATATATATACTATCATATATTATAATATATATATAATATATAAATATATATATATATATATATATATATATATATATATAATTATATATATATATATATATTAATATATATATATTATATATATATATATCTATATATATATATATATATATATATAAATATATAATATTTATTATATATATATATATAATACATTATTGATATATTATATATATATAATCATATATTATAATTATATATATATACTCTATGTATGTGCGTATACATCATATCCTAATCTTGTTGAGTGCTGTCACTATACATTAATTGCAATCCCTCGTCCTGAATCAGGTATCTTGGCGGCTTAGAAAAATCAAGACACTTATTCTTCTATTATAATTCAACATAAATTACATATCTGAAAACTTTTATTCAGGCAATCAACTGAGAGAAGACCGTACTCTGATTTAAGGTAAGAATGATTAAAAGGAAAAGCCGGATTACAAAGAAAAACGTGGATTTAAACAGTGAGTATCCTTCGTCTGATCCTCTTGTTCCGCCAAGGCAAACGATCATAAAATCGACTGAAATCTAACGAAGGGATACATGCCTATGGGTGTTTAAGAAGTCCATGTGATTACGTTGACGGATTTGTAAGTAAACTCGTCATTCCGTTTTCCTGACTTTTGGAGATCGTTACTTCTCGATTTAAAACATTGTTCGAAATCCATAGTAAATTATATATATATATATATATTATATTATATATTATTATAATATATATATATATATATAATGGTGTGTGTGTATATGAGCGTGTGCGTGCGTGTGAGCGTGTGCGTGCGTGTGAGCGTGTGCGTGCGTGTGAGCGTGTGCGTGCGTGTGAGTGTGTGCGTCCGTGTGAGCGTGGGCGTGCGTGTGAGCGTGTGCGTGCGTGTGAGCGTGTGCGTGCGTGTGAGCGTGTGCGTGCGTGTGAGCGTGCGTGTCCGTATGCGTATATCCAGAAGAGAGAGAAAAAGAGAAAAAGTAGAGAGAGAAAAAAACAAAGATTAGCCATTCCAGATCAGTAGAAAACACACACAAAAATTAAAAAAAGTTAAAACCAAAATAAACAAACAAACAGACTAAAAACAACAACAACAAGAAAACAGGGCCAGGAACACCGACGAGACTCGTGTCCAAAACAGACAAACGCGAACACCAAGAACCAGGCCACTAAACGCTGGATACAAAAGAAAAGAAAAAGATTAAAAACACCCCTTTGAACTTCGGCAACAATGCTAGATTAAAGATAAAGGTCATCCACAAAACTAGGATAACAAGACTCGATAAAAAAAGGGAATCTTCGGAGAGAGAAAACAAATGGATAAAATAAAAAGGAGTTGAGATCAACATCAACAGGTTCGATATTGCACACTAAATGGAGGGGGGATTGAGAGGGAGAGGGAGGGAGAGAGAGAGAGAGAAGAGAGAGAGAGGACGAGAAAAGAGAGAGAGAGAGGAGAGTAGGGAGAGAGAGAGAGAAAGAGAGAAAGAGAAAGAGAGAGAGAGAAGGAGAGTGAGAGAAAGAGAGAGAGAGAGAGAAGGAGAGAGAGAGAGAGAAAGAGAGAGAGAAAAACAGACAGCCCAAACCAGCAAGAGAGCTATCGAACGAAACTCCGAAACGGATCCAAAGCGAAGGGTTACTCACAGCGCGCATATCCAAGACTGGTCGTAGTCGAAGCTCCCGTTCTCCGAGGTGGCGGTGCCCTGGATGGTGCGGGCCAGCAGGTGCACTGGAAAGAGACCGAACATCTGTCATGTATCTGTTCTTAGCAGACTTCTCCTAATTGCTCTCAGAGACGTACAGATGCAATGTGGTTGGTTAAGAAAAGAAAAAGAAAAAAAAAAAAAAAAAAAAAAAAAAAAAAAAAAAAAAAATATATATATATATATATATATATATATATATATATATATATATATATATATATATATATAATAAATAATAAAGTAGCGCATGCACATATGTAAATATGTACATACGAGTGCGTGCTCGCCATATATATATATATAAATACATCATACAGACGCAATCCTGTAAACACGGACTATACCTAATGAAGTATCCATTTCAGCTACGATACTATTGCGGAATGGGCTACTCAGCCAAGTACCGACCATTCTCCAATTACACTGGCTCTGTTCCAACATTTTAGTCAATATCCTGACCGGATTAACCCTCGCAAAAAGCATAGTCTCCTCCGCCCCATCCGACACATGCAATCATCAGCGACCCGAGCGACATACATAAAGAGTAAAGAGGAGTTATTACCCCCCGCCAGCTCGACCGCCCGGTTATGGCCTCCCCTCATTACGTGGAAGGGACTATGAGCTCGCCCTAGAAATGCATGATGGCCAGCCCGGGTGGAGGAGCCCTACTTGGGAGCCCCAAATCTGCAGTCCTAAATTTGGAGTCCTAGTTTCGGTGTTCTAAATCCGGAGTCCTGAATCTAGGGTCGTGAATCTGTGGTCATGAATCTGGTGTTATCAATCTGGGGGCCTGAAGTTGGAGTCCTAAATCCGGGGTCCAGAATCTGGAGTCGTGAATCTGGGGTCCTGAATCCAGGGGTTAGAATCTGGGGCCCCGAATCTGGAGTCCTGACACTGTGGTCTTGAATCTGGTGTTTGAACCCGATGCGCATAACTTCTCTCACGCCTGGGGGCACGTGAGCTCGGCTTATCAAGTTCCTTTAGCAAACGGGTTCTCTCAGGTAATAAACAGCGGCGCCTGAACGTCTGACTGGCACAGGTGACGCGCCGGACGTGTTAAATCTGGGCCGGCTGACGTTTATGACAAGCCGCTATTTGTGTCGTTGTTTCAGTTGTCGATGTGGGGCGGCCGGCGAGGAGGGGCGGGGGCTGGGATGGAAGGGCGGATAGGGACAAGAGGTGGAAGGGTGGAATAGAGGCATGGGATGGAGGGGCGGATAAGGACAGGAGATGGAAGGGTGGATTGGGACAAGAAACAGAAGGGCGGATAGGGACAAGGGAGACGGGGAAAGACGAGAACAAAACTTGGATGGCTGGAGATAGACGGTGGAAAAGTGAAGGAAAGGAAATGGGTGGATGGAAAGGGACAAGTGCAGGGAGGGAGGAAAGAACAAGAACTAGAACAAAGAACGAATATGAACTAGGCATAACTAAAAAAAAAGGACACAGACGGGCGAGAAGGACAGAAACAAGGACACAGACAAGCGAGAAGGACAGAAACAAGGACACAGACGGGCGAGAAGGACAGAAACAAGGACACAGACGGGAGAGAAGGACGTAAACAACGACAACAAAGACTGCAACGAAAGCATCCCATGACCTCAGGAGTCGAGGAAGAAGCGAAGACGCCCTCCTCCCTCAGAGTCTTAACGTCTTCACTAAACTTTTAGATTGTACGGCTACGCTGCCTTAACTTGTCCACGCTGTCCCAATAACTTCGCAATATCCAATGAGGCCAATAATCAACGAACAGGCAAGGCTCGCTCAACCACAATTGGATATACAAGGGAGAGGACAGTCGGATGGAACAGACTGATAGATGGATATATGAATAGATATAGATGAGGGGCGTTGGAGGGGGGGGGGGGGCGAGGGGCGTTGGGAGAGAAAGAGAGGCGTAGGTAGACGGGGTAGAGGGTAGTATGGGGGGATTAGTGAAAGAGGGAAGAATGGGGAAGAGGGAAGAATGGGGGAAGGAGGGAAGGAGGGATAA
>NC_051402.1:37197904-37205404 GCF_015228065.2 Penaeus monodon | reverse complement strand
AAAAAGAGAAGGAGAGAGAGAGGAGAGAGTAGAGAGAGAGAGTGAGAGTAGGGAGAGAGAGGGGAGAGAGGACAGAGAGAACGAAATTTAACTCGAACGGAGGGCAGGGGAGGGGGTAGTAAGAACACGGAGGGGGGGAGAGGGAGAAAAGAGGAGTCAGACAAGGGGATGAGTAAGAAGAAGGGCAATGTTAATAGGAGGTCAAGGAGTGCAGGGAGGTGATTGAGCCGGGGCGGAGGAGGAGAGAAGAGAGAGAGAGAGGAGAGAGGGAGATAGCGGAGAGGGAGAGGGAGTCAGGGAGGGAGAGAGGAGAGAGGGAAGAGAGAGGAGAGAGGAGGGAGCGGAGGAGAGAGAAGAGATGGAGAGAGAGGAGAGAGAGAGAGAGAAAGGAGAGAGAGAGGAGGAGAGAGAAGAGAGGAGGAGAGAGGAGAGGGAGAGAGGAGATGAGAGGAGGGAGAGAGAAGAGAGAGAGGGGAGAGGGAGAGAGAGGGAGAGAGAGAGGAAGAGAGAGAGGGAGAGAGAGGGAGAGGAGAGGGAGGAGAGAGAGGGAGAGGGAGAGGGAGAGGGAGAGGGAGAGGGAGAGGGAGAGAGAGACCTCTTTTCTCCTTCCTGGTTTTCTCTTCTCCCTGATCCTCTCTCTCCCTACTTCTCCTCCCTGATCCTCTCTCTCCCTCACTTCTCTTCCCTGATCCTCTCTCTCTCTCCCTCTCTTCTCCTCCCCGATCTCCACCTTTCTTTTTCCTTCCCTTTTTCCTCTTGTCAGCTCTGTTCTCTTTTTCCTTTTCCACCCTTTCGCTTTTCCCTCCTTCCACTCCTCCACTCCTCCCTTACCACCTCTATTATCATTCTCTCCTCTTCTTCTTCTCATTATCTCCTCTCTCTCTCTCTCTGTATTTCTTTTCTTTCCGAATCTTCTCATTCTTCCTTCATCCTTTAACCCTTTCACCATTTAGGCCTCCTAAAAACAAGAAAATAAAATAAAAGCAGAAGATACAAGAAAGAGAAATAAAAAAAAAAGACAATAAAGAAGAAAAAAAAAAACAATACACGCCTTAAGTTGCTTGCAGGATGAAAGATCCTTAACCAATAGTCCATGGGAGACAGGTAGACATAAGGCGACTTACACAAACAAATTGCAGTAGTCTGTTTTATTGATAACATGGACATATGATATCGACCCTTACAAACACCTTTCCAAAATGGGACACATTCGGCATTTTGAAATGATTTAAATTCACACAACCTTTCTGGAAGGAGAGGGTGAGGGAGAGATAGATAAATAGAGAGAGTGGAGAGTGAGAGGAGAGAGAGGGAGAGACAAAGAGGGAGGAAAGGAGAGAGAGATAGAGAGTGAGGAACAGAGAAATAGACAGATATATATATATATATATATATATATATATATATATATATATATATATATATATATACATGCATACATACATACATACATACATACATACATACATACATACATACATACATACATATATATATAGATAGATAGATAGATAGAGAGTGAGTCAATAGATAGGGTATCCCAAATGAACATGCCAATGTTGTCTGTTACCTCCGCAATCAAACAAATGAACCATCATATATCTGCAGCAAAATACACTCACAAAAACAAATAAATATATCGATGAAATACAATACAAGCCTGATACTTAAATAACCCAATGCAGCCCTTCAACATGTTATCAAGAACGATATAAATTATTATAGAAATAATCAACTCCAAAAAACATAAAACACACACATATGCAAAGACACATACACGCACAAATAATACAACAAAACCACAGCAATACATTACACAAGAAAGCCTCGCGAAAGCAGCAAAAAAGATCATACATTTGATCAACATTATAGATTAAGTCCAGACCAGCTGAGTGCCCGTCGCCGAAACCTCTCTCGAAAGATGTATTGTGTTCCTTACTGCATAAAATTATTGACTTTTGTAACCACTGGCGAAAAAAAACGTGTTGTAAAAGATACAGTGTGATGAATGGTGTGCACATAGAATAAGGCTGTTTTTGGAGGATAAATACCTACTTGTTAACAGAGGCATCGCGTATACCACAATAACTGCAAACACACACACACACACACACACACACACACACACACACACACACACACACACACACACACACACACACAAAAGAAAAAAAAATCAGTAAATAAACAAATTAGATAGGTAAATAAATAAATAAAATAGATAAATAAATAAATAAAATAGGTAAATAAAAAAATAAAATAGGTAAGTAAGTAAATAAATAAAATAGATAGGTAAATAATAAAGTAGAAACTAAATAAACAAATAAAGTTTATCTAATTATTCATCCATGTATGTCATTTTGTTCACGTCTGCGCTTTTAAAGATGAGTATTTTTTATCATTTGGTTGCAGAAATGTTTTCCCTCTCGAACCCTTTAGCTGCAAGTCAAATCTCAAAAAAAAAAACAACTAATAACAGTACTACTATCACTATTATTTTCATATTAATAACAAAACTACTACTGCTTCTCGTATTAATAAAACAGAGGGATGAATGAGAAAAAGATACGAACATACCACCCAGAAAATTTAAAGAGAATGAAAATTATTTACATATTGGCTTTTATAGATTCGCATTGCAGTTAATCATACATTCAGTGGAGTTTCTTTGATACAATAATGATTTCCAAATATTTTCCAAAGGTCTTGTTCTTGTTCTTGTCATCTGAATCTCTTCCCTTCCCCCTTTCCTCTCTCTCCTTGTTCTTCTGTCACACTCCCCTCGTTTCTCCCAGTCTTTCTGTCTCCTGACGTTGGGTAGCTCTGTCTCTCGTGCGTGTCGATAATCTTAGCTTCTCTCTCCCCATCCTTCTTCGCCCCTTCTCCATCCATTCCTTTTCGCCCCTCGTTCGTCATTCATTCGTCCTTCCTTCTTCGCTCCTCTATCGTCCATCCCTCTTCGTCTTTCCTCCGCATGCCCCTGTTCGCCCCTCTTTCGTTCATTCCCTCTTCGCCCTTCACTCACGCCCATTTCCCTTCGCCTCTCCTTCGTAGACCTCCTCTGCGATGTGTTCTCTCCTTCGCCGTCGTCAGCGCCATCTGCATTTACAGCTCCCCCGCTTCTTAGGGGGAACTGGTTTATTTGAAACTTTAACTCGATTATTCCGTATCTGAATAACAGAGCGGCGCCGCGAGTGCACCGAGATTCCACTCCCGGTTATTTTCGGCGGTACTAAAATCTGTTCGGTCTGTCAAATCACCGGAGAGGGAACCTGACGTCATTAACGGAAGAAGTGCGTCGCAATGGAAAAATATTTGCGAGGTTTATGAGCTTTTTATTTTGCAAAGGGCTCCACGGATATTCTAGTCTATATATAACACCCCCTGCCTATATGTTATCTCATATAAATATATATGTATATGAATATATATACATATACATATACATACATACACACATACATATACATATATACACATACATATACATATATACATACATATACATATATACACAAATATACATATTTATACGTATATATACACAAATATACATACTTATACGTATATATACACAACTGTGTGTGTGTGTGTGTGTGTGTGTGTGTGTGTGTGTGTATATATATATATATATACACACACACACACACACACACACACACACACACACACACACACACACACACACACACACACACACACACACACACACACGCGCGCGCGCGCGCCGCGCGCGCGCACATACATATAATATATATATATATATATATATAATATATATATATATATATATATATATATATATATATATATATATATATATATATACATGTATATATATGTATATAATTACATATAGTATATACATATATGGATATACATGCATATATATATATACATATATATACATATATACATATGCATATATATATTTACACTGATATATACATAACAGGCAGGGGCCTTCTGAATTATCACAAATTCAATTATTCGGCATTTCAATCTTCAATTTCCAGATAAAGCAAAAAATTTAATAATGTCGGTGGAGTTTGGCAATTCTGCGTAGTCCAGACATTTTAACAATACCCCTATTAAGCGTCCAAACACACACACACACACATATGTGTGTGTAAATGTATATAAATATATATGAATATATATTAATATGAAACCATTCCGAGTGCAGCCAGGGAATAAATTGGGAATGGAACTATAGATCAAAGTTAAGTGTAGGAAAAGAAAATCTTGAGAGTTAGAAGGGAAGGACTGATCATTTGTTCATCCAAGGTAATAATGGAAAAAATACCGAGGAGTGGAGTGCTTGTCACTTTTGTTTTTATTATCTCTCTCTCTCTATATATATATATATATATACATATCTTTATGATAATCATTGAATTATAATTAGTAGGCAAAGGGAGGGTGTAGATTTAAACTTAGAATTTAATTAAGTTAGCAGAAGAGAATATTCCTTGTTTTTCTTATAATGTTTATAGCTAAGATTTACATTGTGATATGCCACCCGTTTTTTCTTATATATATATATATATATATATATATATATATATATATATATATATATATATATTGTAATAGGCTATTGATGCCTCCTACTTGGGTCTGGTTGGACAGTGATTGTAGTTAACAGTCTGACTCTTTACTGGTGAAAGAGTACGAGATAAGTATGATATGATGAACAGGGAACAGTGCTTGAGTGTGGTTTGGATGGCTAGCCCTTGAAAGGGTCAGGCGGCTGGTGGTGTTCACAGAATGATGGTAGGGCCCGTTCTGAAGGTCACCACAGGTCAGCCATAAGAGTCATCTTGGTTGTCACCAGGGCACTGGTTTTAGAACCCACATAGAGCCTGGCTTGGCTTGGGTTCGTATGGCTGCCATTTTAGAGGCTTATATGTTTATTGGCCCACCATGCTGCTCAGCCACCTACTTGCACCTTGCCCTCAAAACGCCACTTGGTTTACCTCAAGGGATAACCATTTCTGTCTGCACCTGATTGGCTGGCCATCCTGTTCTTATGTGCATTGTCCTCGGACCATCCTTGTGATTGCTTCTCCTTGTTGGCCTTTTCTTCCTGGTCCATAGGTGACATCCATTTGTCCTCGATATGCACACGTCCTCGAAGGTCTCGCCCAGGTCCCCCTCGCTTTGATTCATCTCGACTTCCAGATATTCCTTGTCCAGGTCTAACTCATATTCGTCCATACGTCCTCAGAGATCTTGCCCAGGATCTTCTCAGCTGCGTGCTCGTCCAGATGTCCTCGCAGCCTTCGTCTGGATCTATGGGGATCTGGGCAGGCGGCGCCCTTTCCGGCATCTCCTGTGGTTTGACTAGATCTACAGGCATCCAGGCAGAAAGCCCCCTTCCACAGTATCCTGGGGCGACTGGTACCTGCACTGACGAGTTCCTGGTCCTTCACTGGATCTCCATGCATACCGGTAGGCGACACCCTTCCAACTACATCCTGGGCTGGCTGATGCCTACACTGACAAACACCAGGTCCTTAGGCCTACGAGCGATCTTCTGTTGATGTTCTTCCGACGGCATCCTTAGACAACGCTATCTGCAGCAGGCTTCTCCTTCGATGCCGTTTCGGATATCCCCGGTCCTATTGCTATGTTCAGTCGGTAAACCAGATCTTACACGCAAGGGTCAAGATGGTGAGAGAAAAGGAAAGTCAACAGAGAACGGGGGATGTTAAGTTTTTACTAACCATTTTTATACTTAAATTTGAAGTTTTTTTTTCGTTTTTCATTTTCACTTTTGTGTTTTTTCACAAAGATTAAGAGGAAAAGCAGAAACCTGCTTGAGCTACAAGCTATCTGTGATAGATATGGGAGAAGTTAAGGGAAACGACAATAGCAATCTGCAAGGTCTATTTGCACCACTTGTAGAAAGAAAATTAAGTAAAATAAGAAATTTGCATCATGTACTATTCACTCCTCACAATTGGCAAAATTGCGGGAATAGAGATACGACATTGGTCTTTACGCCTGCAACTACGAAAACAAACCCTGTTAATGAAAGGTTTCAGTGCCTTTTGTTCTATATGGATGAGTGAGTGAGTGTGTGTGTAAGTGTGGGTAAGAGAAAATGAAAGCGAAAGTGAGAGCGAGCCTGAGTGAAAGTGAGCTCACAAAGAATGAAACATAAGCACGAAGAATAACATTCAGTTTAACTATGATAATAAAGAAGACATTAACACTATATTCAAATAATGAATTCATACGAAAATCGCGTTACAAG
This sequence comes from Penaeus monodon, assembly GCF_015228065.2. NCBI lineage: Eukaryota > Metazoa > Arthropoda > Malacostraca > Decapoda > Penaeidae > Penaeus > Penaeus monodon. The sequence continues at coordinate 37,199,142 of NC_051402.1, read as the reverse complement.
CTCCATTCTAATGCCAAGAGAATGTGTCACCATTGATCTATGTTACAGAGCTATGGTTTTCCCTGTGGTGTCAACGATGACAGACAACCAAATTATGAGAATAGCGAGCTTGTCTACTTATAACTTTCTCTATGTGCGCGAGCTATTGAGAGGAAAGGGAAGGTGGGGTCAAGTCGAGGCGAGATGAGATATTAACGAGAGTAGAAATAAATGATATGATGTCCGTGACAAGGATAAATGAAATCAGTAAGAGAATTAAACGAAATGGAAGAGTAAAAATGAGTGTTTCTATCAGTCATTTTCTTTTATCAGACATACATATATATACACACATACATACATACATATATATATATATATATATATATATATATATATATATATATATATATATATATTTATATATATATATGTATGTGTGTATATATTTATATATATAATATATGTATGTGTGTATATATATATATATATATATATATATATATATATATATATATATATATATATATATATATATGTATGTATGTGTGTATTTATTTATATATATGTATGTGTGTACAAATTTATATATTATATATATAATATATATATATATATATATATATATATATATATATATATATATATATATATATACATATATATAAATACATACACAATACATATATATATATATATATATATATATATTATATATATATATATATATATATATATATATATATATATATATATATATATATATATATATATATATAAATACATACACACATACATATATATATATATATATATATATATATATATATATTATATATATATATAAATACATACACATATATATATATATATATATATATATATATATATATATATATATATATAATATATACATACACACATATATATATAATATATATATATATATATATTATATATATATATATATATATATGTATATATATATATATATATATATATATATATATATATACATATATATATATATATATATATATATATATATATATATATATATATATATAAATATATATGTATATATATGCATGTATATATTTATATATATATATATAAATTATGTATATAATAATATTTATATATATATATATATATATATCGATCTATTTATATATATATTGTGTGTGTGTGTGTGTTTTGTGTGTGGTGTGTGTGTGTGTGTGTGTGTGTGTGTGTGTGTGTGTGTGTGTAATTATATA
>NC_051402.1:37185404-37187904 GCF_015228065.2 Penaeus monodon | reverse complement strand
GAGAGAGAGAGAGAGAGAGAGAGAGAGAGAGAGAGAGAGAGGGAGGGAGAGAGAAAAGAGAGGGAGATATAGAGAAGGGGTGGAGGAAGAGGGAGAGATAGGAGAGGGAGGGAGGGGGAAGAGGGAGAGAGGGAGGGAGGAGGAAGAGGGAGAGAGAGGGGGGGGTTAGGATGAGAAGGAGGTTGGGAGTGAGAAAAGGAAATGGATGAGTAGAGGAAAGGCGAAAAAGAGAAATAAGAGGGAAGATAAGAAAATAAAATGATGGGGAGGCCTCAGATAATCTGACGTGAGTGCGAGATGCCGCTGTATGGCGCGTGTGCGTTCATGTAAGCTTACGAATATGTGTGCAAGTACTGTGTGCGCGCAACTGCAAGTGAGTTGGGAGTGCATGAATTTGTACAATGCGTTCTTTGATTAATGAAATCTCAAGAATGCCAGACAGCGCCATCGTATGGAAGGAAGAGGTGAAGGGGGTGGGAGAGGGGAGGGAAATTTTGAAATGTAGGAGAGAAAGAGAGAGTGAGAGGGAGGGAGAGGGGGAGGGAGAGGGAGAGGGAGAGGGAGAGGGAGAGGGAAAAAAAGAGAGAGGGGAAGCGAGAGAGGTGAGGGAGGGAGGAGAAAGAGGTGAGATGAGGGTTGGGGAAGATGTGGGAAAGGGAAGAGGAAGGGAGGAGGAAGGGGTGAGGAAGGGAGGAGAAAGAGGTGATAAAGGAAGGAGGAAGTCGTGATGAAGGGAAGAAGAAGAGGCAAAGGAAAGGGAAAGAGGTAGAAAAAAGGAGTGGAAAAGGTCGAAAAAGGGCTGATGGAAGGGATCTTCATAAATCCCGGAAGTGAAAAAAGAAAAAAAAAAGTAGTGACAGTAACGAAGTAAAAGTGTTATGGGAGACAAGGAGAAAGGGAGACGCTTTCAGAACCCCAGACTGAACCCCAGGAATACGTCGCAACACCTGTCGAACCGTCGCCTTGGTCAGTCCACACCTTCCGGTCGTCTCTTCGAACGTCCTTTGATCTTACGTTCCCTCGTCTCTATATCTCATCTTTTATCCTCTCCCCCCCCCCCCTCCCCGGCCCGTTCATTACCTGCCCTGTCCGCCTTCCCTTCTAGCACCAACGAGCAAATTATCTTCGTTCTCTACAGCCTGTTTCTCGGCATATTTTCTCTCTCTCTCTCTTCATCGCCTGCAGGCAGTCGTGGTTCTGGAGGATCGACGCGAAGGGACCTTGTTAGCACTCGCACTCGCTCCCACTCTCTCGCTCTCCCTTTCTCTCCGACTTTCTCCCTCTCTCTCTCTCTCTCTCTCTCTCTCTCTCTTCTCTTTCCTCTCTCTCTCTTTTCCTCTCCCTTCTTTCTCTCTGACTTTCTCCCTTCTTTCTCTCTCTGACTTTCTCCCTTCTTTCTCTCTCTGACTTTCTCCCTTCTTTTCTCTCTCTGACTTTCTCCCTCTTTTCCTCTGACTTTCTCCCTTTTCCTTTTTTGATTTTTCCTCCCTTTCCTCTCTGACTTTCTCCCTCTTTCTCTCTGACTTTCTCCCTTCTTTCTCTCTCTGACTTTCTCCCCTTCTTTTCTCCTCTGACTTTCTCCCCCTTTTCTCTCTCTGATTTCCCTTTTTTCCTTCTCTGACTTTCTCCCTTCTTTCTCTCTCTGACTTTTCCCTTCTTTTTTCTCACTTTTCCCCTTTTTTCTCTCCTGACTTTCTCCCCTTTTTTTCTCTGACTTTCTCCCTTCTTTCTCCTGACTTTTTCCCCCTTTTTTTCTCTCTGACTTTCCCCTTCTTTCTCTCTCTGACTTTCTCCCTTCTTTCTCTCTCTGACTTTCTCCCTTCTTTCTCTCTCTGACTTTCTCCCTTCTTTCTCTCTCTGACTTTCTCCCTTCTTTCTCTCTCTAACTTTCTCCCTTCTTCTCTCTCTGACTTTCTCCCTTCTTTCTCTCTGACTTTCTCCCTTCTTTCTCTCTCTGACTTTCTCCCTTCTTTCTCGACTTTCTCCCTTTTTTCTTCTCGCTTTCTCCCTTCTTTCTCTCTCTGACTTTCTCCCCCCTTTCTCTCTCTGCTTTTTCCTTTTCTCTCTCCTGACTTTCTCCCTTTTCTCTCTCGCTTTTTCCCTCTTTCTCTCTCTGATTTCTCCTTCTTTCTCTCTCTGACTTTCTCCCTTCTTTCTCTCTCTAACTTTCTCCCTTTCTCTCTCTGACTCTCTTTCTCTCTCTCTCTCTCTCTCTCTCTCTGACTCTTACTTTCTTTTTCTGTGACTCTTACACACTCTCTCTCTCTGTGACTCTTACACGCACTCTCTCTCTTTCCCCAACCCACTGACACTTTATAGTAAAATGTCCAGAGAGATTTCAGCAATGATTAAATGGTGAATGAAATAACAAGATTCAAGTAATCAAATCAATGTCGAACATATGGAGATCTGCCCACAACTCACGCATGCTAAAGAGGCAAGGATGAATGCGGACACGTAGGTCTTTCGACGATCAATGGCACTATCATCTATTTATACT
>NC_051402.1:37175404-37177904 GCF_015228065.2 Penaeus monodon | reverse complement strand
AGTAAGAACAAGAAGAACAGGAGGAAGAGGGGAAAGAAGGGGGAGGATGAAGATGAGGGCTAGGATAAGGATGATAATGAGGACGAGGGTAAGAAGGATAAGGGTGATGATGATAATGATGATAATGAGAAAGATGAGGAGAATGAAAAGGATGATGGAGAGGAGAAATATGATGATGAGGAGAAAGATGATGATGAGGATGATGATTAGGAGGAGGAGGGTAATGAGGAGAAGGATGACGATGAGAAGGAAAAGGATGATGATGATGAGGAGGAGAAGAAAAGTATGATGATAAAAAGCCTGGGTGGGAGGGAGGATGAGATAAAAGGTTAAGAAGGATGATGGTGAGGAGGGGAGGAGGGGATAGGAGGGGAGGGAGGGGATAGGAGGAGGGGGAGGAAAAGTACGGGAGGGGGGGATAAAAGAGGAAGAGAAAGAGGAGGAATGGAGGAGAGGGTGCTGTCCTTGTTGGTGTTTTGAGGGGAAACACATCTCAGAGGGTGCGGGGTGTTGCAAGGAAGAAGGGGGTGGGGGGTTGATTGTATCTGGGGTTGATATGCACTGTATGGGGGGATCGTGGGGAGGGGGAAGCAATTAAGTTTAGAATTTCTGAGGGAGATTTATTCTTTTCTTAAGTAAGGAATGATAAGAGGAAAGGAAGTATGAGCTATGCAAAATCCCAGGGTTAAGGGCAGATCCAACCTCAGTTCAGGGAAGGAAATGACTAAAACCCCGACGTCTAAAAATGGGGTTGGAGGGGTTTCCTCTCCACACACAGAGTGAGACACGAAATACACGCATAGAGTCACAAGGCACAAGATGATAAAGACAGGAAGAAGGGTAGTTTCGCGTGAATGGCATGGATCAGAAAGAAGAGAGGTAACAGGAGAAAGTAGAAGACGTAACACACCTTTTTTTTAATGACAAGTATTCATCCACTCAGTTGCTCGTCCACCTAAATATGTGACTGACTGCAGCTTCCCTTCAGCGCTGACTGTCACATCAGAAAGCCGACTATCCCCTGACGTTTGCTTCAGTATAAGCCCTACCGTCAGTGTTAATACAAAGGGAACAGCTGCAACTACTTTGGCCGGGCGTCAAGCCTAGTCTAGAACAAGATACATTGTTGCTCAACGCTGTATCTGAAACAGTTGCTCAATAAATCTAAAAAGGTCTCGCACTGTTGCGAAATAGTTGCGAAACATGATTGCATGCCCACGTCCAGACCAAGATACTTTGTTGATGAATGGTAAAACACTCCTCCCTGTTGATACTATGGTAGAAAAAATCCACAATGTACAAACTACATTTATTGAAAATGAGACTACAATTTCGAAATCCACCTGGATTCTATCTTTAGGTCTGAAGATGGAATCCAGGTGGATTTCGAAACTGTAGTCTCATTTTCAATAAATCTTGTTTGTGCATTGTGGGTTTTTCTACCATATTTTGTTGAGCAACAGTCCCGCAACATAAGTATCTGAAAAGTCGCTCGCCAGTCGAGCAAAATTCCAAATTTGTTTGATCAAGAGTTCCGAGACACGATTCTGCGTGTTTGTGTTCTCATTGGATATGGGAAACACGATGTAAAGTTGCGGGACAACTGGACTCATCATCTGTTGGCCATTTGTCAGTCGTCTGCTGACTTGTGCTTGGTTGTGGGGTTGTTGTAAACAGTGTGCGATTGATTACAGGAAAATATAAAAGATGTAGTATCCTATTAGGGAGATGTACTGACTTCTATGGCTAAGTGCTGACAATAAATAATAATAATAATAAAAGTACCTCTTACGCAGCTGTGTTAACTCCCAAAGCTTAGTGCCGTAAGAAGCCTTCGAATTTTGTATTTTGAAAATAATCGGTACGAAATGTCAATAAGCAATCAATTCTGAGTGTTTAATGTGCTCAATTTACTTTACCACTATATCTACATCTCTTTACCTACTTTAAATTGCAGCTGGAGCTTGTGCCCATATGCCATTCTCAGTATGTCCTCGAATTTTAGGAATATAGCATAGAAGAGCATATGGTCATAAGTAGAATAAACTAACAGCACATTAATTCTAAGTTATCTACCTCTCGACATTACCTACCGTGTATACTGAAAATACAAATACTAGGTTTCTGACGGCCCTAAGCGCTAAGTTGTGTGTGTCATTGTACCTTCGCGATTTTCGTTTCCTCCAAAGATTGTTGTATATTTTGTTACCTTATTTTGGAAATATTTTTTTTTTCCAGGTTCAAAATTTGGACGACAGAAACACACTTGGATTGATCCCAGTTTGTAGAAGGTTAAGTGCAGCTGGATCTGAACGTAAAACACTGTCCAGCAACAGTCGCGAAAGATTTCAGATATAGATTGGCTCCAGTGTTTCTCGAGTGTTTCATAACAGTCGTTGAATAAAGTCTCTAGTGTTTCACGACTGTTTCACAACAGTTCCTAATGTGGAGCATCAAATTTGGAATGCTGTTCCGTTGCTGAGTAACTGTATCGGGAGGG
>NC_051402.1:37169690-37175304 GCF_015228065.2 Penaeus monodon | reverse complement strand
ACTTACCGTCCCTGTAGGCGCAAAGGCCAAACATTTCCAAATAAATATCACTAGAACTACAGCTATAAAAATTAAGCTTAATATTAGTACCATCAAACCAAACTCAATTACAATACCGATTAAGGTGTCACGATACCATCCACTATCTACACCAACACCATTAAGTAACTCCAGCTGAACTACGCTCGAAAAGAAGCAGTAATACAGTGTGGATTTGTGCGAGTCTTATTAGTACGTGTGCGGCGAGGCAGGTTCGAGGGGTCACCTCTCTCACCCAAATTCGCTTATTTTAGTGCCATATCTACAGTACACAAAGAATAGCGTATATAAAACACATATGTATAAGTATATATATATATATATATATATATATATATATATATATATATATATATATATATATATATATATAAGAGTATATCAACTACACTAGGTTAGTATCGACGAACAGTTAATAAAGAAAAATGGTTCTAAAAGTATAAAGACAAAATTCTAACCTTTTGAAAGACTGTCCTTCTCATTGGAGGAGGCTGAAAAGACAGAGAAGTAGACGGTCATGGCGGGTGATACACAGCACTGGAACATTCCGGGGCACATGGGGGAGGGGGAGGGGGTGGGGGAAATGCAAGGGCAAGGGGGGGAGAAAAAAGAAAGAAAAGGAAGTTAGGAGAGTGAAGGGAATTAGTTGGAGAGAGAGAAAAAAAAAAACAGTACGAGAGCAGAGACATGAATAAATGGGGAAGAAAGGGGGAAAAAAAGTCGAGAGACAGATAAGAAAGTGCTCTACGGCGAAATAATAGAGATGGAGAGGCTGAAAGACTCGGGTAATGAAGAGAAGACAAAGGCAGAATGAGAAACATCTTCCGCCTGCCTTTTCTTCCTCACGAGAAAGAAATAGAGAGAGAAAAGAGAGCAGGGGGCGAGTACGGGGGGAGGGGGGGCGAGGGAGGCTGAGGGAGGGGTAAAACATCAACATTAATGTCCCTTCTTGGCACCCCGCGCCAGCAGTGACACTATCAGAAAAAGAAGAGAAACAAACGGTCACTCTCTTCACGAAAAAGATATCCAAGGTAAAAATATGTATCTGGTTTTAAGGAGTGAAATAAACTCATTCATCGTTGTGTTGTCTCTGCTGGCAGGGGGGGGGCGAGGTCGCCTTTTCGCGCCCTTTTCTCGCCTTCGAACGAACGAACCCGTTTCGAACCAAACCATCCAAAGCTTCACTCGGCTCGGGTTCGGAGCGACTCCACGCGTGAATTCGCAGCTTCGAACCGTGCGCCGAAGCTGGAATGTGGTCTGGGAATGAAACAGGAACGCCCGAGGACAGCCGAGGGCGTGTCGGGGGCGGGATACACGGAACTAATCAAGCTTGGACAACGCTATCACGATCTCACTTCACACTCAGATTATCTTTGGAGTTTTTTTCCCTCTCTCTCTCGCTTGAAAAATGAACTTAGAGAGAGAGAAAAAGTCGGTTGTCGAAGCTTGATTCATATATATAAAAAAATTATCAAGGTCAACTACAAGTATACTATAGCAATATTGTCTTAAAAAAACATTCACACACAGATGGGAACTTAATCTAATCTATACTGGGTTTTGCATCATATAAAAATCGATGATAGAAAAATCAGGGAAACAACAGAACACAAGTACCATTTCTTTGGGTAAACGTACGTAGGAATAACACTTAAGGACGAGGAACTTGATATAAGAGGGGGGAGGGGGAGCGGGGGAGGAGGAGCAGACGCTGGGGTGGGGGGGGAGGTGGGGTCGGTTTTAAAGGATTGCGGAAGAGAGGAGAGCGATAAAAGAGGAAGGAGGAAGGGGGAAGAGAAAAAGGAAAGGAGACGATAAAAAAGAAGAGGAATGAGAAGAGGGGAACAAAGAAAAGGTGAAAAGAAAATAAGAAGAAAAGAAAAAGGCAAAAGAAAAGAAAAGGAAAATGATGATAAGTTAGGAGGAGAAGAGAAGAGAAGAGAAGAGAAGAGAAGAGAAGAGAAGGGAAAAGAAGAGAAGAGAGGAGAGAGTCAGATATAGAGAGAGACAGAGATAGAGAGAGAGAAAAAAAGAAGGGAATGAATAGGGGAAAGAAGAGAGATAGAGGGAGAATAGAAGACAGACAGAAGAGAAAATAATAGAGAACAAAAGTAATGAAAAGAGACCGTTGAAAATAGGGAAACGCCAAAGAAAAAAAAGAAGAAAGGAAGTGGCATGAAGGAGGAAGAGGGATGGAATGAAGGAAGAGAAAGAGAGGAAGGGAGAAAGAAAGAGGAGGAGGGAAAGGAAGGAAGAGGGAGGAGAAGGGAATGGGAGAGGAAGTAGAAGAAGAGGAGAAGATGAGCGAGGGAGAAGGAGGAGAAGAAGTAAAAGAAGGGAGAGGAAGAGCGAGGGATAGGGAAGAAGGAGAGGAACATCGAGGAAGAGGAAAGTGGAGGGAGAGGGAGGAGAGGAGAGGAGGGAGGGAAGAAGAGGAGGAGGGAGGGAGGGAGGAGGAGAGAGGGAGAGAAGGAGGGAGGGAGAGGGAGCTACAAGACGGGGCCCATAGTGCGGGACGGCGGCAGTTCATTCAAGATGAAAATCAAATATTCTCCAAGATTAAAATCGGATCTTGCGGGACGTCGTCATCCAAGGTTCGGCGGATGACACAGACGACATCTACGGGAGGGAAGGAGACGCTACTACGCCTACCTACAGCGGGGGGCTACGTAGTCTAAGGGAAAGGGGGAGGGGAGAAGTGAAAGGAGGAAAGAGAGAAAAGAAAAGGTCCTTCGGTGGAACGTTTTTCTCTTTGTTTTCCTTTCTTCTGTACGGAGAAGAGGAGGAATTAGGAAGAATAGAAGAAAATTATCATCATTTTCCTTCCCGCCACGAAATTTCCTTCCGTCATGATACTTCTCTTTTCTCTCTCTCTCTTCTCTCTTCTTCCGTGCGGAGAAGAGGAAGGAAGCAGGAAAAAAGATGATTAACATATTTCCCTTCCCGGTACGAACTTCATTCAACCTAATACTTCTTTTCTCTCTATATCTCCCTCTCCCTCCTCTCCTCCATTTCCCTCTCTATCTCTCTCCCCATCTTTCTCTATCTCTGTTTGTCTCTATCTCTCTCCCCATCTTTCTCTATCTCTGTTTGTCTCTGTCTCTATCTCCCTCTCCCTCTCCCTCTCCCTCTCCCTCTCCCTCTCACCCTCCCACTCACCCTCCCTCTCTCCCTCTCTCTCTCTCCCCTTCTTCTACGCAGAGAAGAATAAGGAAACAGGAAGAAAGGAGCGAAGAAAATAACACCTTTTCCTTCATTCCACGAGCGAGTGAAAATGGCGACGATGACGTAAGCCTGAATGGAATGCAAAGTTCTTAATGAGACAAGTTGGCCAAAGGGAAGATGACGATGCTCGCGGGTGAATGAGGGAGAGAGGGAGAAGGGAAAGGAAAGGGAATAAGAAAGGAAGGAGGAGTGACAAAGGAAAGGAAAAGAAAGGGAATAAGAAAGGAAGGAGTGACAAAGGAGAAAGGAAAAGAAAGGGAATAAGAAAGGAAGGAGTGACAAAGGAGAAAGGAAAAGAAAGGGAATAAGAAAGGAAAGAGTGACAAAGGAGAAAGGAAAAGAAAGGGACTAAGAAAGGAAAGAGTGACAAAGAGAAAGGAAAAGAAAGGATAAGAAGGAAGAGGAAAGGAAAAGGAAGAAGATAAAGGAGAGAAAGAGAAGAAGGAAAGAGAGTAAGAGAAAGAGGAAAGAAGGTAGGAAAGTGAAAGAAGAAGAAAGAGAAAGAAAAAAGAGGAAAGAAGAGAAGAGAGACGAAGAAGAAAAAAGAGAAAAGAAGAAAGAGGAGAAGAAAAAAAAGAGATAAAAGAAGCGAGAGAGAAAAGAGAAAAAAGAGAAAGGAGAGAAAGGGAGAGAAAGGGAAAGAAAGGAGGAGAGAGAGAAAGCGAGAAAGACAAAGAAAGAAAGAGAGCAAGCGAGGAAGAGAGCAAGCAAGAAAGAGAAAGCGAGAAAAAGAGAGCGAAAGACCAGCAGATAAACGCCAAAAATAAAGATTGATGCGAAAGCGGGGCTGGCAGAGGGGGGCGGGGGAGGGGGGGGATGTCAGTGGCTCCTCCTCCTCGCGAGTGTCAAAGGAAACCACATCTTTAGAGGGAGTTTAGCGTTTCCTATTTTTCACGCGGAAGGACGCTTGCTGGCAGGCGCGAGGTGATCCTAAATAACGGATAAATGACCAGCATGTTAATGGACGGATGAAGAATGGAAAAGGGGAGGGAGAGGGGAGAGGGGAAGGGAAGGGGAGAGGGGAGAAGAAGGAGGAAGAGGAGGAGGAGGAGGAAGAGGTGGAAGAGGTGAAGTAGAAAGAGGAGGAGGAGGTGGGGAAGGAGGAGGAGGAAGAACAAGAAGAGGAAGAAGAAGAAGAAGAGGAAGAGGAGAACAACAACACAGCAACAAAGTGGCGAGGAGATGAAGGCGAGGAAGAAGAAGCAGCAGCGCTACAGGGAAAAGTTCGGAAACGGAGAGGAGTGAGGAAAGTGAAGAGGGAAATGGAAGCAGAGCGAACGAAAAAAAAAGGAAAAGGAGTAGGAAAAAGGGGGGAAAAAGACGAATGGGGGGAACGGAACAGAAAGAGACTAGGTTTGAGACTAAAGGTGCCGAGCGTTGCGGGTGAGAGGAGAGGCCAGGACTGCGTGAACAATGTGTATATCATTCTAATTAATGTTAATCCCCTTGAATGACCCCTAATTACAAAGCCTCGTGTACACTGATATATATTTCGCCCATCTGGTTCCGTACTAATCAAAGCATTCCACTCGACGATCACAGTTGCATTCAACAGATCGCTCCCCCCCCCCCCCCACACTTCCCCACTTTCCCACACACACACACACACAGTCACCAATTAAATCTTTCCTTTCCGTTAGTTGACATTACCCAAAATTAACACAATTTGACCTAACACGAGCGCAGCGGGGCCACAGGGGGTCGGCTCAGGTCGATTCGGAGAGCGGGTCACCCTCCCGATTGCAATATGGAAAACATTTGGTGGAAGGAGAAAGGGACGGGGAGAGGGAGGGAGGGAGGGAGGGGGAGGGAGGGAGGGAGGGAGGGAGGGAGGAGGAGGGAGGGAGGGAGGGGGGGAGGGAGGGAGAGGGAGGGGGGAGGGAGGGAGAGAGAGAGAGGAGAAAGAGGGAGGGAGAGGGAGAGTGGCAGAGAGAGAGAGAGAGAAGAGGGGAGGGAAGGAGGGAGATAAAACGATAGGCTGTGAGAGAAGAAGGCAATTTGAGAGAGAAGAGAGAAGAGAGAAAGAGGGAAAGATAGAGAGAGAGAGAGGAGAGATAAAAGAGGAGAGGAGAGAGAGAGAGAGAGAGAGAGAAGAGAGGAGAGAGAGGGGAGAGGAGAGAGAGAGGAGAGAGGAGAGAGGAGGAGAGAGAGAGAGAGAGAGAGGAGAGGAGAGGAGAGGAGAGGAGAGGAGAGGAGAGGAAAAGGAGAGAGAGGGAGAGAGGAGAGGAGAGGAGAGTAGGAGAGGAGAGGAGAGAGAGAGAGAGACAGAGACAGAGAGACAAGAGAGAGAGAGACTAATAAAGAGCATGAGAGAAAAATAACGCGAAAGAGCGGGAGAAAAAAAAAAAAC
>NC_051402.1:37162190-37167190 GCF_015228065.2 Penaeus monodon | reverse complement strand
GGGGAAGGAGGGGTAAGGAGGAGGGGTAAGGAGGAAGGGGGAAGGGGGGGAGCAGACCAGACCACGAGGGCACAACAACTTTAAGCTGCCAATGTTCTGGTACAAGTGGCCGGCCGAAACTGGACTCTATCGCATCCTGTAACGCTGCCTCTAGACCTACGCCATCAAGTCTTCTCACCTCCCTCGCTCTCTTCTTCCACCTCTCTTCCTCCCCTCCACCTCCCCCCCCCTCCACTCCCTCCAGCTGCCTCCACCTCCGCTCTTTATCCCGTCCGTCATTTTTTCGCATTTTCGTTAACATATTCTTCGGGTTTCATGACGGTGTGTTTTGCCGAGATAATTTTCTAAAATTTATTTTCTTAAACATTAAACATTTCACTCGAGATATTAGACACATTGATGGTCTTTATCCACATACTCATCCACATCCACATTTACTCATCCATACTTCTCTTGGCATCTACTTTACTCTTCCTCAATCTCGCTTCTTCCTCACTCCTCCAGTCACTCACTTCATCAAAATTTTTTTTTGGCTCTCCCCTTCGTTTGGGTTTCGTTCCATCTCCCTCTCTCCCTCTTTCTCTCTCTCTTTTTCTGCCTCTCAACCCATCGCCCTTCGCTTTTTCCTTCACCTCCTCTGTTTCCCTTTCCTTACTCTTTCTCGCTCTCTTTCCTCCTGCCTTTTTTCCTCCATCGCCTACTCCCTCCACACCCCCACTCCTCTCTCTCTCTCTCTCTCTCTCTCTCTCTCTCTCTCTCTCTCTCTCTCTCTCTCTCTCTCTCTCTCTCTCTCTACCTTCCTTCCTTTTCTTCCTCTTCCTCCCATACTCTCTCCGTCTCCCTCCTTCCTCCCACTCACCCCCTGCTCCCTCTCTCTTTCACACTTTCTCTTTTCGCTTTTCTCCCCTCTCCCCCTCTCTACTCTCCTTCCTTCTTTCCCTTTCCCTCCCCCCTCTCTCTCCATTTCTTCTCTCACTCTTCCTCCCTCTTTCCACTATCTCCCTCCTCCCCTCTTTCTCTCCTCCTCTTCCTTCCCCCTCCTTCTCTTACACTCCTCCGTTCGGCCCTTCTTCCCTCTCCTCGCTCCGATCGTCTTCACGCCCTGCCACTCTTCCCAACCGCCGCTATCCACTATCCTCTGTCTCTTATCCCTTATACCATATCACCTATCCCCTATACATTTTCCTTATGCCCTATCACCTATCCATTTTCCTTATACCCTATCACCTATCCCCTTTCCCCTATCCCTTATATCGCATTACCTATCCCCTTTCCCCTATCCCTTATATCGCATTACCTATCCCCTTTCCCCTATCCTTTATACCCTATCCCCTATCCATGTACTGCTAACCGCCTCCTTACCTCAGTCACCTCAAGTGCCGCAATTGCGTCCCTTCCGCGCTTTCATTTTCACCTCGATTCAAACGCGGGAGGGATGGGATGGGAGGGATGGGAGGGGGAGGGGGAGGGGGAGGGGAGGGGAGGGAGAGGGAGAGAGAGAGAGGGAAGGGAGAGGTGGAGGGGGAGAGAGAGAGGTGGAGGGGGAGAAGGAGAGAGAGAGAGAGAGAGAGAGAGAGAGAGAGAGAGAGAGAGAGAGAGAGAGAGAGAGAGAGAGAGAGAGAGAGAGAGAGATGAATGAGGGAGCAGAGAGAGCAGACGAGATTGAGTAGACGAGAGTAGAGATTCTGAAGAGAGAGACGAGATGATGAGAGAGTATCCACAGAGAGCGGGGTGGGGGATGAGCGGGAAGGGACACGGATGAGGGAGGAGAAGAGTAGACGAAGGTATGAGGGTGGGTGGGCAGAGGAAGGAAACAGTTCGATAGATGGATTGATTTGGTAGATAGAAATATAGCGAAAGCGATGAGTTCATATACACCTTACTATATACTATATATATATAATTACTATATCCGTATATATAATTTATATATGATTATACGTAGGGATATATAGGTATAGTATAAGGGATAAGTGAAGTATATAGTATAGTATATGAGATATAGGATAAAGAGAGATATATATGATATATATATATATATATAGTATAGATGATATGATAGATATATGATATAGATATATATATAGATAATAAGTATATATAGCATATAATAGTACATACATATAATATATATATACATTATATATATTATATATAATATATAATATATATATATATATATATATATATATATATATAGAGATATATATATAGATATAAATATATATATGATTTGAGAGAGAGAGAGAGAGAGAGAGAGAGAGAGAGAGAGAGAGAGAGAGAGAGAGAGAGAGAGAGAGAGAAGAGAGAGATAGACAGACAGATAGAAAGATGAATATACAGATATACAGTATATATAGAGAGGAAGATGTATAAATAAACAGATAAATAGACAAATAGACATATGGACAATCAGATAGATAATCTGAGAGCGTGAGCCTGAGAGAGAAAGAGAGACAGAAAAAGAAAGTGAGAGCGAAAGCGAGAAAGAGAGGAGAAAGATAAATAGATAAATACACAGACAAACAGTTAGACAGACAAACATAGACAAAAACAGACAGACAGACAAACAGTTAGACAGACAAACAAATAGACAAAAACGGAGACAGACAAACAGACAGAAACAGAAACAGAGACAGACAAACAGACAAACAAGAGAGACTGAGAGACAGACAATGAGGAAGCCGTCTCCCAGGTTTTCCAGTCACTGAAGGACGATTTGATGGTAACAAGATCGTGAATGGAAAGGAAAGGGGGCGGGGCTAGGGCGGGGCCAGGAGGAGGAGGGGGGGGCGGTGGAGAAATGAGGATGAAGAAAGACGAGAGGGGGATAGGGAGAAGGAGAAAGAAGAGAAGCAGGAGAATAAAGAGAGGAGAATGAGGAAAAATGGAAGAGAAAAAAAAGAGGAAGAGGAGACATAAAAGGAAGGGGAGAAAGAGGAGAAAAACGGTAATGAGGAAGTGGAGAAAGATGGAAATGAGAAAGAGGAGGAATGTGAGAAAAGGGAAAAAGGAAAGAAAGAGGAGAAAGAGAAGGAAGAGAGAAGAAGAGAAAAAGCTAGACGAGAATAAGGAAGAGGAGGAGAAAGAGAAAGAGAAGAAAGAGGAGGGGAAAAAAAGAAAGAGAAAGGAGGAGAAAGCGGAGAGGGAGGAGAAAGAAGAAGAGAAAAAGGGAGAAAGAGGGAGAGAGATAAAAACAGGAGAAAGAGGATAAAGAAGAGAAAGAATAAGGAGCAAAAGGGCAACAGAGGAATGTATTCGCTTGTATTGTAGGGGAGGGTGGAGGGGAGGGGGGTGGAAGGGAAGAGGAGGGGAGGGTGGAGGGAAGGGGAGGGAGGAGGGAAGGGAAGGGGAGGGGAGGAGGGAGGGAAAGGGAGGGGAGGAGGGAGGGAAAGGGAGGGGAGGGGGGAGGGGAAGGGGGTGGAAGGGAAGGGGATGGGAGGGGGAGGGGGAGGAGGGAGGGGAGGAGGGAGGGGAGGTAGATACATGGAAAGATAAACAGAATGGGAGATGAAGCCAAACGGAAATGCATATAAAGGGAAATGAGTCGTGAGGAAGATCATGAATAACGGATAGAAGGAGAAGAAAAAGGTGATAAAAATAGGAGGATAGTCAAAGTATAAAGAGTAATAATGGAAAAAAATCAGAATAATAAGACTGAGAATACTGAATCTACAGGAAAGAAAAGAGTGTTATCTATTTTAAACGAAAAAGAGAACAGAAGAGAAGATAAAGGGGAAAACCAATCATAATAAATAAGTAATCAAGAGAGGTATAAAGCCCCCCCCCCTCCCCCCATGCCCTCAATCACAGGTCGATTTTTTTTTTTTTTTTTTTTTTTTTACGAAGATCGATGGTTAAGATGGATTAGTGGGTATAGGGAAAAGGTGATTACATTCATGATAAGGATATCATCTTGATGGATGTTACTTTACTGTGCTTTCCTTTTTCCTATATGTATTGAAATATTTCTTCCTGTTTTTCATGGTAATCTAAACAGTACATTAGATCCCATAGCGTTTTAATGCAAGTAATACACGGAGAGAAATACACCTCAGTCGATCCGGTCAAAAAACACAGAAGCAACAACCAACAGGGAAGAAAGATACAACCTCAGCGGGGAATCCGAGTCAAAAATACAGAACGCAACCCAAACCAAGCCAGGGTAATGCAAAGAGGGGACAACCTTACAGGGGAAACCTAAAAAAAATACAAAAACGCAAACCTAACCAAGCCACAGCAACCCAAAAGGGGGCAACCTCAAAAACAAAAACCGCAAGCTGAACCAAGCCAGAGCAACCCAAAAGGGGTCAACCTCTCCTCACACCCCCAACCGGCGTCCGCGAACTGCCAAGGAGTCCGGGTTTTCACACACGAAAAAAAAAACTTTTTTTTTATTTATTTATCCTGGCGATAAGAAATAAAAGAAAAATGAAATAAAACACAAGACGAAATAAGAAATAAATGATAAAAAAAACAAGAAAAGACAGAATCCCAACCATTCCATCGCAAGTGGAGCCGAGCAAGACGAGCGCGGACACAGAAATTTGCTTTTCATTATGTTTAAAAAACTAATACGTTCCTCCCGGGTTACAATTGTTCGCCCTTCCGCTCTGTCGCTACCCTCCCCCAACCTCCCCTCCTTCCCTCCTGCCCTCCCTCCGTTCCCATCCCTCCATCTCCCTCCTCCCCTCTCTCCCTTCCCCTCCTGGCGTTTGAAGCTCCGAGCTTTGTCCTCGTCTCTGGAAGGAGAGAGGGAGAGGGAGAGGGAGGGAGAGAGAGGGAGAGGGGGAGGGAGAGGGAGAGGGAGGGGGGATAGGGAGAGGGAAGGGAAGGAGAGGGAAGGAGCGAGGGAAGGGAAGGAGAGAGAGGGGGAGGGGGAGGAGAAGGAAAGGGAGAGGGAGAGAAGGGGAGGAAGAGGGAGAGAAGGGGAGGTAGAGGGAGATAAGTAGAGAGAGAGACAGAAAGAAGGGGAGAGATAGGGAAATGATAAAGAAAAG
>NC_051402.1:37152190-37157190 GCF_015228065.2 Penaeus monodon | reverse complement strand
GAGAGAGAGAGAGAGAGAGAGAGAGAGAGAGAGAGAGAGAGAGAGAGAGAGAGAGAGAGAGAGGATAGGGATAAGGATAGGGATAGGGATAGGGATAGGGGTAGGGATAGAAATAGGGATTGGGATAGGGATAGAAATAGGGATAGGTATAGGGATAGGGATGGGATAGGGAAAGGTGTAGGGATAGGGATAGGGATGGGATAGAGGTAGGGATAGGAATAGAGACAGAGAAATAGATAGAAATATAGATAGTTAGATAAATAGATAGAAATATAGCTAGATAGATAAATAGATAAAAATATAGATAGATAGATAAATAGATAGATAGATAGATGCTAGAGAGGAAGAGACTAAAAGCGTGTTGTTGAGGTTGATTGTATGCCTCGACAGCATTGCACTTTGGCCTTTATGCTGCTATGCAAAAAGGTTCAATACCGTTTCCTTTCACGACGCGCCTTCACGTATCTTCCCAATGTGTTTAACCGAAGCGAAAAAAAATCATAAATACGTTTTATTTTGCTCTCCTGGCGCGGGGTGGCGGCGCTTGGGGATAAAATGCCGCTGAAGGAGGAGCGTGGGCTGTGGTGGTGGTGGAAAGGTGTGGTGAAGAAAAGGTGTGATGGTGGAGGAAAGGTAGTGGTGGAGGAGGATGGTAGTAGTGGTGGTGGTGGTGTGGAGAAAAGGTGTGATGGTGGAGGAATAAGGATAATAATGCAGATGATGAGGATGAAGATGAAATAGGGGAAGAAAGAAGATGGAAGAGGATGAGAGATTGATCGAGGAGAAGGAAGGAGGAGGACGAGGATTGGGAGAGATAGGACGAGGAGGAGAAAGAGAGAGAAAAAAAAACAATAAACAGCAATGAGGGAAGGCAAAGATAGAGAGTGGCTAGATAGATACAGATATATATATATATATATATATATATATATATATATATATATATATATATATATATATATATATATATATCTATATATATATATATATATATATTAATATATATATAGAATAATAAAATAGATATAAGATAGAGATAGATAAAATATATAGTAGATAGTAGTATGTAGATGAAGATGAATGATGATGAGAGAGAAAGAGAAAGAAAAGAGAGGAAGAGAAAGAGAAAGAAAAGAGAGAAAGAGAAAGAGAATAAGCGAAAAGAGAAAGAGAGAGAGAGAATAAGCGAAAAGAGAAAGAGAAAGAGACAGAAAGACAGAGAGAGAAAGAAATAGGAGAAAAAAGGACTTAGAGCACGTTAGCAGCGGGCCGGGCCTGACGACGGTGGACAACACTCATTTCCTCACCAAATCTTTTCCTCGCTTCGTCGCTTCTCTTCCGTTCTCTCCTCCTCCCTCTTCGGTTACTCTCGCCGTGACAAACAAGAAGAAGGAATCGGGCGTAGAATGATAAGAAAAAAGGTGAGAAGAAAGAAAGAGGGAAAGGAAAGAAAAAATAAAATGCTGAATAGGAGAGAAAAGGGAATAAAAACGACAAGAATAAATAGGTCGAAAAGAGAGAAAAAGAAGGAGAAAGAATAAAATAATGACAGGATTACCCGAATAAGATAACAAGAAAAAAAATCGAAAAAAATATATAGAAAAAGAGAGAAAGAGATGAAAAAGATAGAACGAATAAATGAAAGGGAGAACACAATAAACGGAACAAGAAAACAAGAAGAAAAAAAAAGCTTCAACGACAACTTTCTGTAACGACTAACCTTCCCCCCCCTCCCCTCCCCCTCCCCTATCCTCGAGTTGTCGTCAACGAGTATTAAAATTCCAAACTATTAACAGGCTGAGAGGTCGTAATGACACAGCATTATGTATGCAGACGATCCAATCCTCTCGACGAACGCCCCTCCCCCCCTCCTCCTCCTCCTTCTGCTTCCCTCCCTCCCCCTCCCTCCCTTCGCCATCGCCTGCAGCACTACCCGATATACCCTACGAAAAAAAAGGGATGGGGGAGAAAACGAGAGAAAAAAAAAGAAAAATGAAAAAGATAAGAAAAGAAAAAAGGGGAAAATATAGAAGTTCTATTAAATCATTCTAATTGAGATGATTTTTTTTTTTCCTTTTCTCCCGATAGTAATCTTTCACGCAACTCGTGTACTTTCACTGGATGGCGTGTACGTGGAGAGTACGCACACAGACACGCAACACACACACACCACGCACGCGAACTTACGGTTATCGCTCTCGTCTGTAACTCGCTCTCTTCTCTCTTATCTCACCGATGTTATTTCTCTCTCCTGTAATTCCATTTTCTATTTGTTTCCTTGTTTTTTTTTCGTTTTTTTTTCTCGTGGTTAATCCCCGTCTTCTGTAATTGCCTCTTCTTTTCTCTTACATTATCTGTTTTTTTTTCTTCCTTTCTTCTGTAATTTGATCTTCACTTATCTCCCGTTATCTCTCTTTTTTCCTATACCTTTATCCCTACTCTCTCTCTCATTTTCTCTCTTCCCTCTTCCCCTCCTCTTTCTGTCACCTTATCCCTGTTCTTCCCTATTCTCTCTCTTCTCTCTTTCCCTCTTATCCCTCTCACCTTATCCCTACTCTCTCCTCTTCTCTCTTTTCCCTCATCCCATCTTTTCTCTCTCTCTCTCTCTCTCTCTCTCTCTCTCGCTCTCTCTTTCTCTCGCTCTCCTCTCTCTCGCTCTCTCTCTCTCTCGCTTCTCTCTCTCTCTTCGCTCTCTCTTCTCTCGCTCTCTCTCTCTCGCTTTTCTCTCTCGCTCTCTCTCTCGCTCTCTCTTCTCGCTCCTCTCCCCCGCTCTCTCTCTCTCGCTCTCTCTCTCTCCGCTCTCTCTCTCTCGCTCTCTCTCTCTCGCTCTCTCTCTCTCGCTCTCTCTCTCTCGCTCTCTCTCTCATCTTATCCCTTTCATCCCTCTTTTCTTCCACTCAGTCTATCCCTCTCTCCTCTCTTTATTCCTGTATTCCCTTTCCGCCTCTCGCTCTGAAAATGACCTTGGCCCATGTTATCAGTGCAGCTCTATCGGACTACCCCCCCTCTCCCCCTTACCCCCTCACCCCCCCCCTCCCATAACCTCTGTAAAACCCCCCGATAAAACTGACTGCATTTGAGCGTGACGTCACACCCGGGGCCATGATGCTGTTGGAGAGAAAGAAAACAGCAAAACAGAATATCGAAGAGAGACTGATGCAACTGGCGGCTGACATGGAGGCGAGGGGAGGAGGAGGGGAAAACTGGGGGAGGAGGAGGAAGAAGGGGATAACTGGGGGAGGAGGAGGACGGGGGGAAACTGGGGGGGGGAGGAGAAGGGGATAACTGGGGGAGGAGGAAGAGGAGGAGGAGGAGGAGAAGGAGGAGGAGAAGGAGAAAGAAGAGAGAGGAAGGGAGAGGAAGAGGAGGAAAAGGAGGAGTAGGAGGAGAAAGAAGAGAGAGGAAGGGAGAGGAGGAAAAGAAAGGAGGAAAGGAGAAGTGGAAAAAGGATGGGTGAAGAGGATAAGGAAAATGTGAGAAGGCGAGCGAGCGAGCGAAAGAGAGACAGAGGACATACAAAAAATAAACAAAAAAATAACAAAAAGAGAGAAAACAGAACAAGAAAAAAAGGCGAGAAGGTGCTCTTCGTCGTCTGTGATGTCCACCCCCATCCCCCCCCCACCATCCCGCCATCCCGCCCTCTTGACTCCATCTCATCATCCCAGCCATCCTTATTTCCATCGCCTTAGCTTTGTCATTTTCCCTTTCATCTTGCAATTTCTGCCATCTTCATATTCCTCCTCGTATCCGTCACCTTTATTTCCGTCCTGTCACTTCGCCAATCCCCTTTTTCATCATGTTATTTCTGTATTCGCATCTCCTATCGGTGACGTGTGAAAGAAAGATGAGGAAGGGGGAAGGAGGTGGAGGAGGAGGAGGAAGGGGAGGATGGAAGAGGTGGAGGTGGAAGAGGAGGTGGATGGAGGAGGAGGAGGAGGTGTACGAGAATGGAGGTGGTGTAGGTGGACGAGGAGGAGGAGGAGGAGGAGGAGGAGGAGAGGAGGAGGAGGAGGAGGAGGAGAGGAAAGGGGGAGGAGGAAGAGGAGGAGGAGGAGGGAGGAGGTGGAGGAGGTGGAGGTAGTGGTGGTGGAGGAGGTGGAGGAGGGGGTGGGGATGGAGGAGGAGGAGGAGGAGAGGAGAGGAGAGGAGGAGGAGGAGGAGGAGGAGGAGGAGGAGGAGGAGGAGGAGGAGGAGTAGGAGGAGGAAAGGAGGAAGAGGAGGAAGAGGAAGAAGAGGAAGGAGGAGGAAGAAGAGAGAAGAGGAAAAGTAGGGAGGAGGGAGAGGCGGAGGAGAAGGGTGGAGAAGGAGGGAGGGGTGGAGGAGAAGGGTGGAGAAGGATGAAGATGGGTGGAGGAGGAGGACGACAGAGAAGGAAGGAGACGGAGGAGGAGGAGGAGAAGAAGAAAAAGAGATAGACAAGCGACCTAGGGAGGAAGGAGAATGCAATATAACCGATAGTCAGAAAAGAAAGGTTGACGATACGAAAGACAGAAATGGCGAAGGGGAAACAGAGAAGGGCGATAAAGGAGGGAGGACGACGAATTGAGAAGGAAGTGGGAAGGGCGAGGGTTAGAGAAAGATAAAAAGCTTGTTGAAAAAAAAGAGATAAATAAAGAATAAAGATAAGTAATAAAGAGAGAAGAGCAGGAGGTAAAGGATAGGCGTGGAGAAGAGGAGACAGGAGAGAAGGGAAAGAGAGAGTAGATAGAAAGAGAGGAAGTAGGAGAACGAAAGATAGAGAAAAGACGAAAAAGAAAGAGATGACAAAGAGACGACGAGAGAGAGGAGATGAAAGAGAGAGACGAGAAAGAGGAAAGGAAAGAGAGAGAGAGACGGCGAGAGAGAGGAGAAGAAAGAGAGACGAAAGAGAGAGGAAAGGGATAAAGAGGACAAAAGGGAGAGAGAGAGAAAGGACGAACGAGAAAGCTACAGAGGAGGAAGAGAACGGGGGTCGAATGGGGGGGGGGAGGGGTGAGAGGAGGGGAACAAGTGCTGATGAC
>NC_051402.1:37137190-37144690 GCF_015228065.2 Penaeus monodon | reverse complement strand
ACGAAGGGAAGGGAAAGTTAGGTAAAGAAAGAATAAAAGAGGATGGAAGATAAAAGGAAAGAAGGGGCAAAGAAGGAACGAGCAAGAAAGACGGAGGAGGAGGAGGAGGAAACGAGGAAGAAAAGAAAAGAGAAAATGAAGAACAGAAAAAAGATCGAAGGAGAAAGGCATAAAGGCAAGGAGAGAAGTAAAGAGAGAGAGAGAGAGAGAGAGAGAGAGAGAGGAGAGAGAGAGGAGAGAGAGAGAGAGAGAGAGAGAGAGAGAGAGAGAGAGAGAGAGGAGAGGAGAGAGAGAGGAGGAGAGAGAGAGGAGAGAGAGGAGAGAGAGAGAGAGAGAGAGAGAGAGAGAGAGAGAGAGAGAAAGAGAGAAAGAAAAAGAGAGAGAGAAGAGAAGAGAAGAGAGAGAGAGAAGAGGAGAGAGAGAGAGAGAGAGAGAGAGAGAGAGAGAGAGAGAGAGAGAGAGAGAGAGAGAGAGAGAGAGAGAGAGAGAGAAAGGGGGAAAAGGAACGAATTAAGAGTAAATGGTCGGAAAAGAAAACACGAAGAAAACCAACGATTATCCTAAGACGAAAAGTGAAAGTTGCAAGATCGAGATGAAGGAAAAGTAAATGAGAAGAAGAGAAAAAACGTGAACGAAAGTGACAATTAGGGAAAAAAGTGAAAGACTATAAGGAAAATGTCTGAAGATTGAAAGGACACGTGAGAAAGAAAAATGTGTGGAAGGAGGAACAAAGAAAGGGAGAAGAATATCAACGAGTGAATGAAGGAATTGGGGAAAAGAAAGATAATACAAAAATAAATACGTATAACCAAACAAAAAGGATATTCTAGGACCAGTATTAAGAAAAATATTCATATACATTTGTGTGGCTATGAATAGTTTCCACATAGCTTTGGAAAAAATTTTAATAAATCTACGGTCTGATTCAGCCAGATTTAATTTATTCCTAAATTCTAATCATGTTATACCCTGAATTTGGTACATGTCATAATCTATATCATCTACTTTATTAATGCCAAAATAACTAGCTAGTATTTATGTCACGTTTTCGATATCAATTACCTCCCGTTTATTCTATAAAGAGCACTGATGTGAAATATCAGACAGACAGACAGACAGACGAAATAATGGATCTCAAAAGAGGAATAATACTTTGATATTTCTCTATTGCAAAATATTTTTAACCCTCTCCCCCCTTCCCTCTCTTCCTGTTTATGCATGTGTAATGTGTGCGTGTTTTAGGTTTTGCGCATGTTTGGTGTGGTGTATGTGCACTATATGTGTGTTGTATGAGTGATGTGTGTGATATGTGTGTGATACGTGTGTGATACGTGTGTGATGTGTGTGTGATACGTGTGTGATACGTTGTGTGATACGTTGTGTGATATGTGTGTGATTTATGGGTGATTTATGGGTGATATTGTTGTATGTGTGCCGTGTGTTTTCCTGTCGTGTGTGTGTGTTTCAGCGTGTTGCATGTGTATGAATTAATTCGTCTCTGTGTTGTATGTATGTGCTCTAGTGGGTTGTGTGTGTCTAGCGGGTTGTGTGTGCTTGTGCTTGTGAGTTGTATGTGTACGCGCGTGCTATGTATAGACATGTGCTGAAGTGCGTTGTGTGTTGTGATAAGGGATGTTGTACTATATATAGTTTGTATTTTAAGAGCACGGTGATTTGCGTTCCCTCTCCGTTTCTCCCTTCCTCCCTCCGCGGTTCACTTCCCCTCCCTGTGACCCTCCCTCGCCCTCGCCCTCCCTCCCTCCCTCCCTCCCTCCCCAACCACACGGGAGGCGACGGAGCGCAGTTTAAAGTTTTAATTAAAGACTCGTAAGTGTCTTGGGACATAATGCTCAGCTGTGCCGGGTGGGGCGATGGGAGAGCTGACTTGGAAGGGCTGGTGTGAAGGGACGGCGTGAAAGAATGGGCGTTTGGCAAGGGCATTTTTGGCACGCTGGGAGAGGTTTGGTGGAGAGCTACTGGAGGGGAATAGGTGTTTGGCAAAGGCATAGTTGGGACGCCGGGATAGGCTGGTGTAAAGGGATAGTGTGAAAGAATAGACGGCTGGCGGACGCATGCGTGTCAGTCCATAGGCCTATCATCATCGGTACAAAGGATTTATACACATGAAGAATCGACACATCGCAGTCACAAAAACCCAGACGCTCTTGGATTTCTTATTCATTTTTTTTCCATTCTCCTTTTCCTATATCTTCTTCTTCTATATCTTCTTCTTCTATATCTTCTTCTTCTATATCTTCTTCTTCTATATCTTCTTCTTCTATATCTTCTTCTTCTATATCTTCTTCTATATCATCATCATCTTTTTTTCTTACCATGTCTTTCTTCTCTTTCCCTCAGCCTTCTCAACTTTCTCTCAGATTTCGTCGCCTGGAATTCTGGAATGACATTTCGTAGTATTTCTAAAAAAAAAAAAAAAAAAAAAAATCTTTGATTTATTCATCCGCCAACCTGCACGGACGGAAAGATTTTTTTCTCTGGCTGAACGGTTTTCACACTCACACTCACACGCACACACACACGCGCGCACACACACACACACACACACACACACACACACACACACACACACACACGCACACACACACGCACACGCACACACACACTATAAAAAACACCATCATCACGCATATAAGCCCGGGTTTATATAACTGCTGTGATCTATGTGAATATATAAATGCAACGAGAGCGTCGACGTTAAAAAAACAAGAATTAAAACTCACACACATTCCAACCAACAACAACAACAAATTGAACAAACAAATAAAACCTAACAAAAACAAAGCCAAACAAACGAAAATCAAAACAAAAACAACACAGGGCAGAAATAAACAACACAAAACAAGCATAAACACACAGTCCCGCACACAGGCCCTGACCACGTAAATGACTGACACATGAAGCCATGGACCCTGAGTAGGTAATCACGCGTGAGAGCGGATGTGGGAGAGAACAGCTTGACAATCTGACTATGCGCTATCCACACCCACTGACGTTTTGTCCACACACGCTGGCGTTTTGGCTACACTTGCTGGCGTTTTGGCTACACTTGCTGGCGTTTTGGCTACACTTGCTGGCGTTTTGGCTACACTTGCTGGCGTTTTGGCTACACTTGCTGACGTTTTGGCTACACTTGCTGACGTTTTGGCTACACTTGCTGACGTTTTGGCTACACTTGCTGACGTTTTGGCTACACTTGCTGACGTTTTGTCTACACTTGCTGACGTTTCATCCACACCCTCTGACGTTTCATCCACACCCTCTGACGTTTCAATCCACACCCGCTGACGTTTCATCCACATTAATCCTAACAATAAAACGGGTTGGTACACCGTCTGCTGCGAGAACAGTGTGCGCGTAATGTGCCGAGTTGGACGAGTGGTGATATCTGGAGTTTAAATACCTGCGTCACCATAGACAGGCAACACCATTGATAGGAAATACCATAGATAAGCAGCACAATAGGTAAGCAACACGACAGATAGGCAGCACCATAGATCGGGAGCATCATAGATAAGAACGAGAGATATAAAGACCGCAAATAATCCATTCAGCACACTGCAAGGGTTATTTGGCTAGTTAACCCATTCCAACGGGAGGATTAACACAGCAGACCCACCGGAGCAACGCCTAATGATGAAGCTTTACAGGGAAGTCAAACCAGCCGACATAAATACGACAATATGCGGTCGGGTAATGACGGCGTAAATAACTTCGGCTTGACAATGCCTCGGCGGCCATTCTGACAGCGACGGGACGACACCAACACGACCATTGGGATTCTCGGAAGGGCGGCGCGTCGGAGAGACTGTGATGAAAGCCGCCCGCATCGACAAACACGAGTGAATCTTCTTGCCTCGCGGGCTGACCGGCATGGTGGATTTACATGAATATTCAGGGTGAGATCATGGCACATGCGCGCGCAAATACAAATATAAACAGTCGCTCATTCACTTATCCTCTCACCCTCTATCTATCTATATAACAATATATTTCTCTATCTTTCTTCCACCCTCTCTCTCTCTGCTCCCTCTCTAACGAACATATACATACATGCTCACACATTCACATTTCACGCATATATACAGACTCTATATCCTATTGTGCCTGTCTTCTCTGTCTTCTCTGTCTTCTCTCTCTCTCTCTCTCTCTCTCTCTCTCTCTCTCTCTCTCTCTCTCTCTCTCTCTCTCTCTCTCTCTCTCTCTCTCTCTGTCTCTCTCTGTGTGTGTGTGTGTGTGTGTGTGTGTGTGTGTGTGTGTGTGTGTGTGTGTGTGTGTGCGCGCGCGCGTCTCTATGTATACATGTCCGTCTGTCTCTCTAACTTATACGTACATACAGATTAACAATCAAATATACACACCAAGACACCTCGCCAATATTCACACTCACTCAATCACTTGTACACATAAACCTACATACGCAGACACACACAGACTGCAAGCAACCGACTGTGAAATATAGCACCATAACTATTCGACGTGGCCGAAGAGTCTCTGAATCCGCAGATATCCAGATGAATGCTATGCGAACGCTCCGCCCCCAAGTGATGCTGGCATGACGTCACTACACTGAGGTTGCAGCAGGCAGGAGGTGAAGGTGACGCACATTCCAACTTGCATACACACATGCGCACCTCACAAATGCACATATGAATTCAGGTACACAGCCACATATTCAAGTGTATAAACATACAAGCACACAAGCACACTCACATACGCTCTCTCGCACACTCATAAATATGCATAAACAGGAACACACAGACTCACACGTATAAAAACATACACTCACATACAGACACGCTCATGTACACATGATATTCCCACACGGATGTTATTTTCGCCTCGCGTGACGTCACAGGTATCTTTATCACTCCAGGGACTGCCATGGGAAACTGACCTTTGCGAGCATGAGGCACAAGGGCCACACTCGCTATACGTACAAACCCGTGGGAACTTATGAATGAAGACGTAAGAGAGGGGGATGGGTGGGGGAAGGGAAGAGGGGGGGAGGGGTAGTGTGGGGGGGAAATTGGACAGTGGAGAGATAGAAGGGACAAGAGGAAGGAAAGAGAGGGAGGACAGAGAGGATAAAGAGGGGGTGGAAGGTCCTAACTGTGAACGGCAGGAAAATATTAAAGGGGGAGAGTGACAGTGCCAAGAGAGTGGGTGTGGGGAAGGGAGACGCAAGGAGAGTGAGCGAAGGAAGCAAAGAGCAAGAGGGTGTAAAACCATAGAAACATCTATTGTTATAATAGACTACTGAACGGCAGAAGGTGGGCAGTGCATCTTGCAGTCATAAAGTCAAGGGTAATGTGCACGCGCACACACACACACAGACACACACATAGATAGATATATTGATAGATAGAGACATGGAGGATGGGGAGGGAGAGGGGGAGGGGGGAAGGTGAAGGGGAAGGGGATGGGAAAGCGAGAGAGAGAGAGAGAGAGAGAGAGAGAGAGAGAGAGAGAGAGAGAGAGAGAGAGAGAGAGAGAGAGAGAGAGAGAGAGAGAGAGAGAGAGAGAGAGAGAGAGAGAAACAGAAAATAAGACGCAGGTTAGAAAAAAGGGAAAGTAGGAATACAATTTCAAAGCACGAAAATAATGGAAACAAACATATACAAAAAATGAGGGAAAATAACAATTGAGAAGAAAAAAATATACGAAACAATCCAAAACAACAATAATAAAAAAAGAAAAAAAAACACTACCCCCTCACCCCCTCCCACACACAAGAAAAAGAGTAAATAATAACGGCAATCAGTGAATGAATAGATAAACAAATGCATGATTAAATTACAAATTTCATGCAACGATCAGTCGGCATTAAATTATAATTGGGACATAAAGGTGCAAACAGGCAGAATATAGAACGCAAACAAATAAACACGAAATGCAAGTTATCTCGCTCGCAAGCCAATGCGGTGGTTGTGGTGTTTACTTATTGTCCGCCTGTTTGTCTGTCTGTCTGTTGTCTGTCTGTCTGTGTTTGTCTGTCTGTGTGCTTGTTTGTCTGTGCGTTTGTTTGTCTGTGCGTTTGTTTGTCTGTGCGTTTGTTTGTCTGTCTGTGCGTTTGTTTGTCTGTCTGTGCGTTTGTTTGTCTGTCTGTGCGTTTGTTTGTCTGTCTGTGCGTTTGTTTGTCTGTCTGTGCGTTTGTCTGTGTTTGTTTGTCAGTCTGTCTCCGTCTGTGTTTGTCTGTCTGTCTACGTCTGTGTTTGTCTGTCTGTTTCTGTCTGTGTTTGTTGATCTGTCTCCATCTATGTTTGTCTGTCTGTCTCCATCTGTGTCTGTCTATCTGTCTCTGTGCTTGTCAGACTGACTGACTGACTGACTGACTGACTGATTGACTAACTGTCTATCTGTGTTTATCTGCCTTTGCCTGTCTGTGTCGGTTTGTGTGTTTGTTTGCATGTGTTTGACTGTAATTGTCTTCCTGTGTCTGTCTGTGTTTGCGAGAGAGAGAGAGAGAGAGAGAGAGAGAGAGAGAGAGAGAGAGAGAGAGAGAGAGAGGGAGAGAGAGGGAGGGGGAGAGAGAGAGAGAGAGAGGGGAGAGAGAGAGGAGAGAGAGGAGAGAGAGGGGAGAGAGAGAGAGAGGGGAGAGAGAGAGGAGAGAGAGGGGAGAGAGAGAGAGAGAGAGAGAGAGAGAGAAAGAGAAAGAGAAAGAGAAAGAGAAAGAGAGAGAGACAGAGATCAAATGTATGCATACGTCTGCCTGCCTGCCTCCCAGCCTACCCTATTTCCTTCCTGCCTGTATTGCCTTCACCTATCTGTGTTCACCTTTACCAGTGCTTGTGTGCACTACTTATGTGTGCATCTCTATCAGTCGGTCTCAGTTCTTCCATCACGTGCATCGGCGCTGGGATCCCTGAATTTCAGTTCCATTTTTTATATTTATTTTTCGTTGTTGCAATATCAATCGTTGCAATTTATCGCATCTAATTCTCGTCACTTTAGCACACCCTTCCCTTTCCCCTATCTATCTCCGGTCGCTGGGTCACCCTTGGGAGAGGGGAGAAGGGGGGAGGGGAGAAGGGGAGTGAGGGGAGAGGGGATGTGGGAGGGAAGGGAGAGGGGATATGGGGGGAAGGGAGATAGGGTGAGGGGTGAGGAGTGTGGGGTGAGGGGAGAAGAGGGATATGGGCAAGGGGGTTGAGGGAGAAGGAAATGGAGAAGAAGAGGGAGATTCGAGAGGGGAAAAAGGGGGGAATGAGAAGTGGAAAGATAGAGAGAGAAATAGAAAGAGAGGGAGGGAGGGAGGGAGGGAGGGAGGGAGGAGGGAGGGAGGGAGGAGGGAGGGAAGAGAGGAAGGGGAGGGGAGAGAGGGGAGGGAGGGAGAGGGAGGGAGAGGAGGAGAGAGAGGAGAGAGAGAGGAGAGAGAGGAGAGAGAGAGAGAGAGGGAGGGAGGGAGAGGAGAGAGAGAGAGAGAGAGAGAGAGAGAGAGAGAGAGAGAGAGAGAGAGAGAGAGAGAGAGAGAGAGAGAGA
>NC_051402.1:37109690-37132190 GCF_015228065.2 Penaeus monodon | reverse complement strand
GAGGAAGGAAAGGAAAGGGAAGGACAGATAGAGAAAAGGAAAGAGGGAGGGAAGGAAGAATGTGAGAGAGAGAGAGAGAGAGAAAGAGAGAGAGAGATAGATAGAGAGAGAGAGAGAGAGAGAGAGAAAGAGAGAGAGAGATAGATAGAGAGAGAGAGAGAGAGAGAGATGACGGGAGGGGAATTGACAGGAAGGAAGAGAGAGAGGAGAAAAAAAGAGCGAATGAGATGGATAGAGCGATAGATAGGCAAACAGACGAACGCGAGAGAAGACAGAGTACAACGGAAAAAGAAGAGATTTGAGGCACGAGATACAGGACGAAAGAGGGAGGAGGAGACGAAAGCCTGACAAACTACGAAGTGTACACGAGAAGAATGACGCAATGGGGTCCTTTTGGGGGGGGGGGCTCCGAAAGGCGAGGGAGAAATAGGACGGAGAAAGCAAGACTGATAAGACAAGGTAAGTATGAGGACAGGTCAGGCTAGTGCTGAGGGAGGGAGAGACGGAGACAGGATAAGGGCGTGAGACAGGACGCGGGTGGGACAGGGTGGGGGCGGCGGAACACACGCGGGCTGGGTGCCGTCCGCCCACTCTCTCGCACACCAACTTTAAGCCTCACAAATGCTGTGTTACCTCCGCTCTCCACCCCCGCCCCTCTTTACCCTCCTCTCTCCCCTCGCAACGCCCCTTCTTCCTCCCCCCGCCCCCTCTTCCGCCACCCAAGGCCTCACACGCCCGCCCGCCCGCCCGCCCGTCCGCCCGCCCGCCCGCCCTCGCCCTTCCCGAAATCCCCAGCCTTTCCAGCTAACACACGCACCCTCTCGCCGCCTCGAACCTCCCTTCCCTCACACCTCCCTTTCTTCCCCTCGGCCGCCCCTCATTCATACCAGCCTCACGCTCCCTCTCTTTCCCCTCCCTTCGAACCGACGCGTCTCCCTACCACTTAGCTCGGGTCTGCCCCACTTACCCGCACTTAGTTACCTTCTCTTTGCGATAACACTGTCTTGCCTCAACGACTGGGAGGCCCCTTTTATCACCCATAAAAATAATCCATTAAGATGTAGTTCAGCGGAGAGGCCGCGCCTTCCCGACCTTCCTGCAGCCTCCAGCCTCCGCCTCCGCCTCAATCCTCCATCCTCCAGTCCTTCCCACTGCCGTGCCTCGTCTGCCTCCGCCGCGAGCCGAGACGCCAGGGCACAATGAGGCGGTTCCGGAGGCCGATTGGCGTGGCGGTCTCTCAATGAATAAACCGATTCAAAAACAAAACCAAGGCGTCGCAGCGTGTGACGTCGAGCGCAAGTACATGTCGTGACGTCAGCTATCGATAAGCGACACTGGAAACAATCTATACATGAAGGTCGTGATTACCAATTATGAGTGATAAGAGCGGCCGCGGCCGGGTGACACCACAGCCGTCGGTGCAGTGCAGTAGTTGCGGGGGAGGCGCAGGAGGAGGAGGAGGAAGTGGAGGAAGAGGAGGAGGAGGAAGTGAAGGAAGAGGAGGAGGGAAGTGGAGGATGAAGAGGAGGAGGAGGAGGATGAAGAGGAGGTGGAGGAGGAGGAGGATGAAGAGGAGGAGAAGGAGGACGTGGAGGAAGAGGACGTGGAGGAACAGGAGGAAGAAAAGGAAGCGGAGATAAGGGAAGGGGATGAGCAGAAGGAATAGGTTAAAGAACGTGATGAGGATGAGCATGAGGATGTGGAAGAGGAAGGGGAAGAAGAAAGGAAAAAAAAGAGATTCCTGCAGAAAAAAAGGTGAGGGCAAGATGGATAATGCCAGTGCCATAACATTAGCAAAAGCTGATGTTCGAAAAGCGGGAAGCGGAGAGTCAGGAGGAAGCTTGTGGTACGGTGGAGGAAAAACAATGTGGAGGAGAGAAAAAAGCATATAACGAGAGTTTTTTTTCCCAGAGAGACTGGAGAAAGCGAAGACACTCAACTCAACTCCAACCTATCGAAGGCCAATCCTCACATCCATTCCAACATTTAATCCATGTCCCAGTCCCATTTCATAAAAAGAAAAAAGAGAGTCCCTCCCATAAAAAAAATAAATAAAAAGAAAAAAATCCGTTTCGAGATCCAGCTCCGCCTCGCCGCCCCATCGGCCTTCGAAGGCCTACCGCGGCGCATAGGCCTAGCCTCGAAGCCTCAACCCGTTCCCGGTTTAAGCCTCCCCCGCGCCTCCGAGTCAAGACCTCAGGCACTGTACGACTCGGCCTCACCTCCGGCCTCACCTCCGGCCTCCCTGCGCCTCTCACGATTTATTGTCTTGAGGAGGCAAGATCCAGGAGAGAAAAATAAATCGAGATTAAAGAAGACGAGAGAGAGGGTTCTTGGGAGAGTGAGTAAATGCTTGGGGAGAGAGAGAGAGAGAGAGAGAGAGAGAGAGAGAGAGAGAGAGAGAGGAGAGAGAGAGAGAGAGAGAGAGAGAGAGAGAGAGAGAGAGAGGTGGGGGGGTGGGGGCAGGGAGAGGGGGAGAGGGATAGGGGGAGGGAGAGGGAGAGGGATAGGGGGGAGGGAGAGGGAGAGGGGGAAGGGAGAGGGATAGGGGGAGGGAGAGGGAGAAGGAGGGGGAGGGAGAGACAGAAGGAAAGAGAGCGACAGAGAGAGATAAACAGAAAAAGATAGACAGTAGGGGAGAGAGAGACAAAGGAAGAGAGAGAGAGAGAGAGAGAGAGAGAGAGAGAGAGAGAGAGAGAGAGAGAGGAGAGGAGGGAGAGAGAGAGGAGAGGAGGGGGAGAGAGAGAGAAGAAGAGAGGAGAGAGAGAGGGAGAGGAGAGGGAGAGAGGAGGGAGGGAGAGAGAGAGAGGGAAAGGAAAGGTAAGTAAGGGAGAGAGGTAGGGGTAGAAGAAGGGGGAAAGGAGGTAGCAAGGAAGAGGTAGGGCAGAGAAGGGGGAAGTAGGGTAGAAGGGGAAAGGGGAAAAGGAGGATAAAGCAGGGGCAAGGAAGGGGTAAAGGGAAGCGAGACCGATCGAATGGAACAAGTAAAGCCAATAACAAATGGGGAGATAAAATCAACAGACACAATTTAGTCCGAAAAAAAAAGAGAGAGAGAAGAGGCGAAAAGGGAGAGAAAAAGAGGGGAAAAGTGGAGAAAGGCGAAAAAAGAGGGGAAAAGTGGAGAAAAAATGAGAGAAAAAGAGGGGAGAAGTAGAGGAATAGGATGCAAGAAGAGGGGAGAAGAGCAGAAAGAGGAGAGGCGAGAGAAAAAGGAGAGAGAGGAGAAGAAAAGGAGAAAGAAAGCGGAGGGAAGAGGACAGAATAAGAGAGAAGGAGAAGAGAGAATAAGAGAGGAGAGAATTAGCGAAGGAGAGGAGAGAATAAGAGAGAAGGAGAGGAGAGAATAAGAGAGAAGGAGAGGAGAGAATAAGAGAGAAGGAGAGGGGAGAATAAGAGAGAAGGAGAGGAGAGAATAAGAGAGAAGGAGAGGAGAGAATAAGAGAGAAGGAGAGGAGAGAATAAGAGAGAAGGAGAGGAGAGAATAAGAGAGAAGGAGAGGAGAGAATAAGAGAAGGAGAGGAAAGAATGAGAGAGAAGGAGAGGAGGGAAGACCCCTACCATCACGAATCTCCCCATCTCTCCCCCTCACCCCTCCCCTCCCCTCCCCCTCCCCGCCGCATGGCAACACACGAGCATATGAAGGTCACAGCAGTGCAGGATGACGCGGATCCTGCCCTTTACTCCGCCAAAACTCCCCCTCGTCTCCCTTCCTCTCCGTAATTCATTCTCTCTCTCTCTCTCTCTCTCTCTCTTTCTCTCTCTCTCATTCTCACTCTGTGTGTCTCCATCCCTCAATCAGGCTCTCGCTATTTATCTATGTGTATCTACCTATCCTTATAACGAATTTTGTCAGTTTATCTTATCATTTATCGTCTTTCTTATTCTTTTGTGCTCCGTCCCCGCTATTCCAACTTTCTATTTTTCTATCTTATTTTCTCTCTCTCTCTCTCTCTCTCTCTCTCCTCTCTCTCTCTCTCTCTCTCTCTCTCTCATGCTCTCACTTCACTCCATTTTCTCTGCGTCTCTTCCCTTCCCTATTATTTTTTTTTATCTGTCTAGTCCTTTCATTGGTTTCCGTCGGTTACCATTTGTTTCATTGACATATCATCTGTTGCCGTTTCTCCGTTCTTTTCTTTCTCTTGTTTTTCTATTTTCCTTTTTGACAATTTTTTTCTCGCTATTCATATATTCTTCCTCTATTAACCATGTTCACACCGATATCCATACTATCCCCATGTATTAAACCGAGACGCAAATATATAGTGAAACGTGGTATCATTCCCGTAGGCTTATACCCAACCGTAATTAAACCTCTGAAATGAAACACAACGTGAGCAATGCGTAGAGTGCACAACCATCCTACGAGTCAAAATATGGTGCGAGGCCGGCATGTAGATGGTGAAAACGCCACGCAGAGTATGGCACCTACAGAGGTACTACAAGGCAACAGTTGTCCAGCCAGGAACCACATCCCCATTGCCATCACATCCCCTCACACTTATTCACAGCACCTTCGAATTACACGCTACGCCCACTCCTCCTCACCACCGCCTCCCATCCCGGGCGGTGTTGTGGTACAGAGTTCCTGTATTGATCAAGGAACGGTCATGGAGAGGGTGACCCCGTGACCCAGTGACGCAGTGGAGAGTAAGGTCACCATAGGTCGGCGGATCCTCACCACACCTGCCGAACCATGTAACAAGGAAGAGAGGAAGCAGAAAACCAGTAGGGAGAAAGGGGTGGGAAGAGAGGAAAGGCACGGGCGAGAAAGAGAGGGAGAGAGAGAGGCGACGAAATCGAAAAGACGGGAAGCGCGCCTGTTCCTTTGTGCCGCGTAAGGACTCGAGGCAACCGCATGTCCGGGACGCACCGGCGGTCTTCGGTCCAATCAGGCTCGGCGGCGGAGCAGGCGGCGGCGCTGCTACTCCCTCAGACCCAGACATTTAATGGACAATATCGAGGGGACGGAGAGATCCACAAGATTGTCGGAAAAATACACTAACTGCTTTTTTCCCCCCCTCTCTCTCCTTCCCATTCGCATCACTGATTCTCCTTTGTCCTTTTATTTCACTCTTCCTAACACTTGCATTGATTAACTTGCAAGCGCAATTAAAATATCACTAAATGGAGAACAGTTAACATAGATCAAGTCGCTTATTCAAAGGACTTTCAAATAAGAATTTGATAATACTTATGAAAATGAACAAGAGAGAAGGAGAAGCAGGGGAAAGAGAGAGGGAGAGGGAGAAGGAGAGGGAGATGGAGAAGGAGGAGAGGGAGATGGAGAGGGAGAAAGAGAGAGAGAGAATAAGAAAGAGAAAAAAAGACGCGAGAAACAACGAGAAAATTATAGAAAATAGACAAAAACAATAACGGCCGAGGACGAGTGGCAAATGACCCAAACCGTGAGAACAAAAAGGGCACATAAAACGGCCATAGTGTCCCACAGTCACTTGATTGCCCCCGATTCTTATTCCACTCACGAAGAGGATCTAAGACGACCGTTTTCCTCTGGACAGTTTCCCCGAATCTATCCATAATAATCGAAGACGCAAACTAACCTCCTGCCTTTCTTCATTAAACGCTCCATATGGATACAGCAGTCGAAAACATATGCAGTTTTCTGGGTGAATTTTTTTTTCTTTTTTCTTTTCTTTTTTTTTTAAGTCGGTTTTATCGGATATTGCAATCGAGACGTGTGGGGCGAAACCGGTCACTGTTTGCACTGCTGGTGTTGCAAGCCATCTCTTTGTACAGTAAATACACAAGAAATCGCCTTGTACGTAGTAGCGGTGGTATTTGTACTGCCATTTTGCTCTCCTTACTGATGACAATGCGTAGTGCTTTTGCGGAAGTAACTGTGCATTCCTGTTTGTGGGGGGGAAGGGTATTGTGTGTGGATTGTCGTCTACTGAATCCTGTGTGTGAAGAGAGGATAGTGTTGTTTTTTTCCGTCGTGGATTCAAGTGCATGAGTGTGTGGTCTCTTGTGTCGTGGATTCCTGGGTTGAGTGTAGTGTGTGGATTCCCATATGTGGATTTCGATTTGTAGAATGTGTGTGTGTGTGTGTGTGTGTGTGTGTGTGTGTGTGTGTGTGTGTGTGTGTGTGTGTGTGTGTGTGTGTGTGTGTGTGTGTGTGTGTGTGTGTGTGTGTGTGTGTGTGTGTGTGTGTTGATTCCTCTTCGTGGAAGACAGGCCGATTTCCTTCGTTTGTAATGTGTCAGCTGATACATAAAGGCTTCAACCTATCGATAAGGCAATGCCCAATCTACCCGAGAAACGCCTCTCTCGCAACGAACTGATCTATACAATTCATCCTTCAATCAGAATGCTTGATGGCCGGCGGGGATTAAACATACAAAATACCAGATTTAGGCCCAAATCCAAATTAATCCCCCCCCCCCCGAGAGGCGCGCACGGCCAACTACTCTCGCAATTAGGAAAGATTTGATTATGAGAGGTGAGGCCGGTCACTTATTAACCCAAGCAGCGTCTCCTTCCCTCGTGGTGTGGAAAGGAGTGAGGGAGGGAAGTGGATAAGACAGATGGATAACTTTGTTAGTTATCGGATAAAGTATATCGTGAGATAAACTATACCATGGGTTTAGATGGGATATAATCTCATTTCTATATAATGATGGTCGTGATGTGAAAGGGAGTCTGGAAAAGCTCTAGATGGAATGGATTTATAAACTTTATCCGTTTTTTTTTCTTTTTATTAAGTTTATTATGAGTTACATGCAATAGACGATATCATGGGTAAAACGGGATATAATTGTATATTTTCATGGAAATAATGGTGCAATTGAGTGCTTATCTTAACCACAGCATTTATTAACTGAAATATATATCGACTGCAAGTGTAGCAGCAGCAGCGAAAGTTCTTAGCCATCCCCAGTTTAAGAAGTGACGCCATATTTCTTAAACATCAAAGTGCCACAATTCATTCGCATTTCTCGTCAAAAAGTCGTTCACGCTATGTAGCATTATGCATAAAAATGCTATATGGACTACACACATTACTTAAGCGATGTAACATATAAACAGTCATATGCAAACCCTGCCTTGTGTAAAAAGTAAAACGATTATGTTTAAGATGTAGTCAAGAGCGTGGGACTTGTTTACAAGTAAAACATATTACCTTATACACACAGGAATCTGACCTACAAACATCTTAAAAGAAACAAACAAAACAAAGATAATTCCGAGGCTCTGAAGCCGTGTAAAAAAAAAGTAATACACAATGCTGTGTTGCACTAAGCAAAAGCACGTGTCTCACCCGTGGTAAACAAACAAAGCCCTTTGGGGCGCTCGGAGGCACGTGGGGGGGCAGCACGCGCTACATTACATCAGGCTGGGTGTGTGTAAACAAAAGCACGTGTCAGGTGCCGTGGATGGCTCATAAACACGTGTGCGGGTTGGGCATCATCTCATCCTCCGGTAATAAAGGGAAACTTATTGCCTGTTTATTCCCCGTTGCATGTTTAGATACGGAACCCTACTGCCTGTTTATCTCCTGTTGCCAATTTGTAAATGGAAACCGACTGACTGTTTATTTTGCCACGAGAATCATCTCCAATATAAGCACAGATTTGGATGGCTGCTGACTGACAACTTGGCTTACCATTATCATCGAACGTAATTATCATAATACAATCATTGCCAAAGTCATCAGTTGCAATGGTTACCAAGTAACGGGTGCTTAAGAATAGCGTGTCGTGGTCATGACTCTTTCGCCGTGTTTAGCATCATGAATTATATCAGTGATGACGTTAGTGATGACACAGGGCTTTTTCTAATATCAGGAATCACCTACAAATGAATAAATGTCAGTAAAGGCAGAATGGAAACCAATGCCCTTCGAATACTTTCCTTTGCAGTCATTCGAGATCCCTTACTATTCTAGTAAGCCCTCTTTTCGCTTATTTTCTATTCATCTGTCCTTCTACTGTTCTTTAGCCGCATATCTTATCATCCCCCCTTTTCATTTATTTCTTTTTCTTCTTCTTTTCACTTCTCTATCCATTCTTTCATCTGCCCCTTTTCTCCTTCTAAAAATATTATTCCCCCTCCCCCTCCCATCCAGCCTCAAAGGGCCTCCTGGTACCAGTATAATCTGAAGCGCAAAGCAGGGGAGGCGGGGATCTTCTGCCTGCTCTAAGTCCCGCTCCCTCTACCCCCACTGCCCCACCTCCCCCTCCCTTTCCTAGCCCCCTGCTTCTTCTGCCCCGCCCCCTTCCCTTGCCTCTTGCCCCCATCGCCCTTCTTGCGCCTCTCCTATCCTCCCTCTCTTTGCCTACTGCTCCCTTCCCTCATCGCCTCCTTGCCCCTTCCCCTCCACCCTAACCTCATCTTCTCCCCTCTCCCTCCTACCTTCATCCTCTCCCCCCCCCCTCCGTCCTAACCTCACCCTCTCTCCCTCACCCTCCTACCTTCATCCTTTCCCCCTCTCCCTCCTACCTTCATCATCTCCCTTCTCCCTCCTCCCTTTCCGTCTCAGCGGCTCTCGTACAACGGTTCCCAAATCCATATTTAGCATACGCTGCCTATTTTCTCCAGTGCTGTTGTATCCTTCTGCTATTTTTTTTCTGTTTTCTTCTGCTTCTTCTGTTTCCCGTTACCTGCTGTTGTCCTGTTTTCTTGTTTCCTTTTCCTATTACCTGTTCTTCTAGCTTCGTTTCCCATTTACCGTTTTTTTCATTTCCTTCATTTTTTTTTCTTCCTTTTTTTCCAATACCTTTTCTTTTTTTCTTCCATTACCTGTTCTCTCTTTTCCCCATAACCTGTTGTCTCTTTTTTCCACTATCCTTTCCCTCTTTTTCCTTGACCTATTCCCCCGTTTCTTTTTTTTTTTTTTTTTTATCTCGCACACCAGCTACTTCTCCTCCTATTGACCGATACAAAAACAGCGGTGTTTCCCTCCCCCATCTCTCCCTCACCCTCTCCTCCACCAACACCTTCCCCATCACCTCTCTCCACCAACACCATCCTCGCAAGTTAACCTCAGGGACCAAAACTCAAACTTCTAATGTCATAAAGTTTTTCATTCCTTTTGGGGGGGAATTTCTGCCAAACTGTTGTGGGTGTGTGTGGGGTGTGTGGGGTGTGTGTGTGTGGGGGGGTGAGGGGAGGGAGGAGAAGAGGGGGAGGAAGGAAAAAGGTAGAAAAGGATGTAGGGGGCGTGTAGTGAAGATGGAGTGAAAAGGGAGTGAAGTGAAAGGATATAAGTATAAGTATAAGTATAGGTACAGGTATATGTACAAGTATGTGCGAATATCTGTATGCGCACGCAGGCACATACATAAAACACAACATAAAATGAATATACACCATTATAAAACATATTCAAAAATATATATAAAATAAAATAAAATATAAAAATAAAATACAAAAAAAAATTTTTTAAAGAAAAAATATAAAACATTATAACAAACATAAATCAACATAACAATATTATATATTATATATATATATATATATATATTTAAAATAAATATAAATATAAAATTAATTTATAAGGATAATATTATAATAAGATATATAATAATATATAAAAAAAATAATATATATAAAATATATGAATATGAATAGTAATATGAATAGTAATATGTAGTAAAGTAAAGGAATAGAAAAAGAATATGTAGAATGTAAATGTAATATGATAAAGAAGAGATATATAAAAGATATAGCATAAATAGAAGATAAAATAAATAGTATTACGAAAGAAAGAGGTAAAAAAAGAAAATATAATATAATATAGATAGATATATAGTAATTATATATATTATATATATAACATAAATATATATATAAATTATGTATATATATATATATACAATATATAGATATATATATAATTTATATATATATATGTATATATATACATATATATATATAGTATTATATATAATATATTAAATATATAAATATAAATATAGAATATATATAGATATAGATATATATTATATAATATAGATATAAATATAATATATATATATATATATATATATATATATATATATATTATGATATAATATATTATTTTATATGTTTATTATATATATTTTTATTTTTAAAATATTTTAATATATATATATAATCTATCTATATATTATATATATATATAACTCAGTGAAACAAGATATGCTGAAGAGAAGACTAAAAATAATCCCTAAATGACATGACGTAACCGGCGGTCAGCAGCTTGCGGCGCCGCGTGCATGACGGCCTCGCATGGCCCCATTACACTTGTTGCATTTCCCGAGCAGCGTGCGGGCGATGGCAGCGGGACATGCCATCTTAACGGGCGGCGAGGGTCGGGCGGAGATGGGCGGACAGGTGAGCAGGGAGGGCGCAAGGGCGGGGTGCCAGCTATTGATAGGTCAAGTCCGCGACGCGCTTTGGTCGCCTCCTATAAATAGCGGCTAAGCCGTGTTCATTCATGTGCGAGGCTGGCGCTATGTACACACTGGACGCGGAGGGATGTACATGTTCGTTGTACATTTGGGTGTTCAGGTGCGAGGTGCGTGCCGTGCGTTCGTGTGACGTGTGGATGTGTTGGGTTTCAAGCACTTAATGAGTGAAACGTGGCATGCCAGCTGTGACAGGTGGTGCACGAGGCAGACAGCTGACGGGCAAGTTAAATAACTCACTTACAGGCCAACAGATGACAGATGCACATGACAGGTGATGTACATACAGGGAACACAGGCGTGACGCGTGAAGTACAAATGTGATAAGTGAAGCACAGCGCAGGGGCGGGGGACAGCTGAACGCCCCGGCGAGGTGTCCTTCCTTCCCCTACTATCTCGCCTGTCCTTGAGCTTCACCGGCAATACACCTTTACTTTCTGAAACTCTCTCTCTCTCTCTCTCTCTCTCTCTCTCTCTCTCTCTCTCTCTCTCTCTCTCTCTCTCTCTCTCTCTCTCTCTCTCTCTCTCTCTCTCTCTTTCCTTCCTTCCCTCCCTCCCTCACTCTCGCCGGCTCTCTTACCTTCAAATTTTACCCCGAACAGTTGGACCCGCCTGTCTTAAACGGGTTTTTGTGGCGCTGGAAAAAAGCCCGGACTCTCTTTCTCCTGCGCTCTGTATGCACACTCGTGATCCCCGCATGATACTGAAGAACGGAACAATGCGTTTTCTCCAGTTCAGTGATATTCCGAAATCTTAATACGAGGGGAAAACAGCATCCCCAACTTTCCGATTTCTTCCCATTAAAGATAATGTCAGACTATAACACACAAATAGCCGCCCTTAACCCACCCACGCGCTCATGCCCTGCCCCTCCCCACCCACCCCCCCCCACCAAAAAAAAAAAATAAAAAAAAGTAAAAAAAAAAAAAAAAAAAAAAGTCTGCAAAGCGTGCCACGTCCCAGGTGACAGTTGAAAATTCGATCTCGCACTTCTCTGTCTTCCATCTTCGGTCCTGCCCTTATACTCCGTGCTTCCCTCTCCCCTTGGGTTCCCCTTGGGTTCCCCTCGGTTTCCCCTCTCCAATTCCCCCTCCCCTTTCCCCTTCCCCATCCACCAGGAATTCAGCCAGGGAAGACTTCTTCCGGCACTCATGCAGGAAAAAAGTATATTCAAGATATTCGTGTTTTGCGCAAATCTCGCTCGATGTTGTAGGTTTGGCAGCGAGGAGTAGGGGGGATGGGGAGGGGGGGGGTAGGGGGATGGGGTAGAGGGGATGGGGTTGAGGGGAGGGAGGGGGAAAAGGGGAATGGGAGAAGTGGGGAGGGGGAGGGGGGAAAGGAGGAAAGGGGGAGCGGGAAAGGGAAAAACGGGTAAGGAGGAAGGGGAAAAGAGGGGAAGGAGGAAAGGGAAGGAAAAGAGGGGGAAGGAGGAAAGGGGGAAATGGAAAAGGAAAAGAGGAAGGAGGGCGGCGAAGGTAAAAGACAGGTAGTGGAAAGGGAAAGGACAGGAGGAGGAGGAGGAGGAGGAGGAGGAGGAGGAGGAGGAGGAGGAGGAAGGAGGAGGAGGAGGAGGAGGAGGAGGAGGAAGAGGAGGGGGAGTAAGGAGAAAGGAGAGTACAACAGGAAAAGCAAAGGGACTGAGGAGGAAGGGAAAAATAGTGCAGGTGATAAAGAGCGAGGAAGGATAGGAGGAAAAGGAAGAGTTGATGGAGGAAAAAAGTAAGGAAAGAGAGAGGACGTGACGAAAAGGAGTGAAATAAACGAGAGGAATCTGAAGGGCTAGAAAGAGGAAGAGAATGTTACGATACAAGGACTGGTAAAATGCGGAAGAGGGAAGAGGGGGAGGAGAGAGAGTGAGGGAGGGAGAGGAGGAAAGGAGGAGGAGGAGGGAGGAGGAAGGAGTGAGGAGGAGGGAGGAGGAGGAGGAGGAGGGGGAGGAGGAGGAGGAGGAAGAGGTGGGGGGAGGAGTAGGAGGAGGAGGGAGGGATTAGGAGGATGGTGATGGGGATGAGGAGGAAAGGAGGAGGAGGGAGTAGGAGGAGAAGGAAAGGGGTCAGGAAGAGGAAAGCGAAGGGAGGAGGAGGAAAGGGGGAGGGGGACGGGGGGAGGAGGAGGAGGAGGAGGAGGAGGAGGAGAGGAGGAGGAGGAGGATGGGGAGGAGGAGGAAAGTGGGAGGCGGAGGAAAGCGGGGAGGAAGAGGAGGAGGTGGGAGAGGAGGGAGGATGGGGATGGGGATGAGGAAAAGGAGGAGGAGGAAATGGAAGGGAGGAGGAGGAGGAGGAGGAGGAGGAGGAGGAGGCGGAGGAGGAGGGGAAGAAAGAAAAGTGGGGAGAGGAGGAGGGAAAAAGGAAAAGGAGGAGGAGGAGGGAAGAGTAAAGAGCGAAAGAGCACTGAAATGCCAGCCAAAAGTATAACAATCTCTAATAACAGGATTGGACACAATCGCTGACTGATGTATACTTACGAAGCCCAAATATTTTGGCATTTTAATCCCATCCCGTGTCGAAAAAAAATTGGTTTCACCCTTTTTTTTTCTATTTAATGGCTCAAAAGTAAAATAGGTCCAGAATAAAACGAGATTACGTGTCACCCATCTGAGTGAAATGAGTACTCTAAATAGAGCAAATTGCCCATTATGGTGAAGCTTGGATTAGTCACTTCATTATCCCCCCTCCCCCCCTCCCCTCCATCCCCACCAATTCATTCCGTCGCACTTAATACTATATCATATAAATTATACGAAAGATAATATGTATATATATATATATACATATATGACCCAGAATTATAGTATTACGTAAGCGTTTAGAATCACACCTCTTTAAACTGCTACGCCCCTCATCCCACGAACATAAACAAATATCTGTACCATCATAGTTTGCGAGATAATAAAATAAAACTGAAAATTAGTAAGTAATATATAAAAAAACAAAGGAAAAAATCTTTAGATATATCAAACTCCTTTTTCTATCATTATGTATTTTTATACACCTACCTACCTCTACCTACCTACCTACTTCCTACTACCTACTACCACCTACACTACCTACCTACCCACACACACACACACACACACACACACACACACACACACACACACACACACACACACACACACACACACACACATAAATACTAGTGTTGTTAGAATTCTTTCTTCGGACAGAGTTGTGTTGGGGGAATGACATTCGTTTATAAATAAGTCTATGAATAATATAATTACGAACTATATCTTATATATATTTTGAGATTACGTTATGAGGGAGTTGGGGAGGGGGGGGGGGTCAACTGCATGCAATAATTCAAGGAGATGGAGAAAAGATGTTCGTCTTGTGGGCGTGGCTCTGATACCTTGAGATGGGACGAGGGGGGGAGGGGGGGGGGCACCTGCTTCGTTCTAATAATGGTCTTTCATATTTTGCTTTATTTTACATATGGCGCATGTACGCGTACGCGCACATGCACGCACATACTTTTTTAT
Organism: Penaeus monodon; assembly: GCF_015228065.2. NCBI lineage: Eukaryota > Metazoa > Arthropoda > Malacostraca > Decapoda > Penaeidae > Penaeus > Penaeus monodon. Next base: position 37,118,297 of record NC_051402.1, on the reverse strand, counting down.
TTATCCATTTATTTATCTCTTCTCTTCTCTTCTCTTCTCTTCTCTTCTCTTTCAAGCAATCAATCATTCACACGCTCACACACACAGCCACTTACTCACTTCCTCACCCACTCGCTCAGTCGCTCACTCGCACGCTCTCATTAACATTCACACACACACTCATTATCTACACTCATCATTCGTCCTCTCTCCCTCTCCTTTCCTCTTTCGTTTCATTTTTCTCTCTCTCTTTTCTATTTACTTGCTCTCGTTCACTCGCCTTTGTTCACTAATTCTTCTTCCCCTTCTATTCACTCTCAATCTCTCGGTGTCTGTTTAGTGGCGTTCTTCCTTTTCTTTTATTCACTCTCATTCACTCGTTTTTTTTTTTCTCCTTTTCACTCTCATACACTTGTCTATTATTCTTTCTTTCAATTCTCCAGTTCGCTGGAATCATTTACGTGTGTCTATCTTTCAGTTCATCATTTTCTTTCATTCACTCTCTCATTCTCTGTTTTTCTTCTTCTTCTTCTTCTTCTTCTTCTTTTTCATTACCACATCACTTCATTTGTTGGTTCTTTATTTTCTCCTATTCACTCTCATCCACTCGTCTTTTTGTCCGTGTGTTTTCTCTCAATTCCTATCTACTTCCATTCACTTTCTTATTTACCTTTTGGTTCTTCCTTTTCTCCAATTCACTCATACATTCGTTATCTGTTTGTTCTTTCCTTTTCTCATCTTCATTCACATTAATTCGCCTCTTTATTTATCAATTCTTCCTATTCTCCAATTCTTCCTATTCTCCAATTCTTCCTATTCTCCAATTCTTCCTATTCTCCAATTCTTCCTATTCTCCAATTCTTCCCATTCTCCAATTCTTCCTATTCTCCAATTCACTCCCATTCACTCACCTGTTTATCTTTTATATGTGACCTTTTCCCTCGTCCGTTTAGCTAATTATGCCATTAAGCCTTTTTCTCTTATCTATGTCCATTTATTATTTCCCCCTCACCCTTCTGCACTCTATCGATTCCAGCCACTGTCTGTCTGTCTGTCCTGCTGCCTGTCTGCTTGTCTGCTTGACTGTCTGTTTTACCGTGTGTCTGCCAGTGTGTCTGCCATTAAGCCAATTCATGTCTGTCACTTTTTCCGTGTTTATTTCAGTCCTCCCTTCTCCCTCACCTTCCTTTTTCTGCCCCGATTTTCCCTCTCTCTTTGTCTCCCTTTGGCTCCCCCCCCCCTGCTTGCCTCTAAAGGGTTGCGAAGCTCAAACAGATCGTTCAAGGTCGACCCAGGGAAACAAGGTCACACAGGGCCACTAAGGGTTCACGGTATCGTATTCCAGTAGTGATTTTAAGATAATCTTAACAAAGACCTTGTCCCAGGGGCGTCGCGGCCTGTGATTGGCGCTGTTAGTCCTGGAGAGTCAGGCTGATTGGCCAATCCCCTTCCCTATCGCCCCTTCGATTTCCACTTTCCGTTTCTCTTTATTTTCCCTTCCGTCTGTTCCACTCCCCGTCTGGCAATTCCTCTCGCCTTTTCCCTTCCATCGTCGATCGCGGATTGTTATTCTTTCTCCCTTTCCCTTTCCTCCCTCTCCCCTCCCCTCCCTCTCCCCCCTTCCACCCCCCTATATCTCCCTCTCCATCACCCTCCACTTCACTCTCTTTCTCCTTCCATTTCCGTCTCCCTCCCTATACACCATCCTCGCCCTCCGTTTCCTCCATCCTCTTCCTTTTCCCTTTCTCCATCTCTCCCTCTCTCTCTCTCTTGCTCTGCTCTCACTTTCCTCTTCCTCCCTCCCCCCCCATTTCAGTCTCTCTCTCCCCCCCCCCTCTCTCTCTCTCCTCCCCCTCTCTCTCTCTTTCCCTCTCTCTCTCTCCCTCTCCCCCCCTCTCTCTCTCTCACCTCTCTCTCTCTCTCTCCCCCTCTCCCCCCCTTCTCTCTCCCTCTCCCTCTCTCGTGATGTTTGTCTCTCCCTTCTCTCTGTCGCGTAGGGAAGAATAGTCGCTTACACCACAGTGATTGGTCCAACAACGTCGCTGATTGGTCGGTTACACATCTATGGTTGTTGTTATATTATTACCTCATCCTTTGATCTTCGCACAGCTATCAGTGGCCTAAGAATTCTCGATAAGACACAACTCACTTGACTACCCTAATCCCATCAATTTCTTAATTATACAGCACCTAATTTATTTTAGAAAAAGATTAACTCCTGTTAAATTACGTGCTTATACGATTTCAAGAGAAAAAAACGAGTTATTAGTATTTTTCGGTTCGCGATATTTAACCACACACCTTACTGCTTAGCTGAATACGTAACCGATACTCTGTTGACTGACCGCTCGTCAACATGCTAACATGCACTCGCTTGTTTAGTCTGAATCCATTGGTTTCCTACTGAATACTCTTTACTAATTGGTTAACTACCACCTGATCCCCCCCGAGTATGCCAAACAACGAAAAGGTTTTGGAACGCAACCATTTCCCTGTGAATTATTCCCCTGTTCCTGCTAAAGGGTGGAGATTAATGGAATAAATAATGAGATCCCTTGTATCAACCGCCTCCTTGAGATGTGTTAACCTCCACCACAAACAATGCCCACAACCTCGCCGCGTTGTCCTCCAACAACCTCCTCCGCCAGTGTTGGGGAGAGAGGAAGGGAGAGGGAAAGGGGGATGGAAAAATGAGGGGAAAAGGGGAGAAGCTAAAGGGAAGAGGGGAAAGGGGAGATGGAAAAATGAGGGGAAAAGGGGGAGGGGAAAGGGGAAAGGGGAATGAGGGAGGGGAGAGGTTAAAGGCAGGATCGATGCTGCAGGTCACATCTGGCTTGTCACCTCCAGCTGGAAGATCAGCAAAGGTCACTCTGGCTGATGGTCTGGCGGGTCGCAGCCAGGTCAGCTGGGGGCTTACCTGCAGACCTTCCTTTTTGGATCATTCATGCAGATTTGCTCTCCAGCGAACATCAAGTCTGGCAGCGGAACATGATGCCCTATACCGTATATGAATCACTCATTTTGCCTCTCTCTCTCTCTCTCTCTCTCTCTCTCTCTCTCTCTCTCTCTCTCTCTCTCTCTCTCCTCTCTCTCTCTCTCTCTCCCTCCCTCTCTCCCTTTCTCTATCTCGTTTTGTTTCTCTTCGTTCTTTCACTCCGTCTTTCTTCTCCCTCCAACTCTCTTCTCCATTCCATTTCCTATACCATTCTCTCCTGCTGTGTCACCAGATTGTCTTCCCTTCTTCCTCTCCTCCATATCCGCACATTCTCATCTCCCATATTCGCCTCCTCCATCTTCCTTTCCCCCTCTCCCCTCTCTTCCTCCCCATCGTTCACTTGATGTTTACGTGTTGTCAGCCATAATCCCCTACCTGGCTGCCTGCCTCCCCTCCCGGCTGCCTGCCTCCCCTCCCGGCTGCCTGCCTCCCCTCCCGGCTGCCTGCCTCCCCTCCCGGCTGCCTGCCTCCCCTCCCTCCTGCCTCCTCCCTCCCCTCCCTCCTCCCTTCCCTTCCCTTCTTCCCCCTTCCCTTCCCTTCCCCTCCCTTCCCTTCCCCTCCCTTCCTTTCCCTTCCCTTCCCTTCCCCTCCCTTCCCTTCCCCTCCCCATCCCTTCCTTTCCCTTCCCTTCCTTCCCTTCCCTTCCCTTCCCCTCCCTTCCCTTTTCCCCTCCCATCCCTTCTCTCCCCTCCCCTCCCATCCCTTCTCTCCCCTCCTCTCCCTTCCCCTCGTCTCACATCCCCTCGCCTCGCATCCCCTTAACCTCCCCCTCTTGCCTCTCTGCTGACCTCATGTTTATCAGCGGTTTGATGTTTAGCAGATACCGGCTGTAATCATCTGCTTCCCTCCCTTAACCCTTTTCATTCTGATCGTCCCTTCTCATCATCTTTCCTCTCCTCTGCCCTTGGATGGCCCTGGTCAGGGATTTCTTAAAGTGTAACTAAGGGGGGACATCGTAAGCAATTTCTGCTAGTGTGCATTCACTTATTTTTTTCTTACCCATATGTCTTCTTGGATGCTTTGTAACTATTTGTCATAAGGATTTTTTTTCTTTCTTTCTTGTTCTGTGTATAAACGTTACTGAATAATGTGTTACTTAAGTACGTGGGAGTTATCTAAATGGTTGTCGTAAGGAGTAGAAGATTCGCATAAGGTTTCAAAACACGTCTTTAAGCTCATTCAAGGATGCTTGGGAGAATAAGATGTTCTTTTTTTGAGTGGGGGCGGAGAGAGAGAGAGGGAGGGAGGGAGGGAGGGAGAGGGAGAGAGAGGGAGAGAGAGGGAGGGAGGGAGGGAGGGAAGAGGAGGGAGAAGTAGAGAGAGGGGGACAGATAGAGAGACAGGGGAGAGAGGGAGAGAGGGTGACAGAAAGACGGGAGTATAAGATCTTGGAAATAGATTATATTATATATATAGTATTATATAAATATATAGAGAATTAATATAATATATAGATAGGAGAGAGGAGGGAGAGGAGAGAGAGAGAGAGGAGAGAGAAGGAGAGAGAGAGAGAGAGAGGAGAGAGAGAGAGAGAGGAGAGAGAGAGAGAGAGAGAGAGAGAGAGAGAGAGAGAGAGAGAGAGAGAGAGAAGACAGACAGATTCTACCAGAATGAAAAAAAAGTAGCCATCAACTATGTCACGAAGGTTCAAACATCCTAAGAAAAAAAAATATATATTGATCTTCTGCAAGCAAAGGGGGGGTTGGGTTCTTGCAAGGTACATGTGCAGCAGGCCGGGGCTGTTCTTGTTAAAGTGCAGATGATTCACCCGTATTGATCACGGACGTCACTGAGAAGAAAGTCACAGATTCACTCGATCCAGAGAAGCTGCCGATGCTGTGAGTCCTCCTCTCGAGCATCTCAATGTGGGCGTTTTAGAACATTCTCAACTTAGTGGGCGGAGGAGTGGGCGTGAAGTGTGCATGTGTGTGAATGTGTGTGTGTGTGTGTGTGTGTGTGTGTGTGTGTGTGTGTGTGGGTGTGTGTGTGTGTGTGTGTGTGTGTGTGGTGTGTTGTGTGTGTTATTTGTGTGTGTGTATATTTGTGTGTGTGTGTGTGTGTGTGTGTGTGTGTGTGTGTGTGTGTGTGTGTGTGTGTGTGTGAGAGAGAGAGAGCGCGTGTTCCTGTGTATGCGTGTATATGCAGGCATCATGTACATGAGCATGTGCATTTGCTAGTGCGTGTGCGATGAAGTATGTGTTTGAAAGTACTTCGGTAACCGATGGTAATTCTTAGTGTGTGGTAACAAAAGTCCAATACACACAACACACAATTACACACAACTACACAAAATCACACACACACACACCACACACACACATATATATGAGAATGAGATAAGAGAGAAAGAGAGAGAGAGAAGGAGAGAGAGAGAGAAGGATGAAACGAGAGAGAAAAGAGAGAGAGAAGCAGAAGAAGAGAGAGAGAGAAAGAGAAGAGAGAAGAGAGAGAGATGAGAGATGAGAGAGAGAGAGAGAGAGAGAGAAGGAGAGATAGAGAGAAGGAGAGAGAGAGAGAGGAGAGAGAGAGAGAGAGAGAGAGAGAGAGAGAGAGAGAGAGAGAGGAGAGATGCGAAGAGGAAGTGTGTGTGTGTGCGTTGTGGTGTGTGTGTGTGTGTTTTATGTGTTGTGTGTGATGTGTGTGTGTGTGTATCATCATCATGAGAGAGAGAGAGACAGAGACGGTATGCGTGTGCGCCTGTGTGCGGGTAGGCGCGAGTGAAGTGAGAGTGTTACCACACAGCTGATCACTCGCGGCACACAGCCCTTTGTCCGGCCGCCCTCACGCCCTGCCGCCCTTATGCTCCAGCAGGCAGCTCAGGCACTGGAGGGACCTCGGGGGCGTCGCTGCTCCGTCATGCAAACACCCATCAACGCCTGGGCCTGCATGCTGATTTGCTATGCATGATAATTCTTCTTTGGGCCTCGCAGATTTAGCCGAGATAAACGCGGGCGTATCTTTTCGCTTGATGGTCTCTGGCTCTGTATTTCTGTCTTTCGTGCTCTCTCTCTCTCTCTCTCTCTCTCTCTCTCTCTCTCTCTCTCTCTCTCTCTCTCTCTCTCTCTCTCTCTCTCTCTCTCTCTCTCTCTCTCTCTCTCCTTGCTCTTTCCCTTGCCTCTGTCTTTCCGTTTCTCCACCTCCCACTTTCCTTCTTACTCTTTCCTATTCCTTCTTTTTTCTCTCACTGCTACTCCACCTCTCTCTGTTTTCCTCTCTCACTCTCCTCGCCTCTTCTTTCCCTTTCTCCCTCTCCCTCATTCCCGCTCTCCCTCTCCCTCCTTCCCTCCCTCTTTCTTCCTCTTTCCCTCTCCCTCCCCTCCCTCCCTCCCTCTCTCCTTCTCGTTGCTTCCCACGCATACGCCTCCAAGCGTATAGCAATTCGAAACTTCCTCTCAGCACTCATATGAAATTCTAGTTATTGAATCGCGTCGGGTGTCTCTGCTCGTGAGGATAATAGACAATATTTTCAACCAACGAATGTCATCATGAACGGCAACACGGACGACATCATGAACGGCAACACGGACGGCGGCGATGTCAGCACGCACGAATGCAAGTCAGCGAGCGGCATGCATTCCCCGGTCGTTGTTCTGTTGTCTTATTATGAAATCTGCGAACAGAACTTGGAAACGGTGCGTGTGGCATTTCGGGTCTTTTATCTTGATGGTTACCGCCGGAGCAATGGAATGTTATTCATGTCTCATTGTCGTTCATTCCGGATGTGGCAATAATGTATATTTTATATGAATTCGTTCGCATTTTTTTTTTTTACACAGGACTTTAATCTCAAACTACATTTTTATTATTGGTTGAATATTTCAACTCCCGTATGTGTAGGGAAGAATTTACTCTCCACTTCCGTTCATTTCCTTTCGTTTTTCGCTTGTGGAAATGCTACAGATTCCAGTATACTGATCGCACGGGCCTGGGGGTCGTTTGGCGAGGAAATACTGGCGGATGTGTTTGTGCCGAGTTTGTTTTGTTTGAATAGCACTGACATCCAAAATACGATGAATCAAGGCAAGGATTCATTTCCTTGATTGGATATTTGATTTCGACAGTAAAGGGGTTGCATTTGGAAAGCTCCAAGTGATTGGGGGTGGGTCCTGGGTGAGAATTTTAAAGGAGGGGTGGTTTTAGGATATGGGGTAATCAGACGTATTTTGAAATGAGGAGTCGACAAGTAGCCCTTTTCCTGTATGATAAAAGGGATGAAACCTCAGCTCCTTGAAGGGAAATTTCTCACATAAAAATGATGCCATACGCAACTATTTTGCATTTAAGTAAAGATGGGGCTTTAAGGAATGTCTACCACAGTTTCCCGTTTTTCGTAGATTGACATGTTAAGATTATTTATTTTTACTCAATTTCACTAAACAAACCAAGCCAATCACACCCTACACTATACACTTAACGAATGAAGGCTATTCATTGATTTTTCCCCCTTAGACCAAAGAGACATCTGCATAGTTATATATTGCACTAACTTCATTCACTCCTTTTGCCGCGTTCCTTTGATGTGTCGGGGTGTTGTCACTCATGTCATTGTTGGTGAGATGACTGAGGGCCAAGATTACAATTTATTCACACGGGTTATTAATTATTACTATGTCCAGCACGGCAAAGGATTCATTCTATATTCGCAACTCCATTCATGCCACTTGTCCTAGTACTAGTAGTATTGTGGTTGGTGGCGGCAGTGAGGGTTGGTAGTAGTGGTGGTGGTGGTGGTGGTAGCGGTAGTGGTAAACAGTAGTGCTGACATTACTAGTAGTAGCAATTGCATACGAACGCAGCAAAATGAGTGAATGTAGAGCGGAATACAATATATTTTTTTCCTAGAATGAGTAATAAATGGCGATGTAGGCATGGTTGTAAGGGGAATATTGGAGGATTTTTAAAGTAGCAGTAGTAATAGAATATGGCTTTCATATACTATTTATATAGCGTTATAAATATATATGCGTGTGTACGTGTGTGTGTGTGTGTGTGTGTGTACGTGTGTGTGTGTGTGTGTGTGTGTGTGTGTGTGTGTGTGTGTGTATCATCATCATGACTGACTTTACCGGCATTCCATATAGAATTTTACTTGTGATTCCTGAACAGATCATAATGTGGTAAGTAATTCGTGAATAATAAAAAAATAAATAAATGAAAAGAAAGTATATATAGATTTTTTTTTAAAAATCGCAATGTATCAAACTCTCCAGCCATTCTAAATCAATACACAATGGTGTCTCTGTATTGTGTAGCTGACCTTATCACACCTTTTAGTGAAAGGATGCGTCGCGGACCTGTGTTTAGGGTGCCAACTGCCCATCGCAAAGCCTTGGGTCTGCGGAACTTTGCCAATAAAAGCCATCTAAGGTTCGGTGTCATGTTTGTGCGAGGGGAGGATAGTGGTATATGTTGCTGGAAGGAATTCGGGTTGATTGGTGTGCACGGGAAAGCAACCTTATGATAGCGCTTACTTTGTGGTAAAGTGTAAGGAGGTTGCGCGGCGCTCGCTCTGACGCTCGCGTTTCACACTCCCTCTTCTTTTCCCTCTGCCTTTCTCTCTGCTTCTCCCTCTCTCCCTCTCTCAGCCTCACTCTTCTCTCTTCTCTCTTTCTCCCCTTCACTCTCTCTCTCTC
>NC_051402.1:37102190-37107190 GCF_015228065.2 Penaeus monodon | reverse complement strand
ATATATACGTATACATATATATGTATATATATACATATATTCATATGTACATATATATACATATATTCATACACACACACGCTTACACACACACACACACACACACACACACACACACACACACACACACACACACACACACACACACACACACACACACATATATATATATATATATATATATATTATACATACAGACACACATTCATACATACATGTATGAATTTATGCATATTGTCATACTATATATTAATCTTTCCACTTATTTCGCAAGTGCAAAGAGGAGCATTACAGCAAAATCCAACGCACATACAGGGGAGTAGGTACTTACAGGTGTCGTGGGTGAAGAGAATGGACTTGGCCTCGGCCACGGAGCACAAGGGCTCGTCCTTCTCGAGCAGCTTTGTGAGGAGGAGGTCGGTGATGCCCTCGAGGGACGTCTCCACCACGTCGAGCACAAGCGTCGCCTGGGACAGGAAGTGCGCGATGTCCATGGAGGCGCGCACCTCCGACCCGAAGTCCTTCATGGGCACTTTCTGCAAGGAGCAAGCGAGGAGTTGAGTCTCGGACTCACCCGGGAGACTGTGGGGGGCGGGGGAGGGGACCTGGAGGAGAGGGGCAGTGGAGGACGAGGTGGTCATGTAGGAGCAGGAGGTGATAGTGGCACCGGAGGAGATGGTCACAGGGGACGACATGCCCACGTAGCAGCTGTTGGCGATGGTGGAGGCGGCGGGGCCGGAGGACACCCCGCCAGCGCCGCCCATGTGGGTCATCTCCACCGTTACCGAAGGGCCGGCACCCCCTCGCCGTGCCACGGGCGCGCCCCCTGGGGGCATCTCGTTGCTGCCGTGCCGGCTGCCGGGCGCGGACCCTGTGCTCTGCCAGGAGCCGTAGAGCGTGGCATAGGGCAGGGTCAGCGAGCAGCGGCGGGTGGTGACGGCGGCGGCAGCGGCCTCGTTGGCCAGGGGCTTCTTCTTGATGGCGTGCGGCAGGTGCGGGATCAGGGGGAAGCCGCCGCTCGCGAGCGAGGAGCCAGTCATGTCGGTGTGGCATGAGCTACGGCGTTTCCGTCGGGCGTCCTGCGGTAGGTGCGGCACCGAGGTGGACGGGATGGAGTGTGAGCGAGAGTTGTTGCTGGAGGACGACCGTTCCAGCTCTTCTGGCTCCTCGCGTACTGTGGCCCAGTCCTCGGGAGGGTTCTCGCCCCCCTCGCCCCCGATGCCGCGCTCGTCACGCCCGCGGAAAAGCCCCAAAACCGCGGCCAGCGAGTGCTGGCGGATCAAGCGGTGCGGCGGAGGGGGACGCGGGCTGCGTGTGTAGACGCCCTTCCTGGTGGCACCCGTGGCGGCGCCGCTGCCCGAGTTCGAGTTCGTGCCTGTGCTGGAGGCTGTGCTGGTGCTCTTGGCAGACGCACTCGAGGCCGGGACTTTGGCGGGAGCTGCAGCGGCGCCTTTGCTCGAGCCGATGACGGCGATCGGGCCGAGAACTTTGCTGGAGGCCGAAGCAGTGGTCGTGCTCTGGGTCTTGCTGGGGGCCGTGCTAGAAGCTGTGCTTTGGGCCGTGATGGGGACCGTGCCTGGGGCTGTGGCTGGGGCTGTGGTTGGGACTGTGGTTGGGGCTGTGGTTGGGGCTGTGGTTGGTGCTGTGGTTGGGGCCTTGCTTGGGGCCGTGACTGGGGCCTTGCTTGGGGCCGTGACTGGGGCTGTGACTGGGGACTTGCTTGGGGCCGTGACTGGGGCCTTGCTTGGGGCCGTGACTGGGGCTTTGCCTGGGGCTGTGACTGGGGCCGCGACTGGGGCCTTGCCTGGGGCCGTGACTGGGGCCTTGCTTGGGGCCGTGACTGGGGCCTTGCTTGGGGCCGTGCTTTGAGCCTTGCTTGAGGTTGAACTAGTGCTCGTGCCGAGGGTAGAGCTGAGGGTGCTGACAGGGTTGAGCGCGGGCGTGACTCCGTGGGCGGCGGAGGCGGCCTGCGGGACGGCTGGTGCAGCTGGAGGCGGCGTCGGGGTTGGATTGGGCGTCGCGGAGGGCGAGCCTCGGCTCTGTCTCCCCGACACGGGCGAGGAGGTGGCCGACCCCGGGAAGCCATTGCCCCGTCGGCCGAGGGCGGGGGACGCTGTGCCAGGGGTGGGGCTACGGGCGTGGGTGGCACCCGAAGCCCCAGGGACTGGAGAATGGCGCCCACGGTGAGGGCTGGGATGGGAAGGTGGAGGGGGCAGCTTTGGGGACATGCACGAGGGCGACGCGCGGGCGGCGGCCCTCTGGGGGCGCGGGGACGTCATGGGCGACGACCCAGCGCCCTTGGGGGAGGGACAGGGAGACGAAGGGGGACCCGGTGACTGCGGAGAAGAACTGTTGGAGGTGACGGGGGGCGGCGCCCCTGAGCCCCCGCCGCCCGTGGTGGCCGGGAGCGTCCGGGAGGCGGTAGGAGAGGCGACATGGGCGGCACTGTTATTATTGTTAGTGTTGTTAGCGGTGGGAGCGCGGCGACAAGACGAGGAGAGTTCGGCGGGGGCGGACATGGCGGGCGGCGGAGGGGCGGCGGCGGGCGGCACGACCTCCTGCACGAGGACACCGCAGGGCAGCATCACGGCACTACACCACGCCGCGACGGCTTCGCGCTGCGCACCACAACATCCTTCGCGAGACACACCAGCCACCACACTGCCGCTCCACCACACGAACACCACGCCGCCGCCGCGCAACCTCCCACCCCGCCCCCCGCCCCCCGCGCTCCTGCACCCCCGCACCCGTCACCGCCAGCGCACACGCACTCTTTCATCTACGTCACACTCAGGCAGACACCCGTATCCACCGAGACGTCCACATTCAGACGCAAATGCAAACACCAACACGTGCGAAGGACCAGCACAGCCTCCCCCGCACGTGCACAGGAGGAGGAGCCCCACGCACGCATACGCGCACGCCGCCAAACGTTTGCGCCTCCGGATGTTGCTGAGCCGCAGTGCAACACCTGCAACAGAGGCAGGCCGGTGGGAACGAATTTTTCCATTCATTCATTCACGCCCCCGCGGATGCCCACGCGCGGGGGTAGAGAGAGGGGGAAGGGCGTGGGAAAAGTGGGTATCATTTCCACCTTCGTCGCTCCTCTTCTGCAGCGTCTTCGGGAAGGGAAAAGCTTCTTGTGGGTCCCTGCGTGGAGAGAAGGCCATCCACTCGGGAGACTGACTGACCTACACGGAGCCTCAATAAAATCAAATCCAGTCGAACTGATCTTTTCAAATAGGATGATTATAAAAAAAAAACTATAAATAAATAAAGTTTCATTAAGCTTCCGATACGTAGGGCCGGAAGCTTGCACGCGCCGCCAGCCCGACATCGAAAACTTGCTGATCTCAGGCGCGGACCGACTTAATGACATCCATTCCTATTCACGTTAACATTCGCATTACCGAGCCAGCCAATCATGAGCTCATGGCCTCGTGTGTGATAGGTTGGGCTTCTTCGGTGTCTTCGCGTCCTCTCCGTGACCTTTGACAGCCAGGATGTAGGGGAGGGGGTAGGGGAAAGGGAGGGGGTAGGGGAAAGGGAGGGAAAGGGGGTAGAAAGAGTGGGAGGGGATGGCAGGAAAGGGGGGGGGGGACGGGCAGGAAAGGAGAGGGCAAGACGGGAGGGAGAGGAGAGGGGAGGGGAGGGGAGGGGAGGGGAGGGGAGAGAGTAAGAGGGGAGAGAAGGGGATGGGAGCGTAGGGAGTGAAGAGGGGGGAAGAAGGGAGGAAAGGGAGAGACGAGGGAGGGTAAGGGAGGGACGAGGGAGGGTAAGGTAGATATGAGGGAGGGAAAGGGAGAAATGAGGGAGGGAAGGGGAGAAATGAGGAAGGGAAGGGGAGATATGAGGGAGGGAAAGGAAGAGGCGAGGGAGAGAAGGGAATGAGAGGGAGAAAATATCAGAAAAGAGGAGAGGAGAGAAAGAGAGAGGAAAGAAAGGAACTGACCATGGATAACATTAGAAATTCATAACAGTAATATAATCTTTCTGTGCACAAAATCAGGTAAATTACGTCAAACTAACAACATGTATAGAGGGAATTCCTTGACTTCTGTTGATGAGAGAGAGAGAGAGAGAGAGAGAGAGAGAGAGAGAGAGAGAGAGAGAGAGAGAGAGAGAGAGAGAGAGAGAGAGAGAGGAGGGGGGAGGGAAAGAGAGAGGAGGAGAGAGAGAGAAAAAAAAAAGAGAGAGAGAAAAAAAGAGATATTACATGTAGCCATACATGTGTATCTGCCTATGTGTATATCTATATATATGCAATGTGCATTCATGTCTGTATATGTGTACGTGTGTGTGTGTGAAGGCATTATAACACACAATTTTCTCTACTCCATTAAGCTCAACCGACAGTCGCGATTTCATTACACTATTAAAAAGGTTTTAAACAATTCAATTTGCTTTAATGAGAAGCAATTAATTCTAGATTACTACATTAATTCACAGATATTCTAAACAAAGTCGTTCCGCTGAAAAAAAATCTCGGCGTGCACCAGCTTCCTTTATTCCAGTTGCAAATGCAAGGGGCGTTTCTTTCCTTCGTTGTCCCTTCATTTTTATTTTTATTTTTTTTCTTCTCTCTCTCTCTCTCTCTCGCTCGCTCTCTTTCCCTCGCTCTCTCGCTCGCTCTCTTTCCCTCGCTCTCTCGCTCGCTCTCTCGCTCGCTCTCTTTCCCTCGCTCTCTCGCTCGCTCTCTTTCCCTCGCTCTCTCGCTCGCTCTCTTTCCCTCGCTCTCTCGCTCGCTCTCTTTCCCTCGCTCTCCCCGCTCGCTCTCTTTCCCTCCTCTCTCCTCGCTCTCTTTCCCTCTCTCCTCGCTCTCTTTCCCTCGCTCTCTCGCTCGCTCTCTTTCCCTCGCTCTCTCGCTCGCTCTCTTTCGCTCGCTCTCTCGCTCGCTCTCTTTCACTCGCTCTCTCGCTCGCTCTCTTTCACTCGCTCTCTCGCTCGCTCTCTTTCACTCGCTCTCTCGCTCGCTCTCTTGCACTCTCTCTCGCTCGCTC
>NC_051402.1:37079690-37094690 GCF_015228065.2 Penaeus monodon | reverse complement strand
GATTGGGGAAGGGGAGAGAGAGTAAGAATAGGAAGAGAGATATTGATGAGTAAGCAAGTGAAATGGGACTAGGAAGGAGGCGATACGAGAGGGAGAGGGAAAGGAAAGGGAGAAGGAGAGGGAGAAGGGGAGGGAGAAGGAGAGGGAGAAGGAGAGGGAGAAGGAGAGGGGGAGGGAGAAGGAAGAGAAAGAGAGAGAGAAAGGGAAGGAGAGGGGAAGGGGAGGAAGAGTAGAAGCGAGAAGAGTGGAAGGGCAGGGAGGGAGTGAGGGCAGGGAGGGGGTGAGGGCAGGGAGGGGGTGAGGGCAGGGGGGGGTGAGGGCAGGGAGGGGGTGAGGGCAGGGAGGGGGTGAGGGCAGGGAGGGGGTGAGGGCAGGGGGGGTGAGGGCAGGGGGGGTGAGGGCAGGGGGGGTGAGGGCAGGGAGGGGTGAGGGCAGGGAGGGGTGAGGGCAGGGAGGGGTGAGGGCAGGGAGGGGGTGAGGGCAGGGAGGGGTGAGGGCAGGGAGGGGTGAGGGCAGGGAGGGGTGAGGGCAGGGAGGGGTGAGGGCAGGGAGGGGTGAGGGCAGGGGGGGTGAGGGCAGGGGGGTGAGGGCAGGGAGGGGTGAGGGCAGGGAGGGGGTGAGGGCAGGGAGGGGTGAGGGCAGGGAGGGGTGAGGGCAGGGAGGGGGTGAGGGCAGAGGAGGGGGTGAGGTCACGGGAAGGGGTGAGGGCAGGGAGGGTGCAGAGGGCAGGGTAGGGGTGGAGGGAAGGGAGGGGTGAGGGCAGGGAGGGGTGGTGAGGGAGGGAGGGGCGTGCTGAGGGGGCAGGGCGCGGAGGGACAATTTCATCTCCAGCGTTTCAAGCGGGTGATGGACCGCTGGACGAAAACGGTCTTCGCGTTCTATTTTGGTTTCCGCCGCGTGCACCTGCGTGGGATTTGGTATGTGCACGCGCGTGGTTTGCGTTTGAGTCGGTGTTTATATTTGCGACTATAATGTATTTACAGTCTTATGCCAATATTGTCGCCTCTTCTTTGATCATTTATGAATGAGGAATTTATTTATGATGAAATTCGGCGATGCAAATATGTGTTTATATTTACTCGTTACATAAATAACGCATGGAAATTATAGGTCAAACCACCGTACAAACTTCACTGTCACTAAATTACAACAACGATAGTGTAAATAAATTTTTTAAACCTAAGAACTCTACAAATCGAGCTTGTATTTGCATGAGGCTGTGGCGTCCGTTAGTGTCACGATTAATAATCGGGGGAAGTATTATAATGCATAGAAAATTAAATATCTCAAAGTAAAATCAGTTAGGACGACAGAATTATAACTTCTACGTTTAGATTCGAAAGCATAATCAAATATAACACGCACCAAGAAGGACTATCTGATTTAAATGCTTGCTTGCTGTGAGGAATGAATGGCGATAAGAGTCGACCAACGCCAAACCATGATTGCAATTCGACATTTCTTAAAATAGTTCGTTTCGAAAATAGCTGCTTAAATGGCGAAGTACGTCCTATTTTACCGCGGCAAACAAAAACACATTGCAAGTTTTACTAACCAGGATTTCCAAAGGGGAAAACAGGGCGGGACAACTTACCGTCAGCCCACAGCTAAAAAACTCGTGAGGGGAAAAAAGTCGTTGTTCTCAGACAGATGGACAAGACCTGGCCGGCGCTGCATTCGCGTATACACAAGCGTACGGCAAGTTATAAAAAAACGCCCTTATTACACTGATATCTACAGCAAACAAACACACACCAACAACAACCACAGCAACCACAACACATCATCATCTACCACAAACATAACCACAACACAGCCACAACGACAACCACCACCAGAACAACCACACAACAACACACCCACATCATCATCTACCACAACAACACAACCACAACGACAACCAACACCAGAACAACCACCAAACCATGAGCAGCTTTGCCCCGAACGCACCTAAAATAAACTGCGAACATGTGCAAAATACCACACCTCTATTGGTTACCTCAAGCAGGTGCTTTACGACTCCCTACAAGGTCGTACTCGCCAACCCCCACCTCCTCTTTGAAGCTATTTCTACCTTGTTGCTTGTGTTAATTAAACACCTTCGCGGGAACGGCAGCATCCGTCACCATTATCATCCCTGTCTATTCCCTTTTCGCTTCTCCTCTTTCTCCTCTTCCCTTTTACGCTATCTCTGTCTGACTGTTTCGCTCCATCTCTCTCTTCCACCATTGCACTTTCTCTCCCTTTCCGAAGGCGGCGGAGAAAGAGAAAGAAGGAGAAGGAAGAGGAAGAGGATGGGAAGGATGAAATGGAAGGAGGAGGGAAAGGAAGAGGAGGAAGAGGGGGAAGAGGAGGAGGAGGAGGAGGAGGAGGAGGAGGAGAAGGAGAAACAGGAGGAGAAGAAGGAGAAACAGGAGGAGAAGGAGAAATAGGAGGAGAAGAAGAGGAGAAGGAGAAAAGAGGAGGAGGAAAGGGAGGGAGGATGGAGGGGAAAGAGGGGGAGGAGAAAGATCGATTGGAAGAAAGGAAATTAAACAAGTATTCAAAAACAAGAAAATGAAGCTATTGAACATAAATTGCTCAACGAATAAATAACAACTAAAGAAAACCCAAAATGGGGAAGAGAATTCAAAACATAGGACGAGTGTGGATAATGCAAAAAAAAATAAATTTTAAAGCCACATTAAAGGGGGGGACAATTAGTTTCACTTTTAAAAGGTTTAAAAAATAAAACAAATCTGTACAGAAAATCCCCAACTAAATAAATAATCAACAATTAAACAAACACCAACAAAAAGACAACAGAGGCAGGAGAGAGAACATGAAATTATAAAAAAAAAAAAACAAACAAAAAAAAAAAAAAAAAAAAAAAAAAAAGTTTGGGAGTGGGGGGAGGGTGGAACACAAGACCCCACGGGGGGGCTTGGCATATTGTCTTCCCCCCTGTTCATTTGTATCGGGTTAACTTCGTCAAACACGGTCCCCCCTATTCACCCTCCCACCCCCCCTTTCCCCCCCATTCCCCTGCCCTCATTAACACATGTTTTAATTGTTTTTACAACTTTGGAACCTCCACCAAATCAAAACGCAAGGGGGGACCCAAGGTGTTGAGAAAATGAAGGAAAATGGAGGGGTACCGTAGGGGGTTTTCCGGTTGGTGGTTGTTTGACGGGTTATTCGGGGGGGGCCCTGTTTATTTATTTTATAAATATAGTATAAACCACCACGGTGGGATGTGGAAAAAACCACCATTAAAAAGGGGGGAGCTACGGCAAGTAGTTCAAAAGAAGTAAGATAACACGTAGTTGTAGTAGTCACCACAAGTAACACCAACCCCAAACATTTTCACATTGTAAAATCCGGGTTAACGGGCCGCGCCCCGAGGACCAAAACAATTGGGGCATTTTAAGAGCCCACCCAACCGGATAATGGGAAAGCGCTGTCACAGCCAAAAAAATCTAAACGGCGGATATAACAAAAAGCGGCTGTTGTGTTTCCAACAAAGGGTCGGGCCCCGTTCACAAAAAAACCAGGAGGGGGGGACTTTGACTGCCCAGGGGAGGGTGATTTCAGGTGTGTTATTTTGTTATTGTAAGTCGCGGCACCATTACGCGTCCCAACAATAAAAAAACACTTAGGTCCGTATTTATTTTCCAGGAGGGATTATCTGAGTAGGGTACTTGCCAAACCAACAATACGTAGCGTAAATGCTGCCCGGGTGAAAGGCTGTCCCCACAACACTTTAGGTATTTTTTTTTTTACGCGGGTTTCACATATTTGTCCAGAAAAAAAGAAACCGGTCCCAAACTCTCACCACGTTTCCATACGGGAAAAAATTAACCTTCCCAGTTACATGTAAAAAACAATTTTTTTATTAAAAAAAGAAGGGTTGTTCATTGTATTGTATTTACGGCGGGGGGGGGAGGGGGGGAACCAAGGCTGCCCCATTCTTTTTTTTCTGGCCCTCCCCTGCCTTTTTCCTCCTTTCCCGCCGCCCTATTCATTACCCTTCTCCCTGTTCCCCCCCCCTGTTTACCCCACCCTCCCCCACTTTCCCTAAATCTCCCCGCCCTCCCTTCCGCACCCAAACCCCCCTTACTCGTGCTCACAACAAACACAAGGATATAAAATAAAATAGGCCAAAGGCATAACTAGAAAAACACACTTGACCCAAAACCCCGGACAAACCCTGGCCCCCAACCAGGCGGGGTCAGGTGGAAAAGGGGGCGTGGGGTGGAGGAGCGTTCATGAGCGGGTCGGAAAAAAAGGACGAAAAGGGGGAGGGGGGCTTCGGAATTGTTCGATAGGATGAAAGGGTGGGGGTGATGATGGTGGAAAAAAAAGTGGACGGAAGGATTGGGGGGGAAAGAGCAAAAAAAGCTACCGAGGAAAAAAAGAGGGTGTGATGGGGGCCCAAACGTGGGGGACAAGGACGATGAAAAAAGGGGATGGATGGCATGAAAGGCTGGGGAAATGCGGATAGAAGGGGATTGGACAACTTACGAGGTGGGGGGGGACGGGATGAGGGGCCCCCCCCCCGCGATCGGGGTAAAAGGCGTTGGAAGGGGGGCGAGAGGACGGACGGATGAGGAAAAGGGGGGGGGCCACGGATTGATACCAGTTACAAGTGACGGGATGGAAAAGGGGGGGGGGGGACGGAGTAGAAAAAATAAACGAAAAAAAAAAACACGAAGTGGGGGATTAATAATGTCCCTCTTTGGGACCCAAACAAACAAAGGGACGGCGCTGGGGGGAAAACCCGGGAAAGGATGACGGGGCTCCCGATTACAAAGGGGAACGGGGGGTACAAGGACCCAAAAAATAAACAATTAAGAAGGTTTGGAAAAAAAAAAACGGGACGTTTTTATTGTCGGAAAACCCACTTGGGCCAAAAATAAGGAAACTTCTTTTTTTTTTACGTGGGGTTTGGAGGAGAAATGGGGGTGCGGGATCAGGGGGAGCGTGTATGAGGGGGACAGCGAGGAAAAAGGGAGGAAGAGGAAAGGGCCGGTTGTGTAGGGGGGACATAAAAGGGTATTAAAGTCTTCGCCCCTGGGGCAACCCCATCCATGGCTCAAACACAATGGGGGGGGGGGACAAGGCTGGAGGTATCAGGCTAAAAAAACGGGGGGGGTGGGGGGGGGGTTCTCCCTGAGGGGTACGAGGTAAGTTGTGGGGGCGGTGGGAGGTTAAAGGAAAGGGGGGGGAAGCGGGGGTTGGGGTTAGGGGTAGGTGCTGGTGAAAGGGGTAAGTATGTGGTAATTTAAAAGGTTGGGACCGCATTCGTATATGGGGGGGGTGGGGACTCTGGAGGAAATTTCGGGGAGACCACCAAAATTTGGGGTAAACCTAATGGAAAACACCCCAGTGACCGGTAACCTTCTTTTTTGCGTTATGCATCGGGGGGGGGCCAAAGCTAAAATACTCTTCCCGCGGGTCTTCAGTTTTTTACCCCCTTTTTTAATTTCCTTTCCTCCCCCACCACACACACTAGAGGCTCTGTCTCTTCAAAATGATGGACAAGAAACCCAGCAACCCAACTATCCCAAGACACTCACTCAAACTATCCAATCAACTCACAAACCCAATATCAAAATAAAAAATCAACATCACACTATCAACTCAAACTCACCACACTAATCAAATAAAAACTGTTACACTAACAAATCACCACTCACTAATTTTCAACTCAACTTCACTTTATCACATTCCCAACACTATCAAACAACAGTTATACACTTTCAACTAAAATTATCAACTAAACTCAATCCAAAACTAATCACTTCACTAACACCATCCACTCAAATAAAAAAATAAAATAATTCCAACTCAACTTCACACCACTTTCCACTATCCACTTCCACTCAACTTCCCAACCTTACCAATATAAAATTTCAAAAAACTTCACTCAAAAAATCAACCACCCTTGAATACACTCACTTCACTCACTATCCAACTTCAAACTCCAAATACCCACTTAATCAAAATCCAAAAAAACTTTCTTTTTACAAATAATTCACCATCAATCACTAAATTTCAACCAAAATAAACTTTACATATTTTTAAAAAAGAAAAATCACTAATTAAACAAACTCAAACTATCAACTCAACATCAACTTTCCCCAACTAATTACCTAAACTAAATAAATAAATACAACATCACTATTCAATTCACTAAAACTCAAAAAAAAACATAATTCCAAATTTAACTCACTCACTATACCAACGCACATCAAAAAATCAACTATACAATTTACAACACCTCAATTCACTAATAAAATCAAATCACTTACAAATATTTAAATTCAACACTAAATATAAAATAAAACTAAAACTTTTATTACCACTCAATAAAATAGTTTAACTATCTTTTTTAATTAATAAGGGATAATCTCTTACACAGATTTCACACTTAAAATTCCAACTAGAATTAATTCACTTCAACATTTACACTATCACTCTTCTTTTTAATTATAGATTACTTTCACCAAAAATACATCATTACCCAACATTCTCACCGCCCGTTCCGCTCTCCTTTTCACCCCCTCCAAAAAAATACCCCCGCCGTCACAGGATCCCACGTCCCCCTCCCATCACCACCCCCACTTGTCCCGCTCTTTCACCATTGTCCACGGTCCCGCTCTTTCACCCAACTCCCCCCCCACTGTCGCCTTTCAACCCCCAATCCACCTGTCCGCCTTTTCTTTCACACCCAATCACTGGGTCGCTCTTTCCCCACCATTTCCACTGTCGCTTTCTGTTAGTCCAACCCAACTTCCCCCTGTCGCTTCTTTCCCCCACCATGCACCCACTGTCGCCTCTTTCCACAATCACTCGCTCTCTTCCCACCATCCCACCCACTGTTTCCGCGATTTTTTGGGGTCCACCATCCACTGTGCGCTTTCACCATCCACTTGTCGGCTCTCTCACCCATCAAACTGTTCGCCTTCCTAGTTTCACCATCACTGGTCGCTCTTTGCACCATCCACTGGTCGCGCTCCTTTCCAACCCATCCATGTTCCCCCCTGCTTCCTTTTCCCACCATCCCACTGTCGCGCTTTCAAACCCATTTCACTGTCCCGCTCTTCACCAGTTTTCAACGGTCGCTTCTTTTCACCATCCCACTGTCTTGATCTTTCACCTTTCACCACTGTCCCGCTTCTTTCCACCATGCCACTGGGTCGCTCTTTTCAAACCAATCACTGTTCCCGCTCTTTCCACCAAATCCAACTGTCGCTTTACTCTTTTCCACCCAAACTCACTTGTCGCTCTTTTCACCATCACTGTCCGGCTCTTTCACCCATCAAATCTGTCCGGCCTTCTTTCACCTACCCCCACGGGTCGCTTCTTTTCACCATTCACCGTCGCTTCTTTCCAACCAGCCACTGGTCCCCCGGGCTCTTTCACCCACCACTTGTCCGCTCTTTAAAACCAATCCCACTTGTTCCCCCTCTTTCCCCCCCACCATCCCACTGTCGCTTCTTTCCCACCATTTCCAAATGTTCGGCTTTTCCCTTCCACCCCATTTCCACTGTCGGCTCTTTCCACCATCACCACTGGGTCAGGGCTCTTTCACCACCCCTATCCAACTGCCGCCTCTCTTTCCCCCCATTCAACTGTCGGGCTCTTTTCCACCATCACGTGTCAGCTTACCTGTTTTCAACCCTCACAGGTCCGCTCTTTTTTTCCCCAACCCATAATTAAACTGTGTTCGCTTCTTTCACCATCATGGGGTCCGTCTTTCACCACCCACTGGTGGTCGCTTCTTTTTTCCCACCATTTCACTTGTCCCGCTTTTCTTGCCACCATCCAACTTGTCGCCTCCTTTTCCACCCACAATTCACTGTCGCTCTTTCCCCACCCATCCCCAACTGTCGCTCTTTTCCCACCATTCACACCTGTCACCGCTCACTTTGCACCACCCACTGTTCGCTCTTTTTTCCCCCCCAATAACTTTCGCTCTTCACCCATTTCAACTGGTGCCGCTCTTTTCACAACCATCACCGCTCCAGATTCTTTTGAACCATTTCCAACTTGTTCGCTCCTTTCCCACCACATCCCCACTTGGTCCCAGTCTTGTCCCACCAATCAACTGGTCGGGCTCTTTTTTTCCCCACCATCACGAGGGTCGCTCTTTTTCCCCCACCCCAATCCACCTGTCCGCTCTCTTCCCACCAAATTTCCCCACTGGTCCCGCTCTTCAAACCATTTCCCCATGTCCGCTTCTTTCAACCTCACTGTCCCCCCCACGCCTCCTTTCACACATCCAAAACTTGTTCACGCCGCTCTTGTCACCATTTCACACTGGGTCGGCCTTTTCTTTCTTCCACCATCCCCCCCACTTGGTCGGCTCTTTCCCCCCCACCACACACTTGGGCTTTGCAGCCCCCTTCTTTTCACCAAATCACCCACTGTTCGCTCGCCCACCATTTTCACTTGTCCGCTCTGTTCCACTGTTAACACTGTGTCGCGGCTCTTTTACCCACTCACCCCAACTGTCGCTCTTCCTCACCCTATTCAACTTATGCACAGCACTAAGCAACGGGATTTCTCACCTATTTGCCATTCTTGTTTCTTCACTAATTCCACTAATTCAGTTTCTCCACTATCACTGTGATCCGTCCTTCGCACGTTCGGCCCCCCACTTCTTGCACGATCCCACCTCCCCCTACTAGTCTCTCCCCCTCTCCCAACTATTCCCCACCACCGTCCTCAACTACCCAGTATCAACGCTTCACGACCCCACTGAATTTCATTCTCTTCCCTGGCTGGCACCGGAGCCAACGCGCACTCTAGCCCCCCCCACGAGCACGTGTCCCCACGATCACTGCTTACTAAATCAGGTTCACTATCCGAAGTAGCCACGTATTCAATGCTCTCCCGTGTTGGCACTGAAAAAAACTCACGTCGTTTCCCCCCACGACGCCCCCCCCTCCACTATGGACTCCTCCACTTATCCACTAGTTGACTCTCCCACGAATGCCACCAAATGACCCTCGTGCCCCACTTATTCACTGATTTGACTGACGTCACTAGCCACTAGTGTTACTCTCCACTGGAAGCCCACCTATGTACTACATTCACGGAGCAACGATGGACCGGTTTCCTTCACTAGCCACTTAAATACTTCTCCACTAGCCACTATTTACTCTCAACTAGGGGCACTAATTACCTCTTCCAACTAGGGGCCCCCAAACTAATTAACTCTCACTAGGGGGGCACTATTCACTCTCACACTAGGAAAAACCTATTAACTCTCAAAATAGCAACTATTACTTCTCCACTAGCAATATTTGACTCTTCAACTAGCACCAACGATTTTTACTCTTCCAACCTAACGGCACTAATTACTCTCACTAGCCACTATTTATCTAACTAAGCCAACCTTATTTAACTCTCCCAAAACTTAGGCACTAATTACCTTTCTCCCCACTAGCCCACTATTACTTTCCCACTAAGCCCACTTATACTTTTCTTCCACTATTCCCCCCTAATTACTCCTCACTTCCACACTTATTACCTCTTATCACTTATTTTTACTATCACGATGTACCCCACCTATTTACTCTCACTTGATTTCCAATATTGACTCTCAACTATTTTCCAACTATCTCAACTTATCAACATATTAAACAACTATTTACTTACTCCCACTATCCCACTATTACTTGTACTCCAATAATCCACTTAAGGTTAAATGATTTCCCCCAATATTCAAGTAGTACTCCCACTTCTAAAACAAATATACATCGTGTCACAAACATATATCCACTCATTAACTCTCACTATCCAACTATTAAACTCTTCACACTAATCTTCCAAATGATTAACCTCTCCCACTATCACTATTTAATCCTCATAAAACTATCCACTTTATTAAACTCATATCTCCACTATCACTATCCCACATTTATTCAACTTATTTCACTATTTACATCTCAACTAGCACTTCTTATTACTCTCACTAGCAACTATAAATAACTCCTTCACTAGCCACCATACTTTTCTCAATACGCACTATTTTGGGACTTGCTTTCAACTAGCCCACTAATTAACTATCCACTGCTACTTACGGTGTCTCTCCACTAGCCAACTAGTAACTCTCACTAGGGCACATTTACTCTCCCCCACTAGCGCACACTGATTTTAACTTCACTAGCAATATTACGCTCACTAGAAAGTTTACTCTCACAAAATAGCCAACTATGTTAACTCTCACTTTAGGCCCCACTATTTTACTCTTCACTAGGGCCAACCTATTTACGTCATCACTAGGGCCCCACGAATGGATCTTCACTAACAGCCCACTATTACTCTTCACTAGCCACTATTTACCTCTCACGTAAGACTATTACTCTTTCACTACCAACTATTTACTCTTCACTATCACTATTTACTCCGGCAACTATTTCACTATTTTTGACTCTTCAACGAGCCAACTAATACTTTCGTCACTATTCACTATTACCTCTCCACTAATCCCCACTATTACTTTCTCCCCACTATTTCCCCACTAGTACCTTCTCACTATTCACTTAATACTCTCCCAACTATCCACCTAACCTACTCTCCACTATTTCCTAACTAATTACTCTAAACCACGATACTCTTCACTTCACTAATTACCTTGGCATTTACTCACAATATTTACTCTAATCCACCTATACTCTCACTATCACTATTTCTAACTCTCCTCACTAATCTCAACTTATTACTCCTTCCCACCTATCAACTCTTTTCTCCACTTCTCTTTTTCTCCATCTCCCTTTATTGGCCAACTTCTCCGCCATCTTTCTCCATTTCTTCTTTCAACCTTCTTCCTCAATTTAAAAATGAAGGGCCAAATTGATGGCGGATTCTTTTACAAAAAAACCTTTTTATATAAAAACAACCCCCTCTCAAATCTTTCGTTTTCTATTTTAAATGTTCCCTCTCCCTTTGTTCCCCCTCCCTTTGGAAGTCTCCTCCCTCTTTTTTCATTGCTTTCTTTCCTTTATCTTTTTTGGAAAGGAGGACAGGGGATATGGTTGAGGGGGAGGGAACAGAGAAAAATGGGGGGGTGATTGAAACCAGGAGGGGGGAGGTATAAGAAGAAAAAAAAGAATAAGTGTAGGGGGAAAAAAAGAGACTTTAACTTTGGGCCCGGGGAGAGGGGGTGACCAACCAAGAGTGATTGTTTTAGTATGAGGTGTTTGTGATTTAGGTGGGGGGTCCTTTCTCTCTCTCTTTCTCATCTCCCCTCTCTCTCTCTCTTCCCTCTCTTCTCTCCTTTCTTCTTCTACTCTTTCTCTTTTTCCTCTTCTCCCTCTTTTCTCTCTCTCCTCTCCTCGTCTCTTCTTTCTCTCTCTCCTTTTCTCTCTTCTCCTTTCATCGTTTCCTCTCTTTCCCTCTCTCCTCTTTTTCTCCTCCCCCCCCCCCTTTTTCCTCTTTCTCTCTCTTTGTTTCTCCTCTTTTTTCTCTCTTTTTCCTTTCTCTCTCTTTTCTCCTTTTCTTTTCTCTCTTTCTCTTTCTTCTTTTACTTTTCTAATCTCCTTCTTTTCCTCTCTCTTTCTCCTTGTCTTTTTCCTCTCTCTTTCCCTCTCTCTTTCTACTGTCTTTCTTCTTTTCTCCTTTCCCTTTCTTTTCTTCTTTCTTCCCTCTCTTTTTCCTTTCTCTCTTTCCCCCCCCCCCCCCCCCCCCCCACCCCCCCCACTCTCTCCCACCCTCCTCCCCCCTCTTTTCCTCTTCTCACCTTCTCTCTCTCATTCTCTCCTCCTCTCCTCGCTCATTCTCCCTCTCTCTTCTCTTCTCTTCCCTCTCTCCTCTCTCTTTTTCTCCCCTTGGGATGGTTGTTGTGTGGTTGGGTTGTGGCAATCTTTTCCTCTCTCTCGGCCTTTTCTCTCTCTCTCTTTCTCTTACTTTCCCCCTCCCCCCTCCCTCTTTCTTTCCACCTTGCCACTTGCCTCTTTTTTCCCTAAAACCCTTCCCCCACCTCTCTCCTTGATAACCTACTTTTGGCATTAACCCCTATACCTCCACCCTGACAATTCATTCTGCCTTTCTTCATTCCTTTCGTTACTATCTTTTTTTACACAAAATGATTTCCTCCCACACCTCCTTTTCCGTGGGCATGATTATTTGTCCGGTCTTTCTTCCCCCTTTTCCTGGGGTGGGGGCCCCCTTTCTCCCCCGCCCGGGCCCCCCTCCCTTATCTTCTCTCCTTCTTCTGGTCTCTCTTTTTTGTCCCCTCTCTTTCTCCAACTTTGAACTCGGTCTTTTTCCTTTATCCCCACCCCTTACCCACATGTTTCTCTGGGTCCTTGTTTCTCCGATCTCCTTCTTTCTCCTCCTTTTCTCTTCCCTCTTCACCCAGGTAACCCTTTTCCTAATCCCCCCCTTTCTTCCCCCTCCCCCCCCCTCTCTTCTTCTGTTCTGGGGTGGGGACTTATGGGGAACTTTGGGGGAAGGACACTGGGAGGGAACGTTGAGTTTAATTGTTGAAGTTCCCCATTCATCTGGGAAAGTTTTACCCAGGTCCCTGTTTTCATTGTTTGCCCAAGGCGCCCTTCCCTTTCCCCCTCCCAAATCCCCTTCCCCCACTTCGTCTCTGTTCTTCTCCCTTTTCTTTATTATTCCTTTCGTTTGTCGGTTTTCAATTTCTCCTTTCTCCTTCCGTTCCGGGAGAAATTATCTATTCTCTATATGCACCCTTTA
Source organism: Penaeus monodon (assembly GCF_015228065.2). Classification (NCBI taxonomy): domain Eukaryota; kingdom Metazoa; phylum Arthropoda; class Malacostraca; order Decapoda; family Penaeidae; genus Penaeus; species Penaeus monodon. Next base: position 37,081,997 of record NC_051402.1, on the reverse strand, counting down.
ATCTCTCGGTGTGGTGAAAGGCGGGGACCGTGCGCCCCGGCGTATGCTTCTTGCAAACCCTGGTGTTGGTTATGTTTTGCGTTTGTGTTGGCCGCGTGGGGGTTTCTCTGTTCTCATCCTCTTTAATTCCCTTATTCTTCTCTTTCGATTTTTCTTTTTCTCCCTAAACCTCTCACCCACCTCTTTCCCACCCTGGGCCGCTTTCTGCCTTCCCTTCCCCGCCTCTCTTTCCCCCCGCCCTCCCCATTTCCCCCCCCCGCCTCTCTCCCCCCGGCCTCTCTTCCCCCGGGCACTCTCTCCCCCCTGCTAAGATTTCCACACCCCTGTTCCCTCTTTCGCTCCTTTTGCGGACGGGTGGCCCCAAGCCGCGTCGCCACAAAATACTTACCCAAAACCTATCAAAACCCGTCTCCCACTTGCACCTGGGACAGTGACGAACGTAACGGGGGGCCGGGATGAAATGCCTTTGGGGGGATCGCTGGAACGGGGAGTTAAGATAAGGGCAGGTATTCCTGCCATACCTTCCTCCCTACACTTTTCCCTCTCCTTCTTTTCTCTTCTTTCCTTCTCCTTCTCATCTTCTCTATCCTCGTTCCTACTCCCCTTCCACCACATCCTTCCTTCCTTTCCTCTTTTCCTCTGGGGCGCCAACGTAAACATTTCTCCGGGGACGTACAAATTCAAAAAAATGGGTTCCAAGAATTTTTCGTCGCTGCGATTGTGTTTTTTCATTTTTTTTTTCTTTTTGTTTTTCTTTCTTCCCACTTTTTTTTTTCCTTTTTTCTAAACCGTGGTAAAGGGTTATAAAAGGGTCTTAAAGGGGTGGACGCGGGGGAGGGGGGGGGGGGGAGGGGACTTTCGGGTTTTGGGACTTTGCAATGAGGAATGAAAAGGGACAACCGGGCAGAAGGGGGACACCCTTAGGGCTGGGGATGGGGGGGGGGGGACTATTGGCCCTTTGCGGGATAATGGCCTCCCACAGCGGCCCCCCAATAGAAACACTAGACGCAGGAATGCAGACAGGCCTATCCCACAAAACAAATACATTCAAAAAGAAAAGGACTTTCAAAATAGGCCGTTTGATACGAAGAATAGAAGGGGGAACCTGCGAGGGGGCCGCAAGTGCGTTGAAAACTTCAAGCAGAAACCAACAATCAAAAAACAATACCCGACTTTACCTGTGGCCTGAAGCCCACGGGGAGTAAAGGTGGGAACACAGAAGGGGGAACAAAAAGGGGCCGGGGGCGGCGGAAAAAAAACGGGCCCCGTTTAACGAGGGAGTAACGCAAGGTCCCGGGACACAAGGACAAAACCCACGAAACAACAAAAATTAAGGAAATAAAAGGGGAAAAGAAGAATAGGAAAGCTGTTCCAAGAACACCACACACAAAAAATGTCTGCACCTCTCACAACAAAAAAAAAAAGAAAAAAAAAAAAAGCGGCCCCCCTCCCCCCCCCTCCCCCAAACAACAAAACACACACAAAAAAAAGAATGGAAAAAAAAAAATATCCTGCAAACGAACACACAGACAACATTTCTAAAACTAATGCTATAAAAAATACCCTACCCAAATACCATAAGATTTCCTGCACTATCACAAAGGAGCGCGCACTAAACCACAAAAGAAAGTTAACACAAACACGCTGTTTTACTCAGCTGCCTTTCTCTCCTCCCCTCCTCCTCTCCCGCCGCTATCATACCCTCTCCCTTCCCCCTACCCCTCCCCTTCCCTATCTCCCCGCCTCCCTCGCACCCCTTACTCGTGCTCAACACATGATATAAAAAGCCAAGCATAATATAACTTACCACCGCCACCTGGCCAAGCGTCAGGTGGAGTGGGCGTGGGTGGAGGCGTTCATGGCGGGTGGAAAGGAAGGGGGAGGGTCGATATGGATGAAGGGTGGATGATGGTGAAAAAGTGGACGGAGGCTGGGCAAGAGCAGAAGCTACGAGAACAGAGGGTGGATGGCAGACGATGAAAAAGGATGGATGAAAGGCTGAAATGCGATAGAAGGATGAACTTACGAGTGACGGATGAGGCGATCGGTAAAGGCGGAAGGGCGAGAGACGACGGATGAGAAAGGACCGGATGATACAGTACAAGTGACGGATGAAAGACGAGTAGAAAAAACGAACACGAATGGATTATATAATGTCCTTTTGACCAAAAAGACGGCGCTGGAAAACGGACGCGCGCCGATACAAAGGAACGGACAAGGACCAAATACAATAGAAGGTTGAAAAAGGGACGTATTGCGAAACCACTGACAAATAAGAACTCTTTTTTTTTTACGGGTGAGAGATGG
>NC_051402.1:37069690-37077190 GCF_015228065.2 Penaeus monodon | reverse complement strand
GTACCGGTCCTTGTTCTTGTGAGCGCCCTCCCTCCCCCTCCCAATCCCCTCCCCACTTCCGTCTCTTGTTCTCTCCCTCTTTATTATTCTTTCGTTTCGTTTTCATTCTCCTTCTCTTCTTTCCGAGAATATTATTCTCTATATGCACTTTATCTCTCGTGTGTGAGCGTGGACGTGCGCGCGTATGCTTCTGCACCCTGTGTGTATGTTTGCGTTTGTGTGTGCGCGTGGGGTCTCTGTTCTCATCCCTTTCATCCTTATCTTCTCTTTCTATTTTTCTTTTTCTCCCTACCTCTCACCCTACCTCTCACCCTGCCTCTCTGCCTCCCTCCCCGCCTCTCTCCCCGCCTCTCTCCCCGCCTCTCTCCCCTGTAAGATTTCACACCTTCCCTCTTTCGCTCCTTTGACGACCAGCGCCGTCGCCACATCTTACCACCTATCACCGTCTCACTGCACCTGGAAGTGACGACGTAACGGCCGATGAATGCTTGGGATGCTGACGGAGTTAGATAAGGCAGGTATTTCTGCCCTACCTTCCTCCCTACCTTTCCTCTCCTTCTTTCTCTCTTTCCTCTCCTTCTCTCTCTCTCTCCTCTTCCTCCTCCTCCACCTCCTCCTCCTCCTCTCCTCTGGCGCAACGTAAACATTCTCCGACGTAATCAAAATGGGTCAAGATTTCGTCGCTTCGATTTTTTTTTTTTTTTTTTCTTTTTTTTTCTTTCTTCCACTTTTTTCTTTTCTAAACGCTGGTAAGGTATAAAGGGTCTTAAAGACGCGGGGAGGGGGGAGGACTTCGGTTTTGGGACTTTGCAATGAGGAATGAAGACACACGCAGAAGGACCTTAGCTGGGATGACTATGCCCTTGCGATAATGGCCTCACAGCGCCCCCAAAACACTAGCGCAGGACAGAAGCCTAATCCCACAACAATACATCAAAAGAAGACTCAAAATAGCGTGATACGAAGATAGAAGGACCGAGGCGCAGCGTGAACTCAGCAGAACACAATCACAACAATACCCGACTCCCTGTGGCTTAGCACGGAGTAAGTGACACGAGACAAGCCGGGGCGGAAAACGGGCGTAACGAGGGAGTAACGCAGTCGGACCCAAGACAAACACTAACACAAAAAGAATAAAAGAAAATAATAATAATCTTTACTAACACACACAAAAATCTTCACTCTCACAAAAAAAAGAAAAAAAAAATCTTCACAAACACACAAACACACAAAAAAGATAGAAAAAAATATCTTCAACGAACACCATAAAACATTTAAACTAATGCTATAAAAAATACCTACCCAAATACCATAAGATTCCTGCACTATCACCAAAGGAGCGCCCGCAGTAACACCACAAAAGAAAAAGTTAACACAAACACTACTAAACACAGGAACTAACACTACAAAACACCTGTCCTACCATCTTCACCGACGACCCCCCTTTCTCCCTACCCCTCCCTTACCCCCCTACTCCTTTCCGCCCCTTCATCTCCCCCTCCCCTCCTCCCATCTTCTCCCCATCGATAAAGGGACAATCAAAGGATTACCTCACAAATGCCGCCCCTGTGTCAACCAGATACTGGCCGCCCACCGCCACCACTCGCTCACATCCGTTGGGGCGGGTGGGAGGGTGGGAGGGAGGGAGGGACAGAGGGAGGATGGATGGGACGGAGGGAGGGAGAATGGGAGGGAGGGAGGGAGGGAGAATGGGTGGGTGGGAGGGAGGAAGGGAGGGAGGGAGAATGGGAGGGAGGGAAGGATGAAGGATGGGAGGGAGGGAAGGAGGAAGGATGGGAGGGAGGATGGGAAGGAGGAAGGATGGGAGGGATGGAGTGAGTGAGTGAGTGAGTGAGTTTGAGTGAGTGAGTGAGGGAGTGAATGAGGGAGGGAGGGATGGAGGGATGGAGGGAGGGATGGAGGGAGGGATGGAGGGAGGGATGGAGGGATGGAGGGAGGGATGGAGGGAGGGATGGAGGGAGGGATGGAGGGAGGGATGGAGGGAGGGACGGAGGATGGGTGGGAGCGAGGGAGTCTTTACTATTTTCTTTTCATTCTTCTTCTTCTTCTTCTTCTTCTTCTTTTGTTTCTCGATCAAATGGCTTACAGTAATACTTCATTCGCCTCCCCTACCATTGCTCCTCCTCCCTCCCTTGCCCCTCCCCCTCCCCCTCCTTATAATCGAACAATACCGTTTTCTCTTTCCTTTTGTGCTTATCGTACTTAATCTTTCTTATCCCCATTCTGCTTATTATTCTCCGCCCCTTGTTCGCCCTTATTACTATTACTTCTCTTCATATTACCTTATCCATTACCGTTATTCTGCCCTTCTCCTCTTTCTCCTCTTCCTCCTCCTCTTTTAACATAGATGCCCAGTGGAAAAGCATATCTGGGGAAAGTCTCTCTCTCTCTCTCTCTCTTTCTCTCTCGGCTCTCTTTCTCTCTCGGCTCTCTTTCTCTCTCGGATCTCTTTCTCTCTCGGATCTCTTTCTCTCTCGGATCTCTTTCTCTCTCGGATCTCTTTCTCTCTCGGATCTCTCTCTCTCTCGGATCTCTCTCTCTCTCGGATCTCTCTCTCTCTCGGATCTCTCTCTCTCTCGGATCTCTCTCTCTCGCGGATCTCTCTCTCTCTCTCTCTCCTCTCTCTTCCCCTCCTCTCCTCTCTCTCTCTCTCTCTCTCCTCTCTCTCTCTCTCTCTCCTCTCTGTCCTCTCTCTCTCCCTTTCTCTGTCCTCTCTCTCTCCCTTTCTCTCGGCTCTCTCTCTCTCTCTCCTTTCTCCTCTCTCTCTCCCCTCTCTTTCTCTCTCTTCTCCCTCTCTTCTCTCTCCCCTCTCCTCTCTCGGCTCTCTCCTCTCTCTCCTCTCTCTTCTCTCGGCTCCTCTTCTCTCCTCTCTCCCCCTCTCTCTCTCGGCTCTCTCTCTCTCTCGGCTCTCTCTCTCTCTCGGCTCTCTCTCTCTCTCGGCTCTCTCTCTCTCTCGGCTCTCTCTCTCTCTCGGCTCTCTCTCTCTCTCGGCTCTCTGTCTTTTCCTTTCATTCTTCACTTTCTTCTATTCTTCCCTGCCTTCTATTCTTCCCATTCTTCCTTTCTTTCCTTTCGCCCCTTTCCCTCCCTTATTTTTCTTTACTTCTTTCTTTTCCTTCCCCCCACTTACTTTCCCTCCCTCCTCATTCCGTCCCCTTTCTCGTTCCTTCTCGCTTTTAATGTTAAAATCCACCTTTCCTTTCAGCTCCTTTTATGCATGTAAAAAGCCAAGGAGTAGCAAGGGGCAAAAAAGCATTGGTTCGAGGGAGTTCCGTCAATGGGGAAAAAAGGGGGCGAAGGGGAGGAGCAAGGGGGGCAAGGGGGAGGAGCAGGGGCGAAGGGGGGAGGAGCAAGGGGGGGACAAGGGCGAAGGGGGAGCAAGGGGCGAAGGGGGAGGAGCAAGGGGCGAAGGGGGAGGAGCAAGGGGCGAAGGGGGAGGAGCCAAAGGGGGGAGGTGCAAGGGGCGAAGGGGGAGGGACAAGAGGCTAAGGGGGAGGTGTAAGGGGCGAGGGGGGAGCTGCAAGGGGCGAAGGGGGGGGAAAGTGAGGCGAAGGGAAAAGGGGAGGGAGCGAAGGGCGAAAAGGGGGAGGGGAGCGAGGGGCGAAGGGGGAGGGGCGGGCAAAGGGGGAGGGCGAAGGGGGAGGGGCGAGGGCGAAGGGGGAGGGAGCGAGGGGCATGGGGGAGGAGCGAGGGGCATGGGGGAGGAGCGAAGGAGGAGGAGCGAAGGGGGAGGAGTGAAGGGCGAAAGGGGAGGAGCAAGGGGCGAAGGGGGAGGGAGAAAATAGAGCGGAGATGTAGAGAAAGGGTGAAAAGAGAAAGAAAGAGTGATGAACGAAAGGGTAGGGAAAGCGGGGGAATGAAGGGAAGGAAGAAAGAAAAGAGGGAAAACGCCTCTTGTCCCGCCTTCCTTCCTTCCTTCCCTCCCGTCCATCATTAGAGACTCAGTTTACCCCCCCCCCACCTTTCCTTGTTGATCCCCCCCCATGAACCCCTTCTTTTGTAGACACCCCCCCCTCCCCCGCCCTGACTAACCTCTTCCCTCTCCCCCCAAAAGACCCCCTCCCCATTTCACCTCCTCGTCCCCTTCCCATTTCTCCCCACTGACATCCTCACCAAATCACCCCCCCCCCTGACCTTCTCTCAATTTCGCCCCCCTGACCCCTCCCCCTATCACCCCTGACCCCCTGCCCACCCCCACCCCCCTTCGCCGTCTACCTCGCTCCACCGGATGCTCTTCCGATTTACAGCTTTCATTTACTCCAGGAGTGTAATTAACGCTTCGGGATCTTATATTAATTAATGTAATTACTCAGGTCAGTTTATGCGGCAGCCAGGAGGAACTTCTTAAGACTGTCACATTCACCCTCGCACACTGCTATTAAACTCACAAACTACATTATGCGCACTTATGAACGGCAAAGTCAACAACCTCCCTTGATGCGAACCTCGAACACAACGGAACGCGACGGTTTTTATCCCTTTTCCTCAGGTCCATTCGCTTACACGCACACACACATGGGGGTATGGGTACGCATGGGGAGTGGGTACCATGGGGAATGGGTACGCATGGGGAATGGGTACGCATGGGGAATGAGTAAGCATTGGGAATGGGTACGCATGGACATGGGTTACCTGGGGAATGGGTACGCTATGGGGTGGCGTACGCATGGGGAGTGGGTACGCATGGGCGTGGTGTACGCATCGGGGAATGGGTCTCCTCTGGAGTGGGTACCATGGGGACGTGGCGTACGCATCGGGAATGGGTAAGCTTGGAATGGGTCGCATGGGGACTGGGTACCTTGGGGATGGTGCATGGAACTGGGTATCAGGAGGGTACCCAGGCGACGTGGGTAACGCCATGGGGAGTGTACGCCATGGGCAAGTGAGGTACGCACCTGGATATGGGTAAGCCCTGGGCGACAGGGTACCCATGGCATGGGTACGCATGGAATGGACGCATGGGGAAGGGTACCATGGGGATGGGTACGCATGGGAGGGGTACGCCCTGGGGAGTGGTACACGTGGGGAAGGGTACGCATGGGAAGGGTACGCATGGGACGTGAGTAACAGGACGCGGTACACGGGGGACAGGGTACGCATGGGGAACCGGTACGCAGGGGATGGGACACAGGGCAATGCGTACGCATGCGGAATGGGTAACGCATGGGGAATGGGTTACGCATGGAGTGAGTAAAACATGGGGAGTGAGGTACAGGGGGAATGGGTCGAAGGGGAGGGGTAACGGGGGAATGGGTACGCAGGGGAGTGGGTACAAGGGGAATGGGTACGATGGGGAAGGGTAGCATGGGGAAGGGTACACGTGGGGAATGGGTACGCATGGGGAGTGGGTACACATGGGGAATGGGTACACACGGTGAATGGGTACACGAGGAATGGGTACACATGGGGAGTGGGTACACGTGGGGAAACTAACTTACTCTCTTTCTCTCGGTTCTCTCTCGGCTCTCTCTCTCTCTCTCTCTCTCTCTCTCTCTCTCTCTCTCTCGCGCTCTCTCTCTCTCTCTCTCTTCTCTCTCTCTCGGCTCTCTCTCGGCTCTCTCTCTCTCTCTCTCTCTCTCTCTCTCTCTCTCTCTCTCTCTCTCGGCTCTTACTAACCTATCCATTCACGCACCCACCCACTAACCCACCTATTCACTCACCCACCCACCCACTAACCCACCCCTCACTCACCCACCCACCCACTAACCCACCCCTCACTCACCCACTAACCCACCCACCCACCCACTCACCCACTAACCCACCCCTCACCCACCCACTAACCCACCCACCCACCGACTCACAGACACACGCCCACAATCGCGCACACACACATGGTAACACATCAACCTATCTTTCCTTCATAGTGAACCTAAAGTACATTGTGATCTCGGAGTGAAAGACGAGGGGGGGAAGGGGGGAGAGGGGGAGGGGAGAGGGGGAGGGGAGAGGGAGAGGGGGAGAGGGAGAGAGAGAGAGAGGGGAGGGAGGGAGGGAGGGAGGGAGGGAGGGAGGGAGGGAGGGAGAGAGAGAGAGAGAGAGAGAGAGAGAGAGAGAGAGAGAGAGAGAGAGAGAGAGAGAGAGAAAGGGGGGGGAGAAGGGGAGGGGTAGGGGGTCGCGCTCTGATCGATAAGATTTTGGCTTCTCTACAATTCTCGCCCGGCCTCCCCCCGCCCCCTCCCCCTCCCCTGGCCTCCCCTTTCATCACTCCCAAGTTTCCCTCTCAAACCAAAGCTTCCAGCAGCCATTCCTACTGGTCCCCTCGCAGTCTTCTTCTTCTTCTTCTTTTTCTTCTTCTTATTCTTCTCCTTCTTTTCCTTCTTCTTCTTCTCCATCACCATCTTCCTCTTTTCGTTCTTCTTCTCCCTCATCTACCTTTTCTCCCTCGTCATCTCCCTCCTCTTCTCCCTCTGCTTCTCCCTCGCCATCTCCCGGTTCCCCATCTTCTCCCAGGTCATCTCCCTTTTCTCCATCTTTTCCATCGTCATCATCTTCTCCCTCTTCTTCTCCATCGTTATTCTACCTCGGTAGATCTTGTGTTCACCGTAATTTTATCTAATCATCTCTCTTCATCTATTTCTTTCTGCGTCTGCCTTTTGACTGTTTTCGTGTCCCACTTTTTCTACTTCTTTTATCTCTGGACTTCCTTTGACTCCCTCTGTCTATTTTCTTATTTCTCCCTCACTCTCCTCCTTCTAATTCTAACCTCTATCCCCACCTCTTTACCCTCCCTTCTCCTTTTCTCTTCCATCCGTCCATCCCCGTCTCCCTCTTCCTCCCTCCCTCCAACCCTCTATCTCATTGTCTCCCGATTTCCCATCTCCCTCTGCCTTGCTTATCTCACACCCCTCCCTCACTCTGTCTTCCTCCCCTAACCCCTCCGTCTCACCCTCCCTCCCTCCCTCCATATCCACCCTTCTCCCTTCCCTCCCCCGTCTCCCCCCTCCCTCCCTCTCTCTTCCTCCCTCCCCATTTCCTCCCTCTCCCTCCATCCCCGCCCCCTCCCTCCCTCCGTCCATATCCGCCCTCCTCCCTTCCCTCCCCCGCCCCCTCACGCCGCGCTGGTTGTCCCACTAACCTTCACTCTCCTGTGTCTTCACTAAATCCAGGTCTGGTTTTCCTATAGCTTGTACGTCTGTTCCTTTTCCAATTTTCCCTCTCTCCGTCTTTTTTTTTGTATATATTCATTTTATTTTTGCTTTTTCTTTTCTGAATGTAGAGATTTTATTTTTGTATTACTGTTGTAGATTACGCATTTTTTTTCACATATCTCACACGGACTGATTACATTTGCCTTCTTTCTATATGTCGCTTTGTCGGTCTTACCTATTTTCCACAATTCCTCTTCCCGTATCTTGATAAAATAATATATTACCTTACCACTTGCTTATATTTTTCACTACGCATGTCGTTATTAGGCCTATTTCACTTAATTCGTTTTTTTTTCCATATCTTGCTAATAATATTATCTAATCTTATTCC
>NC_051402.1:37060120-37067090 GCF_015228065.2 Penaeus monodon | reverse complement strand
GACGGCAAGCTTCGTTGCTATGTGCAAGGGGTCAAAAAAAAAAAAAAAGAGGGGGTACACATCGGGAAGAAACTGAAAGATTTAATTTCCGAGAAAAAAAGTGCACGAAAAGGGGGAAATGCATTCTTGGAAAAATCAAATCATGTTTTCGAGTTTGAGAAATTAAGTAAAATTTTTCGTAAAAAAGTTGGCTTAGTAAAGGGCAGGACAAGCTTTGGGAAAAGTGGGTTTAAAAGTTTATGGTCGTTCGATTTTGAAATCAATATAAACACGTGTTTATTTTTTTTAAAAGGGGGAAGAACATCGTAAAACCATACACTTAGTGAGTTATTTTTAATTTTTTTTTTTTTAAAACATCGCGAGTTTGGCGTTTTGGTTAAAAAATTTTTTTTATTGTGAAGATATTTATTTCCCTTTATACTTTTTATACATCTGTCAAAATGAATACGGCTCATTAAATTTTTTATTAATTTTATATATTATAATATATATTATATATATATATATATATATTATATAATATATATAATATATGTGTTGTGTGTGTGGTTGGGGTTGTGTGTGGTGTGTGTGTGTTTTGTGGGTGTGTGTGTTGTGTGTGTGTGTGGTGTGTGTGTGTTGTGTTAAAATAATAATATATATATATATAATAATTTTAAATATATATATTATATATATATAATTATTTTGTTTGTTAGTTAATATACGGGGGCGAGATGCCCAGGGTTAGACATCGGACTCAAAAAAATGTCACGACGGCAATCTGAGTTCGAGGTTCGAGTAAACCGGCCGGCGCGTTTTTTCCCCCCGGGCAAGAACTTTTACCTGATTGCCTACCTAAACCCCCGGGTGGCCAAGCCAGCCCAAACCCGGGGGTGGCCCCAAAACCCCGGGTAAAAAAAGAGAAGATTACCTAAAAGGTAAACCCGGCATCTCCGTGGAAAGGAACTGGGGACCCTACACGTACTCCTCCAAGGCATAAAAACATGAAAAATACAATTTAAGTATCTGCTGTGACCCCCGGCGGTTAAACCGAACCCCCGTTGAAAATAAAAATATATCATACATTATTTTTTGTTATATATTATTTATTATAGATATATATATATATTTTTATATATATATTAAATTTCTTCCCCTTTTTTTTGCGGGGGCTTTGTCCCATTCTTATATGGAGACGCTATAATCAAAATCTATTAATGAAACATGATTTCGTAACTGACTTTTAATTAGGCAGTAAACTTTCAGGTAAACAGTTTGCAAGTGAGCAGTTTCTTGAATTTATGAACTTGCCTTAAATTTATTTTTGAAATAAAGAACGAATAAAAGCGAATTTATAATGAGATGTTTGAATCTGAGTTCCTTCGTCGATTCTCCCTCCCCGACACGTGGTTTCGTGATGTTGATTGATATATTTCTATGTGGCAAGTGAGCCGTTCAGATTTTGATGATTTTTTCAGTCCCAACTCAACAACCCGCGCGTACTATCAATTTTAAAAGTAGAATGGAAGATTCAGGGAAATTACCAATTTCTCGACATACTGTTATTCAATGTAAAATGGCTCGCTTCTTAAATTTCGGTTTACCGTAAAACCTACTCACACCGCTTACTTATCTTCATTTTTTCTCGAATCACCCGTTATTATGTTAAAAAAGGTCAGTAGTCTCGCCATGGTGCTTGGGCATATAGAATTTGTGGACAATGAGTTTATTGAGCGGGAGCTTGACGTCATTTTTTGAAACTTTTCGATAATTAGGATATCCCCGTTTCTTTCTAAATAAGGGCACACTCATCTTGAGATGGAAAATTTTATACTCATTCCCGTAAATTCTCAACAGGATAGTGCCAGTAATCTGTTAATTGTTCCGTTAAACCCGTCCCTGAGAAAAAAACGGCACATGTTTAAAGGCGCTGGCAATTGACATTGTCTTTACTATCCGAATTACAGTTGCGTAAATACTTTAGTAAAACACAATGCGCTAAGACGGTGCTCTTGAGGACTTCTCCGCGTATTTACACTATAACCTTTGTAAAGATTGCCCATTTAGTTTTTACATAGGTGAGAACGGTAGAAGCTTTTGCGAAAAGGAAATTAATGAAACATCAGCGTGATGTTAGAATTTGCTAAAGAATTCCAAATGCGTTGTTTGTTCATTTACGTGATGAAGGTCACCGGCTTAACTGGAAAAGGCTTAAATTAATTCATAAAATCAAGCCAATTCGTACGAAAGAAAAATGTGAGAATCGCTTTTAATAGAAAAATGCTTAATTTCAACTTGAGTGCTTGTCAATGGGCCTGGATGATCTACTCCTCGTTAGTTAGCAAAGCCTTCCCCAGAATCTACGACCCTTGACCCTCCTGAGACCTGATCAGCTTTGTTCGCCCTGTCTCTCTATCACGATATATACTTGCCAAAATTTTCTCCTGTATCCATTTCGGTTTTATTCGTTCCTGAAAACTCGTGAGAGTTCGAAACGTTATCGGGTTAGTTTCATTTTTTCTACTGTGTATATATACTATATATATATATAATACATATATATATATATATATATATATACTATATATATTATATTATAATATATATAAGTATACCTATATATAATATGTGGGTGGGTGCTTCAGTGCATGGTGATGTGAAGCGAGGTGTGGTAGCCAGATAGTGTTTAAGTGCTTGCATGCCTTCTCTTGCTTGCAGCTTCCACCCCTGGCTAGCCAGTGCGAAAAAGGGAAGCAAGCTTCCGCATAAGTCTCCCCTGCCAGGTCACAGCCTCTCCATCCATCAAGACTTCTGCAGTGCTCTCGTAGGCCAACCCATGGGTGAACTGGGTACCTTGCGGTACCAGGCTAATCTGTGGGGGATCTCCGGCATGCAGCAGGAGGCCCAGAGTAGGAGTATGCCCCACCGGCGTGTGGACCACGCTCTGGGCTCCGTACCAACTCTGCCCCCTAGCCACCCTGGGGCACCATGTGGCGGCGCGGGGGAGTTGGCCTTGCCAGTCCCTCCCCCCAGACTGACCCTCCTGGCAACGTCACAGATGAAGGGTAATGTGGGGGGATGGTGTTGTCGCCTCCCACCCAGCAAACAAGTAAGGCGGGCTGTGGGTCCAGCCGGAGGGGCAAAATGTCGGGGTGCAGGATTAGGGACGAGAGTTACTCGTCCCGCCTGCGCCCCGGCAGGCGCCAACCCACCCTGAAGCTTGTGGGCGGAAAGCCCTCGGGGAACACCACAGGTGGATAGGGCGTCCCACAGCCTGCCGCCCCCCTTTATCTGGGGCTGTGTTGGAGGGGGCGCAGAGGTGTGGGTGCACGGAGTGAACAACCGAGGCTAAACCATCAGGCGTGCTTTCCGGGTAGGCGCTTTGGAACATCCGGGTCCGTGCGCAGGAATGCGGTTTACCTCGCTATCGCGGAGGGAATTGAAGAGACTGGGAGTTGAGGTGGCGGCCCTCTCAGAGGTGAGGAAAGACCTGGTAGGGCATGAATCAGGTGCGGTGTTACACCTACTACTGGTCGCGCGGCCGCAGCGATGTCACCACCTATCCAGGTGTAGCCATACCATCTCCAGTCGACTCAGGCCTCGCGGTAGTCGAGGTGACACCGGTGATGAGCGTATCATGGCATGAGACTGAAGCATTGCCTTTGGCTTATGTCTTCTTATTGCTTGTATACGCTCCTACCGATGTACATCTAAAACCGATGTGAAAGAGGCGTTCTACGCCAACTCGCACTGTGGCAGACGATTGCCCCCGGCGAGACATTCGCCATTGTTCTGGGCGAACTTCAATGCGGTATCCGGCTGTGACGAGCTTGATACGAGACGTCTGTCGGCCCCCATGGCTCGGGAAGCATGATCCCCAGCAGCGAGAATAGCTCCTTCTCCGGGACTTTGCTAATAGGTCCCAGAAAATGAGGATCTCTGGCTCCTGGTACCAGCGCTCCAACTCGCATCGCGGAATTGGTACAGCGATAAGGGTACAGTGGCCAAGGAGATCTAACCACATTCTGTCAGGCACGCGATGGAGGATCCTCCAGAACTGCAGGGTTTACCGGAGTGGCTGAGTTCTGTGCACCGACCATATGCTGGCTTGTGGCTACCTGCGGGTCCACTTCAAAACGCCACGTCCTCCAGTGGCCACCCTAAGGGTGTTTCACTTGGACAGACTAAGGGAGGAGGAGTTTGCCCGTGGGTTCGCCACGGCAGTCTCTGGACCCGATTCTCAGAAAACCAGCAAAACCTGACGGACCCAGTTGCTCTGTGAGTCCTTCAAGCGAGTAACACTCGAAGCAGCGCTCAGGAGCCATTGGCGTTACGCCCAAGGACAAAGGCAGAATACCCTCTCCCTGGAGACATTAGAGGCCACTGAAGCATGTCGCAAGGGCTCGGCTGAATGGAATCAAGTCTTGCGCCGTTCCATGGTGCGTAGGGCTCGGACACTGCTGAGAAGGGACAAGGACAGTTCATAGGAAATCTTGCTGAGGAGTCGAAGGCCATTTCTTGGTAAATGACTTCGCCCTGCTACAAGCCCTCAGGAAAACTGAACCCTAAGGCCCTCTCACAGATGGACTGCGGGTCCGATCAGCGGATGGACGGATCATTCAAATCAGATCAGTGGGGTTCGTGAACGTTGGGCTGAGTATTTGAACAGTTGTACAGGTGGATCCTCCAACAGTTAAGCTTGGATGCAAGCGATGTCTCAGTGCCTGTGCCGGACCCCACCCCATCAGCGAGGAAAACCTCCTAACCCTAAAAGAGGTTAGCTGGCGATTCCAAGCGAGAGTGGGAAAGCTGCAGGAATATGTGATATCCCTGCTGAACTGCTAAAGGCGGGGCGTGAAACTATGGCTCGGGGCCTGCATACAGTCCGGGACTGCCATTTGGCAGTCTGGTACCATTCCCCTGACCTGCTGAGGGCGTGGTCATCCTCTACTGGAAGGGGAAAAGGGATCGAATGGGACTGTAGCAACTACCTGGCATTACACCTGCTCAGCCATACAGGCAAGGTTCTCGCTCAATTCTTCTGAAACGGATCCGCCACCACCTACTGAGACACCAGAGAACGGAGCAGTCTGGATTACTCCTGGCAAGTCCACAAGTAGAACGTATACTAGCGCTTCGAATAATTGTGGAACGACCGTCGTTGAGTTTGGTCGTGGGTGCGTTGCAGCCTACATCGACTCAAAGAAGGGCGTTGGACATCCGGTGCATCGGGAATCGCTATGGGAGATCCTGAGGCTCAGGGAAATTCCGACACAAACTATTGGCCTGAATAGCAAGCCTCTATCTGGTTACTGAAAGTGCGGTAAAGTTGTGGTGGGGGTAGTTCGAACTTCTTCCCTGTTAATTCAGGGGTGAGGCAAGGCTGGTCCTTGCACCCACACTTTTCAAACTTTGTAATGGACGGATAATAATGGGCAGAGCTACTAGCCAAAGTCAGTGTCGGAGCAACACTAGGCAATATTAAGTCTGGACCTTGGACTTGCCGACGATGTTGCCATCCTTATCTGGAGTCCTTGGAGTCACTGTGCGGCGGCTCTTGATGCATTTAGCAATGAGGCGAAGAGCCCCTAGGCTTAAAGGTCTCGGCCAAGACCACGATTCAGGAACTTGGGTGGCCTGTTAGGGGAACCCGTTCAGCGATCCTTGCTTGCGGAGGAGGACGTTGAAGTCACAGAAAGTTTTACATACCTTGGTTAGCGTAGTCCATATCTCTGGTTGTCAGACAGGAAGTCAGTAACGATTGTTCTGGCAACAGGAGCCATTGAACTGATCAACACAAGAGCGTTTGGAGATGTCTGTAACTATGCACAGAAGGGGACCAAGCTGCGTGATAACTTCAAGGCCATGATACTTTCCAGTTTTGCTCTATGGAAAGCGAAACACGGCGCTATCCAGTGCCTTGGAGTCTAGCCTTGATGCCGTTTTTAACACAGTCCCTTCGCGGATCATGGGTACAGTTGCAGGACCACGTGTCCAACCGCGGTGACACCGTGAGACGGCCATGGCATGTTACTTGCATAATCGGGATCGCCAATCAGGCTATTATGGCCACCTAAGCTCGCCCTCCCTATGGGACGACCCTGCCCACCAGGTTGTCTCTCTAGCGAGACAACCTGGGTGGAGGAGACCTGTGGGACGTCCTAGGAGATCATGGCGTGGGCAGCCGACGAGACCTGTCGGAGGACCTGGAGATGGCCGTGTGCCTGCCTGGAGACTCGCCTCGAGGATCTCGGGGCTGGAAGCGAAGGGTGGATGCGGCCATGCGCCCCCGTCGGCGTTAGCCCCTTGATGATGATGATGATATATATATGGACACACAGACATATGTATAGGTATGTGTATAAAAATATGTATATATGTACATATATATATATATATATATACATATATATATATATATATATATATATATATATATATATATATATATATATATATATATGTGTGTGTGTGTGTGTGTGTGTGTGTGTGTGTGTGTGTGTATGTATATATGTGTGGAAGAAAAACCCACAATGCAAAAACTAGATTTATTGAAAATGAGACTACAGTTTCGAAATCCACCTGGTTTCCATCCAAGTCCGATATGCGTAGCTTAGCCTCGCCCGGGCTATGTCATGAGGGGAGCCCGGCCTGTGTCGACTAATGCCGACTCGCTCACGTGTGTCAGTTGCTGACTCGGCTGAACCTAGTCCTTGCCCGCCGTGGTGCCCAGCCACAGCAGTAACCTCCAGGCGACAGTTGCAACTTCTCGTGCCTGGGCGGGGGCGCGAACTGTACTAGCCCAGAAAGTGGAAAGAGGAGAGGGAGAAGAGGGGGTATAAAAGAGGGAGAGGAGAGGCAACGCAGTAACACGGGGCAGGTGAGGACAGACGAACGGAAGCAAAGGTAGGTCACATCAGGTCGGAGGATCGGGCGGACTATGCACCGGGTGGCCGGCATACTTGAGAAGGCGGAGGATGTGGGAAGC
>NC_051402.1:37052620-37057620 GCF_015228065.2 Penaeus monodon | reverse complement strand
GTGGCTGGGCACCACGGCGGGCAAGGACTAGGTTCAGCCGAGTCAGCAACTGACACACGTGAGCGAGTCGGCATTAGTCGACACAGGCCGGGCTCCCCTCATGACATAGCCCGGGCGAGGCTAAGCTACGCATATCGGACTTGGATGGAAACCAGGTGGATTTCGAAACTGTAGTCTCTATTTCAATAAATCTAGTTTTTGCATTGTGGGTTTTTCTTCCACACATATATACTACACACACCACACCACACACACACACACACACCACACACAATATATATATATATATATATATATATATATATATATATATATATATATATATATATATATGTATATATATATATATATATATGTACATATATACATATTTTTATACACATACCTATACATATGTCTGTGTGTCCATATATATATCATCATCATCATCAAGGGGCTAACGCCGACGGGGGCGCATGGCCGCATCCACCCTTCGCTTCCAGCCACGAGGATCCCTCGAGGCGAGTCTCCAGGCAGGCACACGGCCCATCTCTAGGTCCTCACGACAGGTCTCGTCGAGCTGCCCAAGCCATGATCTCCTAGGACGTCCCACAGGTCTCCTCCACCCAGGGTTGTCTCGCAGAGAGACAACCTGGTGGGCAGGGTGTCCATAGGGAGGCGAGCTAGGTGGCCATATAGCCTGAGTTGGCGATCCCGGATTATGCAAGTAACAGGTCCCATGCCGGTCTCACGGTGTAACCGCCGGTTGGACACGTGGTCCTGCCAACTGTACCCCATGATCCGGCGAAGGGACTTGTTACAAAAGGCATCAAGGCGAGACTCCAAGGCACTGGATAGCGTCCATGTTTCGCTTCCATAGAGCAAAACTGGAAGTATCAAGGCCTTGAAGACACCGCAGCTTGGTCCTTCTGCATAGTACGACATCTCCAAACGCTCTTGTTGATCGAGTTCATGGCTCCTGTTGCCAGACCAATCCGTCTACTGACTTCCTGGTCTGACAACCCAGAGATATGGACTACGCTACCAAGGTATGTAAAACTTTCTGTGACTTCAACGTCCTCGCCGCAAGCAAGGATCGACTGAACGGGTTCCCCTAACAGGCCCCCAAAGTCCTGAATCTTGGTCTTGGTCCAGGAGACCTTTAAGCCTAGGGGCTTCGCCTCATTGCTAAATGCATCAAGAGCCGCCACAAGTGACTCCAAGGACTCAGATAGGATGGCAACATCGTCGGCAAAGTCAAGGTCCGAGACCTTAATATTGCCTAGTGTTGCTCCGCACTGACTTTGGCTAGTAGCTCTGCCCATTATCCAGTCCATACAAGTGTTGAAAAGTGTGGGTGCAAGGACACAGCCTTGCCTCACCCCTGAATTAACAGGGAAGAAGTTCGACATACCCCCACCACACTTTACAGCACTTTCAGTTACCAGTATAGAGGCTTGCTATCAGGCCAATAATCTGTGTCGGAATTCCCCTGAGCCTCAGGATCTCCCATAGCGATTCCCGATGCACCGAGTCAAACGCCTTCTTGAGGTCGATGTAGGCTGCAAGCAGCCCACGACCAAACTCACGACGGCGTTCCACAATTATTCGAAGCGCTAGTATACGGTCTATTGTGGACTTGCCAGGAGTAAATCCAGACTGCTCCGGTCTCTGGTGTCTCAGTAGGTGGTTGCGGATCCGTTTCAGAAGAATGTGAGCGAGAACCTTGCCTGGTATGCTGAGCAGTGTAATGCCACGGTAGTTGCTACAGTCCCATCGATTCCCCCTTTCCCCTTCCAGAGAGGGATGACCACACACACAATATATATATATATATATATATAATATATATATATATATATATATATATATATATATATGCCACCAGCGTGGCTGGGGCTGGTGATCTGTACATATGCTTGTGTGCAGCCTGCAGTCTGCATTTTTTTTCATGTGGAAGCATGAAAAAATATAGATATATATAAATGAAAATATGAATATATATATATATGTATATATATATACATATATATATATATATATGTATATATATATATGTATATATATATATATATATATATATATATATATATATATATATATATATATGCATATATATGCACACGTGTATATATATACATATAGATTGATAGACAGAAATCTATATATGCATATTTTCTCTCACTCTTTCACTGTACCATCGCATTATCGATGAATATATCTACCCAAAGAAAATGATATTGCCCGCAAAAAAAGAAGCATGAAATGAGAAAAGAAAATGAGCAAAACAAAAAGAAAAAAATCACTCCACAAAAAAAAGAAAATATTCGGACAATATAGTGAAACAAAAGTCATTCAACCTGTAAGTGCTAATTAACTGGGTCTTCATGGCTCGTAAAGTAATTTCCAGGGCAGTTTCGTGGGGCCAGGGAGGAGGGGAGGAGGGGAGGAGGGAGGGAAAGAGGGGGAGGGGAGAGAGAAAGGGTTTAGGGTAGGGGAGGAGGGGGGAGGGAGGGAAAAAGGGGGAGGGGAGAGAGAAAGGGTTTAGGGTAGGGGAAAAGAGGGGGAGGAGGATAGGGGGGATTTGGGGAAGAGTTAAAAAGAGGGAATTAGGTAATATAAAAGAGGGGAGGAAAGGACGGGGAGGAGGGGACAGGGGAAGAAGGTATTTGGTAAGGAAAAAGACCAGAAGGAGGATAAGGGTAAGGGGGAAGAGGGTAAGGATAGGTAAGGTGGGGAGAGGGAGGAGGAGAGGGACGAGGGAGGTATATTAGATCCCCCCCACCACGTGTTTCCACTTTCTTACTTTTCTGCCGATTAACCCCCTCCTTCTAACCTCCCTTCCACTGCCCCTCCCCCCCTCCTCAACCCCCTCCTCTTTACAACCCTCCCCCTTACCCCCACCACCACCCTTCTCCATACACCCCATCCCCCTTCCCCTCCACCACTCTCCTCACCCTTCCCCCCCTTACCCCTTCCTCCCTCCCTACCCCCGCCCCCTCCTCACCCCCTACCCTCGCCCCCTTCCTCTCCCACCCTTCCCCCTCCCCCCCTTCCTCTCCCACCCTTCCCCCTCACCCCTTCCTAACCCCCCTCACCCTCACCCTCGCCCCCCTCCTAACCCCCTATCCCCCGCCCCCCTCCTCACCCCCTACCCCCACCCTTCACGTCCAATTTTTACGACAGGTTCGATCAGGCGTGAGATATTGTTCGGCGTTGAGCTTTTATTGCACCGAATTCGTGAGTCTAAGGTTCCCTTTTTTCTCCTTTGTTCGCGGTGGGTATGGGTCGGGGGGGGGGAGGAAAAGGGGGGGGGTTAAGGGGAGGGGGAGGGGAGGAGGGAGAATAGGGAATAAGGGGAAGAGAGGAAGGGAAGAGAGGGGGAAGGGGAGAAGGATAGGGGAAGAGAGGGGGAAGGAGAGAAGGATAGGGGAAGAGAGGAGGGAAAGGGAGAAGGATAGGGAAGGGGAGAAAGAAGGCTAAGGGAAGGGGAGGGGAGAGGGGGGAAGGCAAAGGGGAAGGGTATCGCCCCGTCTGGCGGTGTGAGTGTGTGTAGGGGGTAGGGGCAGGGGGAGAGGAGGGTATGGGTATTAGGAGGAGGGGAGGGGGAGGTGGGTATCTGTAGGGGGTTGGATTAGGGGGGGGTAGCGGTGGAGGGTATATAAAGGGTAGGGGATGGTTTTTTTTTATACCAAGAGCGTGAGAAATTCCGGAGATTAAAGTTTAATCTTGCGATAACGTATTCATTCTGCCATAAAACAACCCGTGATAAAAAAGAAAAAAAAAATGATTAAAAAAAAAAGAGAGTGAATGTTTGATGTGCCGCCAGTTAGGGTTTTCGAAGTCTATGTTACTTTGTTTTTCTTGTTTGTTAGATATGATGGAATTATAGATGTTTATGTTATTTGATATTTTCTTCGTATTTTCTTTCTCCATTTTTTGTTTTTCTTTCTCCCTTTGTCTTATTGTTTTTCTTTTTTCGTGGCTTCTTCTCATGTGTTTGTCTTATGTTCGCCACAGTTATCCGTGGTTTCCTTTCCTGTTCTTCCCCTTTCTGTTCTTCCGTCTTTCTTACATACAAACGTACATACACATATATACTATTCATATTCTTGCTTACATTATACAACCAAGTATACATGAAATACACACATACACGCGTACATAAACACACACACACATTCATATGTATACACATTTATACGAATACATAAACAGATAGAGAGAGAAATGAATAAACAAACAGATTATCAGCTAAACAGCTACTGAGACGAACACAAAAGGAGATCGTTGTTACAGTGCGGTTCGCAGCTTGTCATTGATTCGGTCGAAATGGTTTCCCAGGAATTTCCTCTCTTACCACCCTCTCTCTTTCTCTTCCTCGTTATCTTTATTTATTTATCTGTTTTTGTCTCTCTTTATCTTTTCTCTCTCTCTTTATGTTGGTTTATAGGTATGAATAAATATCAGCACGTATATATAGTAGATACGTATATGTGTGTATATATATATATATATATATATATATATATATAGTATATATATATATACATATATATCTATATATATATATATATATATATTATATAAATATATATATATATATATATATACATGTGCATAAGTATCTACTAGTAGATGTGCTGGTATTTATGCATACTTATAAACCAACATAAAGAGAAAGAAAAGATAGAGAGAAACAGAAAAATAGTCTCTCAATAAAGAACAAAGAAAGGCCTAAATCCTGAAATGAATTGCTGTTGACTAACATATATATATATATATATATATATATATATATATATATATATATATATATATATATACATATATATATATATACATATATATACATATATATGTATATAGATAGATAGATAGATAGATAGATAGATATGGAAATAGATATAGATATATAGATACACTCTCTCTCTCTCTCTCTCTCTCTCTCTCTCTCTCTCTCCTATATATATATATATATATAAATATTATATATATATATGTATATTATATTATATATA
>NC_051402.1:37039481-37052520 GCF_015228065.2 Penaeus monodon | reverse complement strand
AGAAGGGGGAGGAAAACCCAAAAAGGGGGGGAAAAAAAAAAAAAAAAAAGGGGGGGTTTTTGGAAATTTTTTTTTTAAAATTTTTTTTTTTGGGGTTTTAAAATTTTTTTTCCCCCCTTTTTTTAAAAAAAATTTTTTTTTTTGGGCATTTAAAAATTAAGGGGAAAAAAAAAATTTAAAAAAAAGGGGGGGGGGGGGGGGGGGAAAAAAAAGGGGGGGGAAAAAAATTAAAGGGTTTTTTTTTTTTAAAAAAGGGTTTTTTTTGGTTAATCCCCCAAAAATTTTAAAAATTTTTTTGGGGGGTTTTTTTTAAAAAAAGCCTTTTCCCCTTTTCCCCCAAAAAAGGGGGGGAATGTGTTTTTTTGGGGGGGGGGGTTTTTGGGTTTTTTTTTTCCCAAAAGGGGGGGTAATTTTAAAAGGTTTTTTTTTTTTTTTTTAAAACAATTTATTTTTTTTTTTTAAAAAATTTTTTTTTTTCCCTTTTTTTTTTTGTCCCCCTTTTTTTTTTCCCCCCCCAAAAAGGGAAATTTTTTAAAAAAAAAACCCTTTTTTTTTTGGTTTTTTTTTTTTTTTAATTTTTTTGGGAAAAAAAAAAAAAAAACCTTTTTTTTCCAATTTTTTAAATTTTTAAAAAAAAAATTAAATTTTTTTTAAAAAAAAAAATTTTTTTCCCCCCCAAAATTTTTTAAAAAAAAAAAAAAAAAAAAAATTTTTTTTAAAAAATTTTAATTTAAAAAAAAAAAAAAAATTTTTAAAAAAAAAAAAAAAAATTTAAAAAATTTTTAAAAAAAATTTTTAAAAAAAAGGAAAAAAAAATTTTGGGGGTTTTTTTTTTAAAAAAAAATTTTTAAAAATTTTTTTTAAAATTTTTCTTTTTAAAAAAAAAATTTTTTAATTTTTTAAAAATTTTTTAAAAAAAAAATAAAAAATATAAACAAAAATTAAAAACCAAAAAAAAAATAATTTAAAAAAAAAAAGGGGGGGAAAAAAAAAAAAAAAAAAAAAAAAAAAAAAAAAAATTTTTTTTTAAAAAAAAAATTTTAAAAAAGGAAAAAAATTAAAAAAAAAAATTTTAAAAAAAAGCGGGGAAAAAAAAAAAGGGAAAAAAAATAAATTTTAAAAAAAAAAAAAAAAAAAAAAAAAAATTTGGGGGGGGTTTAAAAAAATTTTTTTTTTATTATTTTTAAATTTTTTAAAAAAAAGGGAAATTTTTTTAAGTTTTTTTTAAAAAAAAATTTTTTATTTTTTTTTAAAAAAAAAAAAAAAAAAAAAAAAAAAAAAGTTTATATTTATTTAAAAAAATTTTAAAAATATAAAAAAATAAAAAAAAAAAATTTTATAAATAAAAAGAGAAAAAAATTTTTTTAAAATATAAAAAAAATATAAAAATAAAAATAAATTATATAAATAAAATAAAATTTTAGGGAAAAAAAATATAAAAAAAAAAAAATATATTTTTATAAAAAAAAAAAAAAATATATATAAAAAAAAATAATTTTTTAAAAAAATTTTTATATTTATTTTAAAAAAATTTAAAAAAAAATTTTTTTTTTTTTTATTTTTATTTAAAAATTTTATTTTTATATATAATTTTTTAAAAAATTTTTTTTTTAAAATTTTTTAAAAAAAATATAAATTTTTATTTTAAAAAAAAAAATTTTTTAAAAAAAATTTTTTTATTTTTTTTTTTAAAAAATTTTTGGAAAAATTTTAAAATATTTATAATATTTAAAAAATTTTTAAAAAAAAAATTTTTTATATTTTATTTTTAAAAAAAATTTTTTTATTTTAAAAAAAAAAAAAAATTTTTTTTATATATTTAATTTTATAATTTTTTATATTTTTTAAAAATATTTTTTTAAAAAAAAAATTTTATTTATAAAAAATTTTTTTTTATATAAATTTTATTAAAATTTTTTTTTTTTTTTATATTTTTAAAATTTAAAATTTTTTATAAAATTTTTTTTATATTTTTTTTTAAAAATTTTTTTTTTTTTTTTTTTTTTTAATTTTTTTTAAAAAAATTTGGTTTTTTTTTAAAAAAAAATTATATTTAAATTTTTTTTTTTTTTTTTAAATTTTTATAAATTTTTAAAATATATTTATTAAATTTTTTTTCCCATATATTTTTTTATTAAAATTTTTAAAAAAATTTTTTTTTTATTTTTAAAAAATTTTTTATATATTATAAAAAAAAATTTTTTTTTTAAAAAATTTTTATTTTTTTTTTTTATTTTTTTTTAAATTTTTTATATTTTTTTTATATTTTTTATAAACCCATTTATTTTTTAAAAAAATAAAATTTTTTTAAAAAATTTTTAAAAAAATTTTTTTAAAAATTAAATTTATTTTTAAAAAAAA
Organism: Penaeus monodon; assembly: GCF_015228065.2. Lineage (NCBI taxonomy): Eukaryota > Metazoa > Arthropoda > Malacostraca > Decapoda > Penaeidae > Penaeus > Penaeus monodon. The sequence goes on along the minus strand of NC_051402.1, from coordinate 37,050,159 downwards.
TATAAAAAAATTTTAAAATTTTTTTTTTTTAAAATATTATAAATTTTTTTAAAAAATATATTTTTTTTATTTATATAATATTTTATTTAAAAAAAAAATTTTTTTTTAAAATATTTTTTAATTTTTTAAAAAAAAAAAAAGGGGGTTTTTATATATTTTTATTTTTTTTATAAATATTTTTTTAAAAAAAAAATTTTTAATTTTTTTTTTAAATTTTTTTAAAAATATTTTATTTTTTATTTTTAAATTTTTATTTATTTATATTTTTTTAAAATTTTTATATAATTTAAATTTTTTTTCTATATTTAAAAAATTTTTTTTAAAAAAATTTTTTTTAAATTTTTTTTTATAAAATTTTCTTTAAAAAAAAAAAATTTATAATTTTTTTTTAAAAAAAAAAAAAAAAAAAAAAGTTTTTAAAAAAAAAAAAAAAAAAAATTTTTTTATAAATTTTATTTTTTTTTAATTTTTATATTTTAAAAAAATTTTAAAATATAAAATTTTTTTATAAAAAATTTTTTAAAAATTTTTTTAAAAATTTTTTTTATTATATATATTTTTTAAAAATATAAAAATTTATTTAAAAATATATCCCCTTTTTTTTTAAAAAATTTTTAATTTTTTATTTTTATATATTTTTTTTTTTTTTTTAAAAAATTTTTTTTTTTTAAAAAAAATTTTTTTAAAAAAATTTTAAAAAAAAAAAAAATTTAAAAAAAAAAAAATTTTTTTTAAAAAAAAAAAAAAAAAAAAAAAAAAAAAAAAAAAAAAAAAAAAAAAAAAATAAAAAAAAATATTTAAAAAAAAAAAAATTCCCAAAAAAAAGCCCTTTTTGTTAAAATTTTTTTTTAAAAAAAAAAATTTTTTTCAAAATTTTAAAAAAACCGGGGGTTTTTTTGGGGAAAAAAAAAAAAAGGGGGGTTTCCCCCCCCCCAAAAAAAAAAAAAAAAAAAAAAAAAAAAAAAATTTAAAAAAAAAATGGGAAAAAAAATTAAAAAAAATAAAAAAAAACCCCCCTGTTTTTTTTCCAAAAGGGGCCCCAAAACCAAACCCCGGTTTTTTTTAAAAAAAATTTTTCCCCCCTTTTTTTTTTAAAAGGGTTTTTTTTTCCCTTTTTTTTTTTAAAAAAAAAAAAAAATTTTTTTTAAAAAACCAAAAAATTTTTTTGGGGTTTTTCTTTTGGTTTTTAAAATTCCCCCCCGGGGGGGGGTTTTTAAAAAAATGGCCCCTTATTATATTTTTTATTCTTCGATGGTATTTTACACGTCCATGATAATTCCTTAAATATAGTTTATAACAATATGGGTAAAGGAATTATTTATTTTTTTACTCTTTTATAACTTTAGATATCCATGATCAAAAATTGGAAAACTAACAGCAAGATTATTTTATCAAAACGCATAACGTTACGCGAAACAAAAGCCTTTACAACAGTCAATTAGTCATGTACAAGCTAACACCAGCAAGATTACGAATCTCGACTCTTTATTTGCTCAAAATATCATGCTTATAGTTTGCTTCGGAGAAAGAAAAAAAAAAGAAAAGAAAAGAGGTCACCAATGCCCAATCCGCAAAAATAAAAAAAAATAAAAAATAAAAAAATTAAAAAAATAAAAAATAAATAAATAAAATAAAAAACATCTCAAACTACACACCTGACTAGCTTCTCGTTAGGAAGAGTGCCTTAAGAGCTTGTACACACACCGTAACCTTTTGCTAATCAGAATTATAAACACATTCCGAGCTCCCACCTTTAATGGGGTCACGGGAATGGAGAACGAGGCTGCCTTTTGCCATCGGATAATAAATGTAACGGCTTCAATAAGTAATATATTTCTGCTCATGTGGAACGGGGATTGAGACTCGAATATATTGGAGGGGATAATGCACGTGCTTTGGTTTACATCTTAAGACCTACAAGCGATGTAATCTCTGCTCTGATTGGCTATTCACATCCCCGAGGCAACTTTACGACTGGCTATTCAAACACGTTCTTTATGAATTTCGCTATTTATTTTTCTCGCTTTATTTCGAAAGATTAAATGTAAAGGGAAAAAAATAAGGATATTCACACGACAAATTATTGAAGGAGTCTTCAACATCAGATGAATGGCACCATTAATAAGGCCATAAAGGAAATCAGAGAACGGGGGAACTTTAGAAAGCAAAATATGACAGGAGTAAAAATCTTTTGACTCTCAAGTTGGTTAAACTTTATGGGATGATCGGCCTGTGACGTGATATATTCTCATTCTCATTCTCATTCACATTCACATTCACATTCACATTCACATTCACATTCACATTCACATTCACATTCACATTCACATTCACATTCACATTCACATTCACATTCACATGCTCATTCACATGCTCATTCACATGCTCATTCACATGCTCATTCACATGCTCATTCACATGCTCATTCACATGCTCATTCACATGCTCATTCACATGCTCATTCACATGCTCTCTCTCTCTCTCTCTCTCTCTCTCTCTCTCTCTCTCTCTCTCTCTCTCTCTCTCTCTCTCTCTCTCTCTCTCTCTCTCTCTCTCTCTCTCGACGAGTCTAGAAAGAAAAGATCAGAGAAAAAGGATTGCAGAGAGAGGAGAAACGAGAGATGAGAAAGGAGGGGAGGAGAGATGAGAAAAAAAAGGAGAGGAGAAGCAAGACAAAATGAAAGGAGAGGACTAGGAAAAGACAGAATCCCAAAGCCTTATTCTCCTTTACCTTTCGGACAGTCCCGTCGACCAATCACACTCCCCTTCCCTTTCCCCTTCCCCTTCCCCTTCCCCTTCCCCTTCCCCCTCCCCTTCCCTCCACCCCCTCTCCGCCCACCCACCCACCTGCTCGAAAGCCTCCTTCGTGTCCATGGGGCTCGACATGACCACCGGCGGCTGGTGATCGCGCAGCGGCTCCTTGCCCGGGCTGACGTGGCGGTAGAAGACGCGGCCGGTCTGCACGTAGCCTCTGTCCTCGTCGGGAGCATCCTGCAATGGAAGAAGTTATATTAGCTTAGGCCGATGGTAAATGGTTTATACTTTAAGACGAATAAATGTGATTGATAAGACTTCATTGCCTGGGTGATGGCAAATATTAATGCTTTAAGGTGAATGGATGTGCTAGACATCAAAGGTCTATTAGCACTATTTGATTTTATTTATCCATGGGTGTATGTATGCGTGTTATCTTTACTAAGGTAGCTTTATGTATTTATGCTTTTTAAGTATGTGTTTATATGGTTAATGCATGGATGTATACAGATATGTAGTTGCATACACGCACAGGTCAAGACTTTCTCCGTCTCTTTCATCTTCTGTCGATTTCTTTGACTTTTGCTTCTTCCTCCTCTTGTGGAAAATAAATTTTGAATATGGAGGTAGTGTTTTAGGAGTGGAAGAAAGTGTGAACGAATGGGAATTTGAAAATTCAGCCCCAGCATCTAGATGTGTCATTTAATCAAATTATTTCCATGTTGAATTTGTAATGAGAATTTTAGTTTGTAAGAAGTGCGTCGTTTCTGGGAATCATGTAAGAATATTTGAAACTAGCTATATACTCTACCAATTAACCGTTAACTTGAAGCCGCCATTAAAAGCGTATTTCCTCCTTAACGCTCTATCCTTCATTACGGCGAAGTTTAATTACTGACTGTTCTTGTAAGGGGGGATCCCCCCAAAAAAGGCTGAGAACTTTCCCACTCTTATGATTGGTTTTCGCTCTTCCAAAAATAATGAAACCGTTTTTTTTTACCTTTTTGAATGAACGCCTTACGAAAGTCTTTCCTCGTGCAATAAATATAGTAAAAAAAAATTGTATAACGATAGTTGAATTGTCAAGTATGCCGTTACTTCATAACATTTCCTTTAAACTAATAGGCCTATATATGCCTACGCATTACTTGCGTACACGCGCACGCAAAAACGAAATATGCAAACAAAGCAGATCTAAAACTCGTACAAAGCCAAACAAACAACGCATACATACATGCCGACAAATAAAACGAATACAAACATGCATGCAAGCAAATCATCCACCCACCCACACCAACCAAAACACAAAAAGCAAAATAACTAATTCACAACCCTGCAAATACAAAAATAAACAAAAATACACCACACAAACCAAACGAACAAAAAACAAATCCTGGCAAACTTTCTCCGCGAAACAGAAACGAATCTATTGGAAATTACGGCAAAGGTTTAGCAGATAACAAGCGCTTTCATCACCACCAATTTTTCTTATCGACCAAGCTGGCTCACATCACCATAAAAGGTACCCAGTCGAAGCTCTGTCTGACCAGAATATACATACTGCTGACCCGTTTTGTAGTGCGGAGGCATCGTGATCGATTCGTACTGCGATGCCATTGCCTTGGTCGACTACACCATTCAGAGATTATAGGAGTTTCAAGTGATGTGAGGTGGTCTAAACGTGTGTGCACGCATGTCTACATTGCGGGGGTGGGTGGGTGTACCTGCATGGTTGGATGGGTGGGTGGGTGTACCTGCATGGTTGGATGGATGGGTGGGTGTACCTGCATGGTTGGATGGGTGGGTGGGTGTACCTGCATGGTTGGTGGGTGGGTGTACAGGCATGGTTGGATGGGTGGGTGTACAGGCATGGTTGGATGGGTGGGTGTACAGGCATGGTTGGATGGGTGGGTGTACCTGCATGGGTTGGGTGGGTGGGTGTACCTGCATGGTTGGGTGGGTGGGTGGGTGTACCTGCATGGTTGGGTGGGTGGGTGGGTGGGTGTACCTGCATGGTTGGGTGGGTGGGTGTACAGGCATGGTTGGATGGGTGGGTGGGTGTACAGGCATGGTTGGATGGGTGGGTGGGTGTACAGGCATGGTTGGATGGGTGGGTGGGTGTACAGGCATGGTTGGATGGGTGGGTGGGTGTACAGGCATGGTTGGATGGGTGGGGGGGTGTACAGGCATGGTTGGATGGGTGGGTGGGTGTACAGGCATGGTTGGATGGGTGGGTGGGTGTACAGGCATGGTTGGATGGGTGGGTGGGTGTACAGGCATGGTTAGATGGGTGGGTGGGTGTACCTGCATGGTTTGGGTGGGTGGGTGGTGTACCTGCTGGGTTGGGTGGGGGGGTGGGTGTACCTGCATGGTTGGGTCGTGAGTGGGTGGGTGTACCTGCATGGTTTGGGTGGGTGGGTGGGTGTACCTGCATGGTTGGGTGAGTGGGTGGGTGTACCTGCATGGTTGGGTGGGTGGGTGGGTGTACCTGCATGGTTGGGTGGGTGGGTGGGTGTACCTGCATGGTTGGGTGGGTGGGTGGGTGTACCTGCATGGTTGGGTGGGTGGGTGGGTGTACCTGCATGGTTGGGTGGATGGGTGGATGTACCTGCATGGTTGGGTGGATGGGTGGATGTACCTGCATGGTTGGGTGGATGGGTGGGGTACCTGCATGGTTGGGTGGGTGGGTGTACCTGCATGGTTGGATGGGTGGGTGTACAGGCATGGTTGGATGGGTGGGTATACAGGCATGGTTGGGTGAGTGGGTGGGTGTAACTGCATGGTGGGTGGTGGGTGGGTGGGTGTACCTGCATGGGTTGGGTGGGTGGGTGGGTGGGTGTACCTGCAGGGTTGGGGGGGTGGATGGGTGGGTCTACCTGCATGGATTGGGTGGGTGGGCGGGTGTACCTGCATGGGGGAGGTGAGGGTGGGTGTACCTGCATGGTTGGGTGGGTGGGTGGATGTATCTGCATGGTGGGTGGGTGGGTGGTGTACCTGCATGGTTGGGTGAGTAATTGGGTGTACCTGCATGGTTGGGTGAGTAATTGGGTGTACCTGCATGGTTGGGGGTGGGTGGGTGTACCTGCATGGTTGGGTGGGGTGGGTGGTGTACCTGCATGGTTGGGTGGGTGGGTGGGTGGTGTACGCATGGTGGGTGGGTGGGTGGTGTACAGGCATGGGTGGGTGAGTAAGTGGGTGTACCTGCATGGTTGGGTGGGTGGGTGGGTGGGTGTACCTGCATGGGTGGGTGGTTGTACAGGCATGGGTGTACCTGCATGGTTGGATCAGCGAGCGGGTGTACCTGCATGGTTGGGTCAGCGAGCGGGTGTACCTGCATGTTAGTGACAGCGAGCGGGTGAACCTGCATGGTTGGTCAGCGAGCGGGTGTACCTGCATGGTTGGGTCAGCGAGCGGGTGTACCTGCATGGTTGGGTCAGCGAGCGGGTGTACCTGCATGGTTGGGTCAGCGAGCGGGTGTACCTGCATGGTTGGGTCAGCGGCGGGTGTACCTGCATGGGTGGGTCCTGCAGGGAGCGGGGTGTACCTGCATGGTTGGGTCAGCGAGCGGGTGTACCTGCATGGTTGGGTCAGCGAGCGGGTGTACCTGCATGGTTTGGGTCAGCGAGCGGGTGTACCTGCATGGTTGGGTCAGCGAGCGGGTGTACCTGCATGGTTGGGTCAGCGAGCGGGTGTACCTGCATGGTTGGGTCAGCGAGCGGGTGTACCTGCATGGTTGGGTCAGGAGGGGTGTACCTGCATGGTTGGGTCAGCGAGTGGGTGTACCTGCATGGTTGGGTCAGCGAGTGGGTGTACCTGCATGGTTGGGTCAGCGAGTGGGTGTACCTGCATGGTTGGGTCAGCGAGTGGGTGGGTGTACCTGCATGGTTGGGTCAGGATGTGGGTGTACCTGCATGGTTGGGGGGTTCAGCAGTGATGGTGGGTGTACCTGCATGGTTGGGTGGGTGGGTGTACCTGCATGGTTGGGTCAGTGAGTGGGTGTACCTGCATGGTTGGGTGGGTGGGTGTACCTGCATGGTTGGGTCAGTGAGTGGGTGTACCTGCAGGTGTACCTGCATGGTTGGGTGAGTGGGTGTACACGTATGGGTGGGTGGGTGTACCTGCATGGTTGGATGGGTGGTGGATGTACCTGCATGGTTGGGTGGGTGGGTGTACAGGCATGGGTTGGGTGGAGTGGGTGGGGTGTACCTGCATGGTTGGAGGGTGGGTGGGTGGGTGTACTGCATGGTTGGATGGGTGGGTGGGTGTACCTGCATGGTTGGGTGGGTGGGTGGATGTACTGCAATGGGGGTTGGGTGACAGTGGTTGGGGTACCTGCATGGTTGGGGGTGGGTGGGTGTACCTGCATGGTTGGATGGTGGTGGGTGGGTGTACCTGCATGGTAGGATGGGTGGGTGGATGTACCTGCATGGGTGGGTGGGTGGGTGGGTGCACCTGCATGGTTGGGTGGGTGGGTGTACAGGCATGGGTGGGTGGGTGGATGGGTGTACCTGTATGGTTGGATGGGTGGGTGGGTGTACAGGCATGGGTGGGTGGGTGGGTGTACCTGCATGGTTGGGCGGGTGGGTAGGTGTACCTGCATGGTTGGATAGGTGGGTGGGTGTACAGGCATGGTTGGTGTGATGGTGGGTGTACCTGCATGGTGGGGAATGAGTGGGTGTACCTGCATGGTGGTGGTGGGTGGTGTACCTGCATGGTGGGTGGGTGGGTGTACCTGCACGGTTGGGTGGGTGGGTGTACAGGCATGGGTGGGTGGGTGGTGTGTACAGCATGGTGGGTGGTGGGGTGTACAGGCATGGGTGGGTGGGTGGGTGTACAGGCATGGGTGGGTGGGTGGGTGTACATGCATGGTTGGGTGGGTGGGTGGGTGTACAGGATGGGTGGTGGTGTACAGCATGGGTAGGTGGGTGTACAGGCATGGTTGGGTGGATGGGTGGATGTACCTGCATGGTTGGGTGGTGGGTGGATGTACCTGCATGGTTGGGTGGTAGGTGGGTGGGTGTACTGCATGGTGGTGGTGGGTGGTGACCATGGTTGGGTGTGGGTGGTGTACCTGCATGGTGGGTGGGTGGTGTACTGCATGGTTGGTGGGTGGGTGGGTTACTGCATGGTGGTGATGGGTGGTGCGCAGAGGTGGGCGGTGATGGTGTGTGTACTGCATGTTGATGTGGGTGGATGTACCTGCATGGTTGTGGTGGTGTGTACCTCATGGTGGATGGGTGTGTACCTGATGTTGGATGGGTGGTGTACTGCATGGTTGGAGGTGGTGTGTACCTGCAGGTGGGTGTTGTACTGCATGGTGGTGGGTGGGTGGTGGTGTTACCTGCATGTGGTGGTGGGTGGCGAGGTGGGTGACGATGTGTGGTGGGTACAGTGGGGGGTGCGCGGTGGGGTGTGACGCTGTGGGGGGGTGGTGGGGTAGCATGTGGGGGGACCGCAGTGGGGTGGTGTACCCAGGTGGGTGGGTGTACATGGGGGGGTGGTGTGGGTGGGTGTCGCTGTGGGGTGTACGCGTGGTGTGGTGTGTCGTGTGTGTTACGATGGGGTGGGGTGATCATGGTGGGGTTACCCTGTGGGTGTGTAGCGTGTGTTATACGCGGTTGTACCAGTGTGGTACTCAGGTGTGTGTACTGGTGGGGTGTCCGGTTGTGTTGGGGATACCGCAGTGGTGTGTGGTGTACCTACAGCATGTGTGTGTGTACCTGTGGTGGATGTATACACGCATGGTGTGTTGTGTGGTGTACTGCATGTGTGTGTACACTCAGCATGTGTGATGTACATGCTGTGATGTACACATACCGCATGTGTAGTACAATACACCATGTGTGCATGTACACATACACGCATGTGTGTGTACACATACACGCATGTGTATGTACATGCATGTGTACATACATGCATGCATGTGTGTGTATATACATGCATGCATGTGTGTATATACATGCATGCATGTGTATGTACATACATGCATGCATGTGTGTGTACATAAATGCATGTGTGTGTGTGTGTGTGTGTGTGTGTGTGTGTGTGTGTGTGTGTGTGTGTGTGTGTGTGTGTGTGTGTGTGTGTGTGTGTGTGTGTGTGTGTGTGTGTGTGTGCGTGCGTGTGCATGTGTGTGCATGTGTGTGCATGTGTGTGCATGCGTGTGCATGTGTGTGCATGCGTGTGCATGTGTGTGCATGTGGGTGCATGTATGTACATGTGGCTGCATGTATGTACATGTGGCTGCATGTATGTACATGTGGCTGCATGTAACATGTGGCTGCATGTACATGTGTGTGCATGTGCATGTGTGTGCATGTGCATGTGTGTGCATGTGCATGTGCATGGGTGCATGTGCATGTGGGTGTGCATTTGTGCGCGCGCGCGCGTGCAACTGTGTGCGCGTTTACATGCACAGGTGTGTGAACAAGCATGGGCGAGTCTCTCTCACAACATGCTTGTGTGCGTGCGTGCGTGTGCAAATACACTATTTTCTCAAGAGGCGATATGTTTGCTTCATTCATAGCAAGGTCGGTGCTAAAGGTTCCAAGCACAGCGGGGTTATTCGGGCCTCTTCATGCGCTCAGTCCTCTCTTACCCGTTCTGAACTGTTTACTTTGATGGATTTAATGCATGCAACTGCAAAATGTATGAGTTGTGACCTACAATAATGGAAGAATTGTGAGAAATGTCTATTACGGGGTTCAGTGCAGCAAAAGACAGGTTTCATTAATTTGTTTTAAATTCTATTATCTAACTTTGACTCACTTGGAAATTAATATTTTAATTATATCCTTTTCATTTCATAAAAAAAAAAAAAAAAAAAAAAAAAAAAAAAAATCTGCGTAGTTTAAAAATTCGACAAATCCGTAATTTCTCAAAAATAATAACAATAAATAAAGAAATACCTTTGAGCCTAATACACTCTTAAACATTACAAAAAAAAAAATATATCCCCACTAAACAGAACAATAAATCCTTCAAGGAAACCAGATAAAAGAACAAGAAAGGAAAAAAGAAAAAAAGAACGGCTTCCCCCGCTCACCCACCTCTCGAAAATGGAGAATCGGCAAAGCCACCGCAATCACCAGCAAACAGGCCACCATTATCGAAATCGCGGCTCGTGTCATCGTCGTGAACTTCGCCGGCGCCGAGGGAGGGTTCTTCGCGTCCGGCTCGCATATAAGAGCAACGTCCTGCCACTGGTTCCCCATCGCGCATCGGCCGCCGGAAGGAAATAAACATGGCCGTCGCGGAAAGCTCGTCTCGTGCGCCGTTGTTCGGGGCTTCGAGAGGAGGTCTCGCTGCTTCGTTCGAGAGGAGGGTTTTATTCGCACTTTTGGAAAGTTGATGGTAGTTTTGGTTTTAGATTGATATGATTTGTGTTGGTTACTGAGGTGCATGTATATTCGTTTGTATTTTTTTTTTTCTGGTGCGATGAAAAATGTTGTAATGCTAATGCACGCCGCAGTTTACTCTTTTGACAGTGCGAATAAGACCAGCCTATTTTTTCATGTATGCTTATCCCCCGTAAAATAAATTGTTCCTAAGTTTTCTTCATCATAATCCAGTTCATTTCTATTCAGTGCCCTCAAGAAACTCACTCTTTTTTACCTATTTGCATTTTTTTCTACTTATCTTCTAAATCTTTACCGTAATTTCCAATAAATTCGTTTCGCGGATAAAGTTTGCAAGGATATGTTTATATGTGGTGTATTTATATTTTCTTTACTGATGAGTGGATATCTTATCTCATTTTTTATCTTATTTCTGCCTTGCTTTAATTTTTATTCATTAATCAGCATTTTTAGAGTGCCCAGAGAAATGTTTTCTCCCTGTCTGTCTATACTTGACTCTGTCCTCTCTCTCTCTCTCTTTCTCTCTCTCTCTCTCTCTCTCTCTCTCTCTCTCTCTATCTATCTAT
>NC_051402.1:37029481-37034481 GCF_015228065.2 Penaeus monodon | reverse complement strand
GAATATGATAATCATGATAATGATAATAATAATAATAACAATAATAATGATAATAATAGTACTAACAATACTAATACCAATGATGATGGTGATGTGTAATAATAATATAATGAAAATACTAATAATAAGGATGAAAATAATAATAAAAATAATAGTATTAATAAAGATGATAATGATCATAATAATAATAACAATAATAATAATAATAATAATAATGATAATCATAATTATAATAATAATAATAACAACAACAATAATAATAATAATAACAATAATGATAATAATAATAATAATAATAATAATAATAATAATAATAATAATAATAATAATAATAATAATAATAATAATAATAATAATAATAAAATAATAATAATAATAATAATAATGATAATAATAAAATAATAATAATGATAATGAAAATGATAATAACAAGGATGTTTATGCTGCCAACGACACAGCAGCAGCGGTCACAGCCCCTCCTCGTAATGCTTTAGACAGAAACGACGCAAACGAGAGCAACTAAAATGAATAAATGAATAATGATGAACAGAACCACAAGCGAGAAATAAATAGTTGAGTCCTACCTCGAAGAAAACGGAAGGGAAACTCCTCCCCCCCCCCCCCCGCCGCCTTTTCCTTCCCACGCTGCTTGACTTTTTTCGACAGGAGTTCTGGACACGAAAATGAGTGGGAAGAAATGGCGCGGATTCCGGCGTCGTGTTAGTTTCTCTGACAGGATAATGGGCACAAGTTAAGAGAAAAAAGGGGAAAAAATGTTTAAAAAAGGGTTTAAAAAATATGGTGGTGGTGGGGGGGTGCGGGTAATATTTATACGTGATTTATGGGAGTGAGATAATGTAATGGATGTGTTTTATTGTCTGCATCTCTTCATCTTGTAAAACTTCCGTGCTGACGCGCAGGATTTTCTCTTTGACCTAAAAACGTACCGAGGTTTTCAGTAATTATGGAAATTTTATCCGGGTATTTCTCATGAATAATTGGGCTCGGGATCTTTTATCAATTTCGTTCTTGAAAAGTTATATTTTATGCATTTGTGACTTATATGTAGGTTTCAAAATGCCAAGCAATTCCTCCTCCCTCCCCCTCCCTCTTACCTCTCACTCATTCTCTTTCTTTGTCTATCTCTCTCTGTTTCTTTATTTGTGTGTTCATGTCTTTACCTCTTCCATATTCTTTACCCTCCCACGCATCTCTCCCCTCTTTTTCTTTCTATTAGTGCATTATTTTAACACGCTTACGATGGTTAGAGAAACAATACTTTAGAGATCGGACTTAGTGCAGAACGGTATGTTGATGTATTACCACGGAAGAAAAGCTTCCTGTATAGAGAAGGTATCAACGATGAAAGACCAGGTACTGTTCTTACAGTACTTGGCTCTTGTGTAATAAAAGAAAGACTGCCAAACTGTCTTACCCAAATGCTAAGGTAGTGCTCGTTGCCTTGTTATCACTTCAAGCCCCCGTGGAGATTTTTTTTTGTTGTTGTTGTAAATAAATCAAAACAAAAAATCCGTAGTTATTCTTGATGAAAATGAAATTATACAGCTGTGATATATATTATTTTTGTAATCAAAATGACGTGAGACACTTTTTGGATTCAGGAAATGATTATTCTAGCGGTTAGAACGATCAAAAGTAATATTACTTTGCTGAAGACGCTGGGTGACTGAGGGTAGGAATTATATTTTTGTTCTGTTTTTCAAAATCGAAAGGATATTTAGGATTCACTGGTCCTTCTCTCGCTGATTCTCTCTCTCTCTCTCTCTCTCTCTCTCTCTCTCTCTCTCTCTCTCTCTCTCTCTCTCTCTCTCTCTCTCTCTCTCTCTCTCTCTCTCTCCCTCCCTCCCTCTATCTATCTATCTATCTCTATTTCTATCTATCTATCTCTATTTCTATCTCTATATCTATATTATTCATCTCTCTACACACACACACACACACATACACACACACACACACACACACACACACACACAACACACACACACACCCCATACAAAAACACACACACACACCCCACACACCACACACAGACCACACACACACCCCACACACATATATATATATATATATATATATATTATATATATATATATATATATATTTTATATATATATGCCACCAAGCGTGGCTGGGGTGGTGATCTGTACTATGCTTGTGTGCAGCCTGCAGTCTGCTTTTTTTTTTTCATGTGGAAGCATGAAAAAATATAGATATATATAAATGAAAATATGAATATATATATATATAAAATATATATAAAAAATATATATAAATATAGATATATATATACATATATATAATATATATATATTATATATATTTATATATATATATATATATATAATATATATATACCCCACATGTATATATTGATATATATGCACACGGTATATATATACACATATAGATAGATAGACAGAAATCTATAATGCATATTTTCTCTCATCTTTCACTGTACTATCGCATTATCGATGCATATATCTACCCAAAGAAAATTATTTTGCCGCAAAAAAGAAGCATGAAAGGAAAAGAAAATGAGCAAAAACAAAAAAAAAAAATCACTCACACAAAAAAAAAAATATGCGGACAATATTGTGAAACAAGTCATTCAACCTGTAAGTGCTAATTAACTGGGTCTTCATGGCTCGTAAAGTAATTTCCCGGGCAGTTTCGTGGGGCCAAGGGGGAGGGGGGGAGGGGAGGAGGGGAGGGAGGGGGGAGGGAGGGAAAGAGGGGGAGGGGAGAGAGAGGGTATAGGGTAGGGGAGGAGGGGGGAGGGAGGGAAAAAGGGGGAGGAGAGAGAGAAAGGGTTTAGGGTAGGGGAAAAGAGGGGGAGGAGGATAGGGGGGATTTGGGGAAGGGTTAAAAAGAGGGAATTAGGTAATGTAAAAGAGGGGAGGAAAGGCATGGGGAGGAGGGGACAGGGGAAGAAGGTATTGGGTAAGGAAAAAGACCAGAAGGAGGATAAGGGTAAGGGGGAAGAGGGTAAGGTAGGGAAGGTGGGGAGAGGGAGGAAGAGAGGGACGAGGGAGGTATATTAGATCCCACCCCCCACCACGTGTTTCCACTTTCTTACTTTTCTGCCGATTAATCCCCTCCTTCTAACCTCCCTTCTACTGCTCCTCCCTCCCCTCCTCAACCCCCTCTTCTTTACAACCCTCCCCCTTACCCCCACCACCACCCTTCTCTATACACCCCATCCCCCTTCCCCTCCACCACTCTCCTCACCCTTCCCCCCCTTACCCCTTCCTCCCTCCCTACCCCCGCCCCCCTCCTCACCCCCTACCCTCGTCCCCCTCCTCACCCCCCTACCCCCGCACCCCCTCCTCACCCCCCTATCCCCCGCCCCCCCTCCTCACCCCCCTGCCCCCACCCTTCACGTCCAATTTTTACGACAGGTTCGATCAGGCGTGAGATATTGTTCGGCGCTTGAGCTTTTATTGCACCGAATTCGTGAGTCTAAGGTTCCCTTTTTTCTCCTTTGTTCGCGGTGGGTATGGGTCGGGGTGGGGGGAGGAAAAGGGGGGGGGTTAAGGGGAGGGGAAGGGGAGGAGGGAAGATTGGGAATAAGGGGAAGAGAGGAAGGGAAGAGAGGGGGAAGGAGAGAAGGATAGGGGAAGAGAGGGGAAGGGGAGAAGGATAGGGGAAGTGAGGGGATAAAGGGAGGGAAAGGGAGAAGGATAGGGAAGGGGAGAAAGAAGGCTAAGGGAAGGGGAGGGGAGAGGGGGGAAGGGGGGGAAGGCAAAGGGGAAGGGTATCGCCCCGTCTGGCGGTGTGAGTGTGTGTAGGGGGTAGGGGCAGGGGGAGAGGAGGGTATGGCTATTGTAGCAAAAGCTAAATACAATTATTCCTCGCAAGATATGTTAATAGGAGTCACTGCCACCACCCATTTAATTAACGTATGGGAACGTAGTGTATATGGGAGAAGAATGATAGTGTAGAAGACAAGTTGTGTGGAAAGGAGCGAAAGAGTGTAAGTGTAGTGTGTGTGTGTGGTGTAGGTGTTGGGTGCGAGGATATAAAGGTCGGTACGCGTGATGTAAGCCGAGGAGAGGCGTGTGCGTATACGCAATTGTGCAAGTAGCCACCTTGATTGAAATAAGGAACTATCACCCGTCATTGGAGGTGGTTCTCATTTAGTGTGTCTCATCTTTACAGTCGGGCGTTCAATAAACTAAGTATATGTAATACAGGTTTATTATAAATCAAGTTAAAAGATAAAAGACAGTAAAACATGAAACGATAAGAAACACGAATAAAACAGTAAAATGGATGTTAATACAAGAGGAACTTAAAACATTAAAACACGAACATTGAAACAAACATGGAACATAAAACAATAAAGACCGATGAAACGATACAATAAAATAGTAAAACGAATGATAAAAGAAACAAAGCTAGATAAAAAGGAACATAAAATGAAAGCATACAAACATGGTAAAACGGACGATAAAACAAAATGGCACTTGGATAAAACACACAAGAACACGACAATAGAAAAGCACCGGTCACTAGGTCACTTTGGCCGAACAAAGACCCCGCAAATTATCTCTTGCTACCTATATTGAATAAGATACCCCCACGACCACTTATCTGAACAGGGGAAGCCCGTTCCGGGGTTCCTCAGGCTGTCAGCTAGCAGGCCAGTAGCAAAATCCCCCATGCGAATTTCTCATCCTTCCGCAAAAGTCTAGTTAATGGGGCCGCCAATGTAGCATAATTATCTACATGCTTACGGAAGAAGCCGGTGGCACCCAGGAACTGACGGACTTGTCTTGTCGTCCGCGGAGGCTGCATCCTCGAGATGGCTTCCACCTTCTCGGGATCAGGTGATATACCCTGTGGGGTGATAAGAAACCCTAAGAACTTAAAAGAATTTACGGCAAGTTGGCATTTCGTTACGTTAAGCCTGAACCCTGCTTGTGCTAAGAGGCCAAGAACCCCATCAAGATGAGACAAATGTTCTTCAAACGATT
>NC_051402.1:36981981-36986981 GCF_015228065.2 Penaeus monodon | reverse complement strand
ATTTTGCATGACGCGCAGTCTCTGACTAAAGAAATAGAATAGATATTCCATTCCAGACAGGCGGTCAGTTTTGTTGTGTTGTTTTCTTCTTTATTCATTATGTTTTTTTTTTCTTGCATTCCGATTTATATTTTCTTCCCCTATTTTACAGAATTACTTCTTCGTCCGTTTTTTACTACTTTTCTTTATTCCTATTACCGTATTTCTGCTTTTCGTAATATTCATCAGTTCCTCATTTTTATCACTCTTTTAATCTTTCCCTCTCTTTCTTTTCGTGATCCTCTTCTATCTCCTCTTAAACCCTATTTTTCGCTCTGTTTATTCCCTTTTTTTCCCCTCAATCTTTATCTCTTTTCTCTCTCTTCTTCTTTAAATTCCTTATTTATCCTTATTCTCTTACTCTCTCTTTGTCCTTCTTTTTTACATTCCTTATATCTCTTCCAGATCTCTAAGTCTAATCATTTTCTCTCAGTCTCTAACTGTCCCTCTTCTGGCCTTCATTTTTTCTCTCTCTTAAGTCCTTTCTGTCTCTCTCCCTATCCATATCTCTTCCCATTAATCTCCACCTATCCCTCTCCCCTTAATCATCACCTATCCCTCTTCTCTTAATCCCCACCTATCCCTCTTCCCTTGAACATCACCCACCCCTTCTCTTAATCTCATCTATCCCTCTCTCCTTAAACATCACTCACCCCTCTTAACTAAATCTCCATCTCACCCTCATCCCTTAATCTCCCTCTATCCCTCTTCCCTCTTTCTTCTCCCCACCGGTCGAAGTCGCATGCGAGGACTTCCACTTAGAGCCCAGCCAGAGTATCAAATCTGTCCCTTAGATCTCCGTCGATCCGTCTTCATCAGACTCAACATTAGCCAGTCAAAAGGCATTGTATCCGTGTGTTATTCGGCGGCACCGCCATCCTTTGTCTCGGTTCCTTGTTTTAATCACCGTGTAAATAACCCACGATGAAGGAGAGATCTGGGAAGGGAGGGAGAGAGCAGTCATTTAAAAAAAATTGTAGAAGAAAAAAAAATAAAACGAGAGATGAAGCTCGCGTGTTTCTTTTTCTCAAAATGTGTAGTCATAATGGTTACTCATGCGACCGTGTTCTGAGAGAGTCTGACCATGTCTATGCGCTGTTCCTGTGTTCTTATTTGGCTTTGCTTATTTCCAAGGGGTATTTAAGCTTTTTGATGTTTCCATTTTGGCTTTGGGTTAACTTAGAGTCGAGTTATATAAGCCAGTGTCACTTAAAGGCGACCACTTCATCTCAACGGCAAGAGTTCCATTATCTCTGAGATCTAACACCGACCTTCTTTCAAATTCTGTGTCTCATGAGAAGGTAATTCTATAATCCTATTCATTTAATTTTTCCTTGAAAAGGTACAGGTGTCCATATGTTTTTTATCGTGTTCTAAATCTCCTTCTTGTTATTCTTTTCTTCATTAGATTTTTTTTGCTAGTCTTTTCTTTGTATAAATTTATCAATTATAACATTCTTCGCACAATCTAGAATTTTCTTATATATCTTATCTCATTAATTTACCCTCTCCTTTTTAATAATTAACTTTTAAACCCTTAATTCTTATTCATTATTATTTTGAGCCTTTGATTAATTATTATATTTCATGATCTAATATAATCATCTTTATTCACTGCCATTATTATCTTTTGTATGATACAAAATCTATCTAACACTCCTTGCTTTTGTCCCTTACCCTTTCCTATCTCAACTCTAAAAATCTCCATTCATTGCTAATCTGGCGGCTTTTGCATAATGTCCACGCTTTTAATACTTATCTCAATCCCTTAATTTTCACCAACCTTATTATTACATTGCTTTCCTAAAATTATTATCGTTTGGGAGTTTAAAAGACTCATCAATCGGGAAATTATATTTTTATTCACCTATTAACCCCGTCATAACGACTGTTTTATATACAGTATGTTCACATAACTATAAAATTATAGACCAATGTATAAGTAACATCGAAATTCAATTTTAGAAAAAAAATCTGAATACAATATTCAAACAAAACAAAAAGAAAAAAACCTAACTTATAAATAGCAACCCAACACAAAACAAAAACCAAAAAATAAGAAAACTACAATAAATCAAGCAAAATACATTTAATCTTTATTCGTTACAACCGTCATATACTATGTCTGAGAGCAACAGAGCACACCGTACAGGATCCTACCCATGATGTTGGGTTGTAGTAATGTTTTCGTGCTATGATTTAGTTGGAAGAATAAAAATATCACCGAAAACTGACCAATCGGCCTCTCTCTCTCTCTCTCTCATCTTACTTTCTTTCTCTCTCTCTCTCTCTCTTCTCTTCTCTCATTTTATCTTTCATCTCGTCTCTCTTATTTTTCTTAGTTCATTTCTTTATCCTCCATCTCTCATCCTCATCTCTCTTCTTTTTTTTTGCTTCTCTTTCACTCCTCTTTTGATCATCTCTCTTCTCTGTCTTTTGTGATTCCCTTTTCACTCATCTCCTCTCATCTCTTTCAAACGCTTATTATCATCTAATAATAATTATCCCTCTTATTTGTTGGTGTGAAAATTATTATTTTGGGGCACTATACATCTCATCACTTTTTGCCACTACTACAAAACACGATCTTTAAAACTGATACAATATTAATTGTATAAGCAACGAAAGCGATGAAAAAAAATATTTAAAGCAGTTAAAATCATATGTAGTATCAGAACCGAGCAGTCTATTGTAGATGTTTGTTTAGTTAGTGCATAAATATCAGAAAAGACATCCCTCTCTTCTCTCTCACTACTTTTCATCTATTTCCTTATTTTTATTCCTCGCTTCTTTACTTTACTTTTTTCTTCCTCTTTGTTGGATTTTGGTCCTGGCATCACGCCCGCGATTCGGACAAGATGAACGGGATGGGTTATGAAGTGAAAAAGAAGTGGTCATCAGGAGATGGGGATGGAGGGAGAGGGGGATAGAGGGAAGGGATAGGAGAGGGAGAGGGGGAGGCAGAAGCAGAAGGTAGGGAGATAAGAGAGGGAGGGAGGGAGGGAGGGAGGGGGAGAGTTCATTTCAAGGCTTTGCGAAATTATGAGAGTTAAAAGTCGCATGAGCCATATCTGGTGCGAATTCCTACTCGCAGTCTGCGTGACGTCTCCTGAACTGAGTGAGGTTGCTAGTGTCTTGATTGAGGTTGTCACAAGTGGTACCAGAAAAAAATAAAACTTTACTTGGTTCTTTCCTGGTCATTTCGTAGGTTATGAAGTCGTACAGGTCAAGTCAGTATCGCGCAGCACAGGAAGCATTGTACGGTATAGGTCATTTTGAACGTATAACAGTGAGGTTCATTCAGGTCACATGTTGCAGTCGAGCTATTATGCAAGTCATCGGCAGCGGTCTCCCAGGTCAAATCATGAGTTATGGAGATCATTAAGGGGCTTTATTACAGGTCTCTAATGCCAATCACAGGTCATGGATGGAGGCAATTCACCCTTCGTAATGCAGGTCACACATGCCAATGACTGAGATCACGCCAGGTCAGCGAAGCAGGTCATAAATGTCATTCATACAAGTCGACGAATACAGGTCAACCGTGCTCATCATGCAGGCCAGTCATATAGGTCAGAACGCAAACAAGCGGCAACAGGTCAATACAGGTCATTTTAGACTCTTCCCAGCACGGAAAGAGCAGAGTGAAAGATAAACTAGAGGGGAGGGGGGCGGAAAGTGGGGAGGAGGAGCAGGAGAGGAGGGGAGGAAAGGAGAGGGGGGGAGAGGAAGGTAAGGGAAGGCAAGAGGGGGGGGGAGGGGGGCTTCGGGTCATCACTTATTAATTCTCAACAATAACAACGCGATTGGCAGCTCCACTACGCCATTTTTAAAGCTCTTGTACCACCGACTAACACTAGTTTTGATAAATTAGCTTATTGTTTTTTTTTTCAATCTCAAGAGATCACTCAGCTTACCTCCATTGTAAACTTTCGTGATGGTTTTTAAAATGTTTACAGGTATAACCATTATAAAAAAAATATTCTAATAATTCACTACCTGTACATTTCTTTAGCATAAACTAACCATACAATAAGTACACAACAATGAGATGTTTCCCCTAAATCACTGGAGGAAAATATATACCACCTTTATCCTAAGACATTAATTCCTTCAAGAAAGTATACTGAGGATCTCCCGATAGTGGGCGCCATATCATTCAACATCATATATAAAAAAAAATGTTCCAGAACATCCATACACGGTGAGATAATCGAACACACGGCTACTGTACACTGAACCATTGTACCCGAGATTCGTACTATTTACTTTATTACACAGGTCGTTGCGTGGGTGTAAACGAGCGATTAGTGTCACATCATCAATTAAGGTGTAATTAGCAGGGTCCGCGTGGTAATTAGCAGGTCACGGAACCTTCGGAGATTCTTGAGATATTAAATTTGCGTATATACAAGGTTCATCGTCAGCGGAAGATGAACTTACTGGACCTTAAACTTATCGGAAAAAAATGGCCAATGATTTGTAATGTACAACAGTTCGCATGTCAGACGGCCGCCGGTTATACGCTGGGGGCGCCGTCCTTGAGGAGGTAAGGAGAGGCGACGGCTGGTAGCGTCCTCTGGGGGAGAGTTGGCCGGGGAGTCAGAAGGCGCGTCCTGCTGGTCGTGGGCGGGGAGGTGGGCGTAGGAGTGGCCGAAGGCGCAGGGGCGGTGGAGGGCGTCGCCATGCTGGAGGGCTGCGACATGCCCGAGGAGTGGATGAGGTGGAGGGCCAGCGCCTGGACGTCGGAGGGGGAGGACACCTTGCCGCCTACGACACCTGCAGGAGAAAGACGCGCGTGTTAGTCATGGAAATAGGTGCCTAAAGGAGGCGAAGGTGTTTAATAAATAAGGTCAAGTTTATACGTTTCCTAGAAGAGGTTCTTAAAATGCCTTAATACGCTTTAAAACTGACGTCTATTTCGGCATATCTTAAAAGAGGCTCGAGAAGACACGTTTTCG
>NC_051402.1:36971981-36976981 GCF_015228065.2 Penaeus monodon | reverse complement strand
TGTGTGTGTGTGTTTGGTTGTGTGTGTGTGTGGTTGTGTGTGTGTGTGGTTGTGTGTGTGTGTGGTTGTGTGTGTGTGTGGTTGTGTGTGTGTGTGGTTGTGTGTGTGTGTGGTTGTGTGTGTATGTGGTTGTGGTTGTCTCTCTCTCTCTCTCTTCTCTCTCTCTCTCTCTCTATCTATCTATCTTTCTCTCTCTCTATCTATCTTTCTCTCTCTCTCTATCTTTCTCTCTCTCTCTCTCCTCTCTTTCTCCCTCTGTCTTTCTTTCTCCCTCACTCCATTTTCTCCCTCTGTCTCTCTTTCTCCCTCTGTCTCTCTTTCTCCCTCTCCCCACTCCCACTCTTCCTCTTCTCCTTTCTGTTCGCGTCTGGAGAATTGTAAAAAATAATCTTGAAAGAAGTTCTCTTTTGTTTTGCTTTCTGGTCACTCTCAGCAACTACACGTGTAACGAAAATAACAGATATAATCATATAACATTATACCCACAATATCTCCACATCTCTCTACAAACCTTTTCATTGTCTTACACCAAAGGGAAATTGGCTTCTGTATCATCTCCATTTTCCTCCGTTTAATCCCATAATTCTGATTTTTTTTTTTTTTTTGACCCATGCAAAATCCTCGCTTTATCTTTCCCCCTTTTTTGTCCTCCCTTTCTGGCAGGAGGACGCCTTGGGAGGGGGGGGGGGAGGAGTAGGAGGGAAGGAGAGAAAAAAAAGGTATGCAATGGAGTAAAGAGAAGAAAGGATAAATGTTAGTTGCATATATACGTATGCTGATAGATAGATTGATAGACAGATACACACTCACAGAATCCGCACACACACACACACACACACACACACACACACACACACACACACACACACACACACACACACAACACGACACTCTCACACATCCGGGAGCGCGCACAAGCACGTACACTCTCACACATCCGGGAGCGCGAGGCCATGAGCGTAGAATCAATTACAGCCGGGATCTGTTCGCAGCCTGTGATTAACGTTAAGGCGTAGGCAAATAAAAAAAGGGGCTCAATTCGCACGCATTAATCACAGCCTTCTGTAGACTTCCCCTTTCCGAAGCCCGGGTGTCATACGTACGTCGACGCGCTCACTTCATGATAGTAATTACGTCCTTCTCGAAATATAATCGCATTGTGGTCGTACTTTTTTTTGGTCGTCTCGTCCGATCTGCCATTATGGTGGGAATTTAGGGTGGTAATGATAGCGTATGGTATATGTTTTATTATTCTCATTTTCCCTCCTGGACGGGATCATGCAAATTTATCTCGACAGCCTTTACGTCGATGTCTGTGCCTCGCCGCTCACCTCCAGCAGGCGTCCAGCTCCTCTCCTGACGTCGGCCAAACCGCAGCGACGCCGCCACGACCCTCCTCCTTGGCGTGTTTCTTATTTAACGCCGAGAAGTCGTTTCAGCTTTCGGTGCGGACGACTTAATGGCTCTCGTGCGGACAGACACGTTACATCACCTACTCCATTCGCTTGCATGTGTTGAGGCAGGAGGGGGGGGGGGTGAGAGGAGAAGGAAATGGGGGGGAAGGGAGAGAGGAAATGGAAAGGGGATGAGAGGTGGAGGGAAGGGAGAGGAGAAAGGGGATGGGGAGAGAAGAGGAGAGGGAAAGGAAGAGGGGGGTGGAGAAAGGGAAATAGGTGAGAGGAGAAGGGGAAGGAGAGGAAAGGCAGAAAGAAAAGTACGATGAGAGGGGGAGACGAAAGGAAGGGGGTAAAAGAAGGGAAAGGGTTGAGAGGGGAAGGGGAAGGGGAAGGGGAAGGGGAAGGGGAAGGGGAAGGGGAAGGAAGAGGAGAGAGAGAGAGAGAGAGAGAGAGAGAGAGAGAGAGAGAGAGAGAGAGAGAGAGAGAGAGAGAGAGAGAGAGAGAGAGAGAGAGAGGACAGTAAAGCTGGAAAGAAAAAAGAGAGAAAGGAAAGGAAGGTAGTGAGAAGGGAAGGGAAGGGAAAGGAAGAAGGAGAAGTGGGGGAGGAGAAAAGCCCTGCGCCAACCACACCTTGCGGGCAGCGTTTCTGCGGCGACGGCGGTGGCTAACGAACGAGAGGAAGGATAGTCGGCGCGATGCGGAAGCCCTCGCCGGCGGTCCTTCGCGCCTCGGGAAAACGTGCGGTCTGATCCTTATTTATGCATATTTACCGCGGAAATTTGGCTGGGATTCTGCTATGATAGGAGAACCTGCGTACACTGCGGCGAGGTTTCTTTTGATATTGGGATACTGGCCGCAATATCTCGACGAATTCAAAGCGAGTGGGAAAAAGTTGGCGAGTATTAAAAGCAATCTACGTGAGTGTTTGGAGACGAATGGAAGCCAAATGGTGCTAGTTGCATGGTAGTCCGGCAGTTAAGCAGAAACTCGCGACAGATTGAGCTGGTACTGGAGTTTAGAAATGGACGTTTCTGACGCTGACGAAGTAGCAATCAGGAAGTGACATTCGGATCCAGGTATTACAGAAGCGAATTTCTCTCTCCCTCAAGAACTACGCGAATTTGCCGGAATCGACATTAAGGCCCCGTGTTTACCAACCGTTACTAAAATGGTATTGCATTCAACTCGTCGGCAAAACACTTGCGCAAACCCAGTGCGCCTCATAAGGAAACTGAATCGTGTGAAAAATGCTCAAGAAGAATTTTCCCTCATTACACACGCCACCCCAGGGAGCGGTTTTGTCCTGTCGACACTATGGTTAGTTTGTGACCATTAACCCCTCTCTCTCTCTCTCTCTCTCTCTCTCTCACACACACACACACACACACACACACACACACACACACACACACACACGTGTATATGTATATGTATATGTATGTATATATATATATATATATATATATATATATATATATATATATATCACTATTCAATTGTTTATATATGAATGAGTGCGCGCGCACGTGTGTGTGTGTGTGTGTGTGTGTGTGTGTGTGTGTGTGTGTGTGTGTGTGTGTGTGTGTGTGTGTGTGTGTGTGTGTGTGTGTGTGTGTGTGTGTGTTTTGGAAATTTTTTAATATCGTGTGGTTTTGCATGTCTGCTTGCCTTTGTATTTTGTGTATATCACAAGAACAGACGTATGATGACCTCCTTGCTAATGATACGATATAAATCTAAGCAGCGCGATCAGTATCTCGCTTATCATGCAAATAAACTAGACATGACGTAATAGTTAAAACAAACCTACAATAACTTAAAAATTGCCATCCTTACATTTTTCTCTAAAATGTTCCACTGTTTCTTTCGCTTACCTAACATTATCTCTAAATAGCTGGTTCGCTATAATAGGCCCTTCCCCTATGAAGGCACGATTTACGACCTCTGTACGTAAACAAGCAGTTACGTGTGTGTGATATATAACATCAACTGACAGGTAAACTTGCTTTCATAGAATGACAAAGAAACACTCGTTCTGAAACAGGTGCAACGCCTGCATGGAAAATGAACATATAAATATAAACAAAACATTTATCTCAGATTTATTTTTGTGCTGTGGTGTTTTAGATACACGAACCGTAATGATTACTCAACTAATGGTCGACTTCCGCGAAGTTTATGGCAAGAGGTAATCAAGTAGCATTACACAGATAGGTTCAATTACAGAAATAATATACCCACTGCAATCCCGACAACGGCTATTGGCGCCTCTAAAACGCATTACAAATGGCTCATTACGATCCGAAATTTATGAGGTCCGGGGTGCTTGGTGAAAGCAATGCATCGGATTACTGTCTATTGGCGAGTTGAAGTCTCCAGATGCAAAATGCGGGATGGACGGAAAGTATGAAATGGCTGCCCTTTTTTTTTTTTTTTTTTTTTACAAGTTATCATCTAGTTTCTGGCCATTTTGTTTATTTCTTTTACCTTTTTCAAGACAATGGTTTATATCACGAAAGTACCTTGCATTAAGAATATAAAATTGAGACCCTGAAAGGTAATCGCAGAGAGGAAATCCGTTATATTTCTTAATTGAACAATTTATTGTACACTGCGTCGTAAATTTCCCCGAGGGACGGAGAAATGAATATATCAATGAATTAAACCTTTAGTGTTCTACATCCATTCCGCCGGTGAAAATGCGCTTAAAACACAACCGCGGCCTAAAAATTCGGGCCATCACCCTCCCTTTAATGACCAGTGTGTCGGCGGAACGAAATGGGCCCATCAAAGAACAACTATAGGCTATTATAAGTTGGAATGGGCTGTTTATAGTTCGGCATATACAAAACTTGTCTTTATGCCTATTGTCTGCCAATTGAGAGATCCGTAAATATAGGCCTACATGCGATCACTCCGTATGTATTTCTGGACGCCGCCTTATTTCCTGTCCGCTGATTGTTCCTGGGCATTTCCGCCGGTGTCTGGTTTTCATCTGTATCTTTTTTTCTATTTATAGGTGTATATATATATATATATATATATATATATATATATATATATATAATATCTGTATACATAAATATATACATATATACATATCTAGTTGAAAACTTGTTACCTTTCGAAGGTTTGCCTTTCTGCATTAAGGTTTAATTTTTTTACCTTTACATTTGTACTTAACTATGTATTTTTATTATTAGATTTTACTTCATACATGTTTACATTAAAACGTTTCCCTATTAGATTATCTACGTATATTTTCGTTTCCCTGATTGCTAAGCACTTTATTCAGCTTTATTTTTTGATTTTCTGCAGTCTATATCAACTTTGATGATCCATTGTGTGTTTCTTACAGATCACGTAAGATGGAGCGAAGGACGTCTGGTATTCCGTCTTCCTTTTTCCTCCCTCACTCTCTCTCTCCCTTCCTCCCTCTCTTTTTGTTCCCTTCCCTCCCTCCTTCGCCTTCCTCTTGGTCTCTTCCCCTTCCTCCTTTCTCCTTTTTTGTCTCCCTCCCTCACTCCTTTGTAGCCCTCTCTGTCTCCTTCCCTCCCTCTTTGCCTCCTTCCCTTCCCTCCCTCTTTGTCTCCCTCCCTATTC
>NC_051402.1:36954481-36959481 GCF_015228065.2 Penaeus monodon | reverse complement strand
GGCGGTAAATATGAGGACCTACTAATAAACACGTGGGCCTAGTGGGAGACTTGATAACATGAGGACCAGATGAAATGAATGAGACACTGATGAGAAACAGGAGAACCTAATAAGAGGAATGAAGACCTGGAAAGAAACATGAGGACCTGGAGAGAGAAAGATGACCTGGAGAGAGAATGGACCTGGGAGAGAAGGGACTGGAGGCATGACGACCTGGAGAGACACATAGGGACTTGGGAGACAGACATGGAGACCGGGCTAGAGACATTAAGGACGTGGAAAGAGATATGAGGACCTGGTGAAAGACACACGAAGCACCCACGCATGCGCGGAACGGAGGAACCTAGAGCGAGAGGAAGAAACCCGTGAACGAGAGGAAGAAACCCGCGAACGAGAGGAAGAAACCCGCGAACGAGGCCCGGAGAGCTGGCGAGAAACCCAAGAACCCACCACCAAAGGCACAGACACAGCCCAAGAACACACGGATGCTGACGAAACACACCCAACCCAGGGCCTTCCCAATTTTCCTCACCACAGCGGCTACCGAAGCACGCGAGGAGACCAGCGAGCGGCCGCGAAGATATCGAGATCACAAAGCCCGGAGAGCAAATCCAGGACAGCATGGGCGGCGGAGCACTGCGAGTGTGCGTGGCGGGCGTGAGTGAGAGGCGGCGCGCCCTCAGTGACGCGTCGGGCGGAGCGGGCGGCCGGGCGGGCGAGGGGGAAGGGGGGCGGAACAAAGAACTCCATTCTGCATTAACCTTTCGTCTTGGCAGAACGATGTTGGGCGAAACATTTAGAAAACGGATTAAACGCATCGCGTGAGTCCTCTATTTCACACTCGTTTTCCCTCCCGAGGCTTGAGAGAAAGAATGAAGCCTCGTGTTTTTTTTACTCTTAAACCTATTCAAGGAAGGTTATTCATCCCTATGTATTATATACTCCTTCCCTCCTCTTCTTTTCGGCTTTTCCTTTCTCCATTAATCGTTTCTCTCTCTCTCGCTTTCTTCTTCTCGATGTTTTCATTTATTATTTTCCTCTCTCTCTCTCTCTCTCTCTCTCTCTCTCTCTCTCTCTCTCTCTCTCTCTCTCTCTCTCTCTCTCTCTCTCTCTCATCTATCTATCTCTCTCTCTCTATCTCTCTCTTTCTCTCTCTCTCTCTCTCTCTCTCTCTCTCTCTCTCTCTCTCATTCACCCGTGCCTTCTCTATTTTTCTCTTCCTGTAATCTTTCTTCCGCTTTCACTTCTTTCCTCTTTCGCTTTCTCCTTATTCTCTCCTATTACCTTTTCTCTTTTTTCTATCCTTTATTCCTTCTCTTACTTCTTTCTTATATCTCTTTCTCCATGTTCTCCCCTCATTTTTTTCTCTCTCCCTTGCCTCCTCTTTCTCTTTCTCTTTCTCCTCATTTTCGCCTTTCTTATTCTCTTTCTCCTCATTTTCGCCTTTCTCATTCTCTTTCTCCTCATTTTCGCCTTTCTCATTCTCATTCTCCTATCTCTCTATTCACTCTATTCTTCATCACTCATCCTCTTGTTTTTTCAACCTTCTCATATCTTTGTTTCACTCCTTCCCTTTTATTCTTATTTTCCTCTCTGACTTTACCTCCCACTCTTCACCTCTTTCCCTGTTTACCATCTTTATCGCTTCTTCCCTGCCTCCATCTATCGGAAAACATGACGACTAATACCATTTTCCTTTTAAGCTTGAGATGAGAAGTGATACACTCTTCCCCCCGAGAGAGAGAAAGAGAGAGAGAGAGAGAGAGAGAGAGAGAGAGAGAGAGAGAGAGAGAGAGAGAGAGAGAGAGAGAGAGAGAGAGAGAGATTACATGCACGACTGACTGAACACCTGAACGAAAATTAAAAATACACAAAAAAATTACTTACTTACAAAAGAAAGTCCAGGAGAATGAAGGAAGAGAAGGTTGTGGGTAAGAAGGTGAAACTAAGGAAAGAAGGGAAGAAGGTAAAACCAACAAAAAAAGAATGGAAAATGGGGAAGTTACGAAGGTGAGGGACCCGGGTCAAAGCAGCAAGAATGGTAGGGAAATGGCAAGGAACTCGGATTAAAAAAAAAAAAAAAAAAAATGACGAGGAAATGGACAACAGATCAGGGGCAAGAGCGTCGGAAACCTTTGGCGTTCGTATGATCCTCCATTAACCCGCGCATTCGGACGAGGGGAAAACGCGGGGGAGTTACGGATGGCGATCCAGATACGTCAGAACGAAGCCATTTTTCACCTTTCAAATAAACCTATCGGGTAATCGTAATACCAGGGCCTCCTTAACGCTAAGTAAAGGTCGTGTCAGTCATCTATGTAAATATTCCACGTTGTGTTAGGTTGAAAGATGTTTATTTTATTTTTTTTTTACTCTTATTTATTTTATTCATATCTATATTTCACCGACACCTTCAGCGTAGCCAAATAAACCTGACATCGGGAAAGACTGAATACGTTTTAGCAATCTCGCCTTTTCCTCTTCTCTTAGGTGGTGGCAGCCTAAAATGTATTCAAAGTATATCGCATTACTGAATTTACGATGTCGCACCGCGCCGTTAAGAGGGTCGTTCACAGCCCCGCGGACTTTCCAAAAGGCACAGTTACCGCGCTAGAGTGCTTGTCCCGTCACAGTGTGAGCCTCGCCATCACAGTACGTGCGTCACGGTGCTGAGCAGGCAGCGGCGTCACCCCGGCAAAGCGTCACTCAAAACACCGTCAACTGAGCCGTATCTGCGCTGATTTATGGTCACTGTGACGAGGTAAATGCCTGTCTTCCGATAGGCCTAGGGCGCTGTGTCATTCCTTCGTCCTGTCGTGTCACTTGCTGTGTCATCCGCTCTAACGTGTCATCCGCTGGGGCAGTCAGCCTTTCTGCCGTGTCAGTCGTTGTGTCAGCCGTTCGTTCTGCCGTGTCAGTCATGCCGGAGCACAAACCGCGACAGTTCGTCAGATACGTGAAAGTTAGGAAATGCGAGCTAGATATTAGTACAACTCCAAGATGGAATATTTGCTCTTTGGTTGCTATGAAGACGCAGAGAGATAAAGTTATTATCTAATTTTGAAAACAATATTGCGAAGGTATCACTATGGTTATTGGTAATAACGATACAGACAGAAATGCTGACTAATACTGTGTCGTTAATCTTACAATCATTACGATCACTATCAAGTTGGGTGTGCAGCAGCCGTAGAGTTTAGTCTTTTGGTATACACAATACATACACACACACACACACACACACACACACACACACACACACACACACACAAACACACACACACACACACACACACACACACACACACACACACACACACACACACAAACACACACACACACACACACACACACACACACATATATATAAATGTATATATATATATATATATATATATATATATATACATATATATATATATAATATATATATATATATATATATATATAAACATCTATATGCAAATGAATGAATCAATGAAAATATTTTACACAGACAAAAAATAGAGAAACAAAAGTTGAGTTTTCCTTCCTTTCTCTCTCTCTCACACACCCTCTCTCCCTCTTCTACTCTCTCTCTTTCCTCTCCTTCTCCCTCTCTATCCTCTCTTTCTCTCCCTCTCCTCTCCCTCTCTACTTCTCCCTCTCGACCACCTGTCGATGCTCTCTAATTGGCTTTCCTCGCTTCGCCTCCGCCCTGCCGACGCTGGACCACGCCCCCTCCCCGCCCCCTTCCCCCCCCTCCCTTCCCCTTTCCCCCTCCCCCCACCCCTTCCCCTACCCCTCACCCCTTCCCCTACCCCCCACCCCCTCCCCTACCCCTCACACCCCCTCCCCTTCCCCTACCCCTCACACCCTTTCCCCTTCCCCCCACACCCCTCCCCACGAGCCTCGATCAACGCCGCACCATAAATTGGCGAAATTGGCCCCAAACTGGCTATCAAAGGTTGTCATTGACGGACTGGCAATTTCTCTCTCGCCCTCTTGCTATATCCGATTATCTCTCCTGTCATCAAGTGGCTTCGGTGCAATAAATTGATAATTGCAATCTCCGCCGATTCCTTCATCATGGGTGGTTTTATTTCGCATTTGTTTTTTTTTTTTTTTTTTTTTTTTTTGAAAGGAGGAAGGAGCGGGGGGGGAGGGAAATTTTTTCCGGTATCATTTTATCATCGTTTTTGTAGTTTATTCCTTTGTGTGTGTGTGTGTGTGTGTGTGTGTGTGTGTGTGTGTGTGTGTGTGTGTGTGTGTGTGTGTGTGTGTGTGTGTGTGTGTGTGTGTGCGCGTGCTTGTGCGTGTACGTGTGTGTAATAGATACACGTGTGCACTTCATTCATTTCTAAATTAAATTCGACACCCAATACACACAGACGGCACCAACGGACCGAAAATCGAAATCATAAAAAAAATATATAGAAACAACGGAAAATAACACTACACCGTGTTTCCTTATATAAACTTTATACGATCTTCTCACCACTTAGAAAATACTTTTATCAACCCCCCCTTTGTGTGAGCAGCCGTCGCACTTTTCGAAAAACGCGAGAATCTGTCATGGATCCCACGAGATTAATCCCTGTTATTAATCCCGCGTCCGGCGCCGCCACCCAGCATCCGGAGCCTCATCTCGCACAGCAATCTCCGCCGCGAATTTCCCGAGATTTACGCCCGCCATCTCCCGCGTCGTCCATTTTCACACTTAACGCCCCGGTCTGCGTCGGCTCTTGCCTGTGGCTCGGCCTCATTACCAATTATATACGTCTTCCCTCATATTTGGTCTCCGGCCGGGAAAGCGACGGAGAAAAATCTGTACGTCACTAAAGATTTTTTTTCTCCTCTTCTTCTTTCTTGCTGCCTCCTTTATTTATTTTTTCTTCTCCCGTCTTCGTCTCCTTCTCCTTCTCTTTCTCGCGTCCCCGCCGTCCTCTCTCCGCTCTCTCGCTCTCTCTCTCTTTCTCTCCCTTCTCTCTCCTCTCCTCTCCTTTCTCTTCTCTCTTCTC
>NC_051402.1:36941981-36949481 GCF_015228065.2 Penaeus monodon | reverse complement strand
AGAGTGGAGCGGGAGCACAGGAAGCGCGCACGACAGCCAACCGAGTCGTCCCCCTCCCCCTCTCTCTCCCCCTCCCCTGTGCCTCCTCTCGAGCGCCACACGCCGAGATGAGCCGATCGTCCCGACGTCTCTCACAGGCGTCACAGCCGGAGGAGGAGAAGGAAGTGGCCCTCGACGCCCTGTCCCTGGTGACGGCGACCTGGCAGCGCAGGTGGCCGGGACAGCTCGACTGGGCCGGACGCAACGGGAGCAGAAAAGAGGCTGAGGAACAAGTTTGGACAACTTCTCCCCTTCCTCTCCCCTTCAGCCCCCTCCCTCCTCGGCCTGCCTTCTCCCCTAGCCCTCCTCCTGCTCCTCCAGTCGCAAAACACGACCTACCGACGTCCCTTCAGACACTCCGGCGGCGCGAGATCAAATAACTGGTCAGCTAAGATGAAAATCCCGGTAACTCGTGGCGCTGTGAGCTGATCATACACTTTCCCCTCTCGGCTCCGGCAGATGTACACGTGCTTGGTGCTCTGTTCCTTATACGTCTCTCTCTTTTTTCCCTCCCCCCCTCGCCGATGACTAATCCATGTAATTAATAAAGAAATATCGATTCCAGTGGCTATTTTTTCTCTCTCTTTCTTTTCTCTTCTGCAGGTACTCTCTCGCTCTCGATACATCATTAGACACTTAATGCTCATATGCTTTACAAGACCATATTAGGAGGACCCATATACTGGACCCTCTGTTTTTGTGTACCGGACACACGTAAGTTAGATAAATCCCATCGGTTGCCACCATATATCCAACACACCCAAAGATTGAAGTTAATTGCCTCATCTACAAGTTCTAAACACCCCAGCGTCGGCCGCAGTGTCTTGCTCGACATGCCAGGGTGACGAGCAGATGGCTGTCACGTGCTGCTCACACACGAAGCTTAACGAAATGGCCTGAGCGTGACGTCGCGGCATCGCTTTGGTGAAGGTTGTTACATATGTGTCGTTCAGGCGGAGATAAGTGCGTGCGTGCAAGCGTGCGTGTGCGTGCATGGGTGCGGGGAAGACAGGACGGAGACCGATGGTTGACAATCGTGAGTCCACACTTCGGACGGGGAAATTTCGGTTGCGATTTTTACTTTCCCTTGGAGTGTTCTCCAAAAATCGTGGATTGTTTATGGTTTTCACAGTAACAATAGCATTTTCGCCTGTTAAAAACGTAAATATCAGGCCAGGCCATCAGATGATACGAACAACGTGGCGCGCATCACAAATCAGAGCACGTAAACTGGTATTTGTTAAGTAAGCAAAGATCTGGTATGGGCGGCTGCAATCAAGAGAAGGTGGAGAAGGAAAGCAAGAAAAAACATTGGACAGCTGTGAACACGAGCGATACAGAACCCTTTCGAAGTGAACGCAATGCCTAAGAAAGTCCATATGCGGCAGCTGGGAATATGAAGGTTATGTGCATCCTTATAAGGCAGCTGTCAAGAAGGGGCCAAGAAAGTCCTTGTAAAGCAGCTGTTACCATAAGGGCGAAAACCAGCCCCCTTCGACAGCTGGAAACATAGATGTTGAATAAAGCTTCCGATAACGACTTAAGATGAAATAGACAAGGGAGTGTTATTCACACGGCAGATGTTTGTGTCCAGCCGCCTGCCGTAGGGCATCTATGTACGTATAGCTTACAGGGAGGATGACAGCTGTGTACGTATGGTCACGAGTAACAATGCACCTGTGTACGAACAGCCTCGAAGAACAAGGAGACTGTGTACGTATAGCCCGTAGGAACAAGGCAGTCGTGTACACATAACCACAAAAAGCCAAGCAGATGTTTCACACTGCATGCCAATCACACTTGGAAGAAAAAAAGGGGACTAGGAGAGAATTCGGCATACGGGGGGGGGGGGGGGCAGGTGAGAGTACATGTACCCGTGATTCTGATGTTTTTTGAAACTAATGATAGACAGATGCGGCAAAGCACTAAAATCAGGTCTTCACTCAGCCTAAACAAGTTCTGAGAAGAAAATATATATATGAGAGAGAGAGAGAGAGAGAGAGAAAAGAAAGCAAACCAGAGAAGAAACAACACTAAACAGAAACAAGAAAACGAAGAACAAAAAAGAAAAGAAAAAAGAACGCACATCCGAAGGAGATGAGATGAGAGCATCGTAAAAAAAAATTAGCCCGAGGGAAGCAGGTGTAAATAAACAGAGGAGATGCGAGGGGCAAGACAGACAGGTGTGTGAGAAGGTCGGCCAGAAAAGGCAGGTGTTCGAGAATCAGAGGCGGGGATAGACAGGTGCTTCTGTAAAATCGACGTAATATTTTCATTTGGTATTAAATTTTTTTGGTACTATTTCGAGGTTAAGAGTGTGTATTGAAAGAGATTGGTAGCGTGTTTTTTCGCCATAATTCGGTTTTCTTAACAACCGGACGAGAGACAGAATCGTGACGACGTCAATGGAATCCACAAATGCAATCAATGTATATAATTAATTTGACTGGGCAAACCAGGGAGTTTAATTATTCACACGGGCTCTAATCTGGCGATAACAAGTGATACTTGCGCATGAATATTCAGTGCTCAACATGTGAATATATTTGACAAAAATAATAACTATTTATTTGCATACATTTTCCTGCGAAAGAGGAAGAATCACGCGTGTATTTTCACGTGCGTGTACGCACGTGTTTAATAATGCAAATTAATATATTCAGGAATCACATACACATACATATGTGTGTATACATATAAATACATACATATACATACATATAATATATACATATATATATATATTATATGTATATATATATATATATATATATATATATATATATATATATATATATATATATATATATATATGTGTGTGTGTGTGTGTGTGTGTGTGTGTGTGTATTATATATGAACATACATATATATACAAATCACACATATATATATACACTTATGTATACACACATACATATACAAAGGGTATGTCTCTGCGTCCACATACGTTTTCACGCATAATGTCCAATCCTGTATACGGCAGCGCGAGGCCTCCGCTTTGCCCGGAGCTTACAACTCCACCAAAGTAGGTATCTTCCCGACCCATGATTTTACAAAGGTTATCTGCTAAACTTGCTATGTGTTAGTGTCCGTCGTTCCACGTTATTGTTAATAGCATATTTCATATATGTACGGTGTATGAACTCATATACCAAGTTCTTGAGAACATCCTACCGCAAAACGAAAGCAGGTTGGAACTGTGGGTATTTGACTGAAATGGTTGAAATTCCTTTAAAAAACGATATCGGAAATAGCACCTTATCACTTGCATAATCGAGCACACTATAACACCTTACCTACAACGACGTGTAGAGAAAGATGGGAATTTCCCTCGGCCACGGACTGCGGCGGCGAATGCTCAACAAAAGATGCAAGTTCGGGATCGGACTGGAGCTACACCCTCCTCTCACCACAGCCAGAAGCGCACTGCGGGGCCCAGTCAGGTGGGGGCGCGGGGCAGGTGAGCGGGTGACGAGGGTCTCGGTGGGGAGGTGGGAGCGGGGGGGGATAATGGGGTGCGGGGGAAGGGGGAGTGTACAGGAACATGGGAAGGGGAAAAGAGCTCGCGCTAATTGAGGAAGCAGGGATTTGATGATAAATATTGACTGGAGGAAATGTGTATGTGTTAGCAAGCTGCTGCTGGAGTAGAGGTGCATTTTCGCTGTTAGGATTTCGCCCGAGCGTGCGTTACTCCACACGGAGGAAAGCGGTAATTCCTTGAATAAGACTTTTTCTCTCCTCTTCTTAATCCCATTTCACACCAAAAAGAACAAGGCACGTCAATGATTCAAAATCACGTGATACTTACAGTCACACACACAAAAACGACAACCACACCTATACTTTCCTTACACCCTACAGACCGTACACACATCCGGGGAATACATGTGCCTTAAAGTATTGCATTACTTCAGTACAAAAGGTCAACAACACGGGGAGGGAGGGAATCAATTCATAGACCTCGATTCTATATCTCACACACGCAGTCGGGCGGCCAGATGACAGAGAAGGGTGTAAACCGAGAGTATGTGATGGGTGGAACCTGGAACGCCCATCCTACACCAGACAGGCCAGTCCGCCCATCCCAACATGGAGAATTAAACTGTTATCTGTAAAGAAATGACTAAGATATGAGCCGGACGGAAGACTAGCTCTGCCATATGTCGGCTTCGAAATGGGTCCTTAGTGATTGGGTTTTCTCCTGCCAAGGGAGGGAGGTTCACAAAAGGTCTCTGTCTGTCTGTCTGTCTGTCTGTCTGTCTGTCTGTCTGTCTGTCTGTCTGTTTGTCTCTGTCTCTCTCTCTCTCTTTCCTCTGATCACGTAAGGCTTGCATATTAATGAATTTTATTCGTAAATCGATATTTTAAACCAGCGTTCCCAACAGCCGGCAGCCAGTGTTCTATCAATATGCACAAGAATTACTATTCATGCAGCCAGACCATATAGTATTCGCCCAGTATATGTAGTAACAACATCCAAGAATTAGCTTCCCACGTGATGGTAACATTCGGCGCGTGGTTGGTCGTGTCTTAGAATCATTAAACTGGCCCCTCATGTAGAAGCTAGATGCAACAAGCAATCATTCATGCACAACTTGCATTCAACGACCGACCGCTGAGGTTATAACCAACATTTAACATTAAAAACATTCAAGGCTTACCCCCTCTCGGTTAATAAACATGCAGCACATGTTTCCTCATGCAAACAATAGCATAGAGAAGCTCAGGTGTGTGCATGTATCAGTAACATCAAACACCCGCTTTCCTCATGTACAAGGAACATCCAACATTCAGCTTCTTATCATGCACGAACATTTAACACTTGGTCGAACTGCCATGCACGCTAACACATTGGACTTGTCAGGAGCAGTCTATAAAGTTAATTACTAACCAGCTTCACTAACCTTGATATCATAGAGATGTTCTTTTCACTAGAACAACGAGTTTGGTTGCATGCATCGTGATCCCACTCATGCATGCAATAGACTCCTTATCTGTGCTTCAATTTTAGAAACTGTTCAGTAATATTATTTTTTTCACTTATTCTTATTATTTTTCCGCTATTTTCCCTCTTTGTGATCTTTAATTTTGATACACAAGCTAGAATTTTTTTTTTGACCTCTCGTGCTATCGTTTTTTCTTGAAGCATCCAGTAAAAAGGATGTAAAATATATATAAAAAAAGAGAGTAGCCACTTTAAGATACAAAGAAGCAGGTTTGCACTCCACCCTTTTGTTGTCATCACAGCTACTACCACTCACGCCCTTGCTATGACTAGTCTCCCATCGCAGACAACCAGACTATCAACACCACTAGCGAAATATTACTTTCAGCGCATTGCTATTAAATCCGCCGTTACATCATAGCACTGTATTGACACTGTCGATCATAATTGTGCAACAGAGGGAAGAAATATCCGGTTTCTGCCAAATGCGATAATAGCTATGATGTTATTTATGGTGGCGGCGCTTAACATCTTGACACACCCGAGGAAGAAGGAAAAAGACCGATTTTGAGTAAAGAGGGACACAGACGGCAATGTATGTTGTCATGAACACAAACACACACACATACGTATATATACTGTATATGTATATATATACGTATATATATATATATATATATATATATATATATATATATATATATATATATATATATGTATATATATATATATATGTATATATATATATATATATATATATATATATATATATATATATATATATATATATATATATATATAATGTGTGTGTGTGTGTGTGCGTGTGTGTGTGTGTGTGTGTGCGTGTGTGTGTGTGCGTGTGTGTGTGTGTGTGTGTGTGTGTGTGCGTGGGGTGTGTGTATGTATATATCAGTATATAAAATTACACACACACACACGCACACACACTCACACTCACACACACACACACCTATATGTGTGTGCATATATTAATCCATACACACACACACACACATACATTTACTTGTTTGACTTCATATGGGTATGTATGTGTTTAAGCAATTAAGTAACACGTCCATTTAGATGCAACACACAACAAAAATGAACTCCAGGAGAAAAGAAATCACTTTGCTAACAGAAAATTGCCTCTGACCGAAGCTCCAAACAGAAACATATGTTCCCTAATGGCAGGTAATGGAAACGGGCAAATAAAATCGATAAAGCGTTTAATGATATGCTGAGCATCATCATCATCCCAGCCTCACGGGACGCAGATGGGAGTGAGAGGGCTAACAGCTTTTCGAAAAAAAAAACTTTTTGGATTTTTTTTTATATAACTGTTCTTTTTTTGTAGGGCTAAGGAGGTGTTAGCGTTTTAAACTATTTAGATTATTATGATTTTAAAAAATATTTTGTTATGTCTTCATTGTTATCAAGCACCATTGCGATTGTCATTATCATTAGCAATATCATTAACCTCCTCTTCCTCCTCCTCCTCCTCATCATCATCATCACCATTACCATCACCATCACCATCACCATCATCATCACCATCATCATCATCACCATCATCATCACCACCATCACCATCACCATCATCATCACCATCATCACCACACCATCATCATCACCACCATCACCATCGCCATCATCAGACCCACCATATCGAACCAGACCCACCATTCCTACAACAATAATCATAACACCATTTTCCTACCGCAACCACAACCGCATTCAACCACAATCCCCACCATAACCGCAAAAAAACACAACCACAACAACACCTGCAACCACAACACCAACTCCAACCACAACCATAAACCACCACAACCACAACCACCACAACACCTGCAACCACAACACCAACTCCAACCACAACCACAACCGCAACCCAACCGAAAACCACCAACAGCCACAACGCCATCAACCGCCTCCACCGACCAACCACAACAACCAAATACTTTAAAAAAAAACACGAAAAACAAAGAAAAATAACAACAACAACAGCGAGAAGAACAGAAACAGAGAACACCTGCCCCGTTATTGCAGAACAACAGAAGAACAAGGGTGATATAAACTGAATTGAATTATTCATGAATGAACTGATGTGTTTGTGTGTGTGTGTTTTTGTTCGTGTGTGTATATGAGTTTGTGTGTGCGTGTGTTTGAACGTGTGTGTGTGTGTGTGTGAGTTTATGTGTGTGTGTGTTTGTTCGTGTGTGTATATGAGTTTGTGTGTGCGTGTGTTTGAACGTGTGTGTGTGTGTGTGTGAGTTTATGTGTGTGTGTGTTTGTTCGTGTGTGTATATGAGTTTGTGTGTGCGTGTGTTTGAACGTGTGTGTGTGTGTGAGTTTATGTGTGTGTGTGTTGTGTACATGTGTTTGTGTGTGCGTGTGTTTGAAGGTCTGTGCGTGTGTGTGTGTTTGAACGTGTGTGCGCGTGTGTGTGTGTTTGAACGTGTGTATGTGTATGTGGATGTGTGTGTGTGTGTTTGTGTGTGAGTTTATATGTGTGT
>NC_051402.1:36914481-36921981 GCF_015228065.2 Penaeus monodon | reverse complement strand
CACAAACACACCTGAACACCCGCACCCAACCACAAACAATCACAGATCCCCCTCCACACAAACTCTCCCCCTTCCCCCACTCTCAACAGACACAATCACCCCCTTTCCTCCTACACAATCACCCCTCCTCTTCTCCTCCCTCCCCCACAAGGTCACAGACCATCGCCCTCCCACGCCAACACAATCACCACCATCACCATCACCCTAACGTTAAAACGCCCTATGCACACACCTCGCACTCAGCACACATCTCCCACACCAAGATGGAGCTGCATATTAAGCGGTTTTTATCTTCGAGGATATAACGCAGCACGTCGCCTTACTCGCGAAGTGTTCCCAGGCCCTCTAGCGGCGCGTTAAAACACACAGCCACGGTGGGTCTGTCGCGGTCGGCGTGCGGCGCGATGCATGTGGTTCTCGCAAGCACCGGGTTTTAATCGGATTATTAATAGGTTATTGCTGCGTGATTTTTTTTTTCTCCGTGGTGAGAGATTGCGTGCGAAGTGACGGTGATGGATGGATTTGCATGTTAACCGCGTTTTTCTTCTCATTCTTCTTTCTCTTCTACTTTTAGCTTGAATATATATAGTATATATAGTATATAATATTATATATATATATATATATATTATATATGTTATATATATATATATATATATATATATATATATATACATATATTCTTTTTCTGTATATTCTTTTCTTTTTTTCTTCGTTTGCTAGTAATAATAATTAATTATATATTCTTTTCCTTTTACTACTACTACTACAGCTACCACCACCACTACTTCTAAATAACACAACCCTAATTCCGTGGAATGCGTTTTGCACGGGGAGCTGTGTAATAAAGATTAATGTTAAAAAAGCAAAATCTTCCCGACGTGATCTGTAACTTCGAGCCTCAGAAACTGACATGAATTGTAAAACATTGGACCAAATCACTAGCATTTTGACGTGCGCACACTACTTGTTTTCTTATATATATTTGGCAGTCGGGATCAGAACGGGTGATGAATATAGTATCTGGAAACAGAATTTGCTCAAATAATTTCGAACAGTTTCTTGGTCGGATATATATATACCGTGTATACATATAATCAAAGTGATTTCCTGCGCAGAAATTATAATACAACTAAAATTCATCTGAGGCCTTCGCGTGGAAGCCCAGGGATCTGAACGAACACGATTAAGGTCACGCACTGCGGATAAAACGTTGTTCGAGTCACAACAAAGGCATATGGCGTGGTTCAGATGCGCTGCAGGATTTCAAAAGTCGCGTCCCATTCTGGCTGCAATCTCTTTCTTTCTCCGGAGCGAGGATGCATGTAAGGCTTCCTTCGCAGAGCTGATAAGATTCTAATCCTGTTGTTCTATTCACAAAAGCGTGAAAACGTGACAGGGTTACTTTTGTTTTGACACGTTCTGGCCGGATCTCCGTCCTGTGTTCGCCCGGCCCACACGTGAGACGCGGGACCTGTGAAAGAACAGATCTTTACTTTTTTGTTTGATTTATTTTTTATGTTTTTTTGTTTATTCAATTCTGCTGTTTATTTTTGTATTCATTTATTTTTTTATTAGTTTATTAATAAGAAGTCAAAGGATGAATACACCTATGTTTATTTTTTTAAAGTAAAAGTCTTCTTAAAGCTCGTATGCAGGTAAATTGGTACTACGTAATTCTTTGTTTCTTATGCTGTTTATTTTTATTTTCTTTTTCGACGTCTTCATCATCGCCTCCTCCTTCCTTTCTTTCTCGTTCTTTTTCTTTGTGCTTCTCGTTTTCCCGCATGAAATCACACGCTCTGAATCTAACCTGAAAACGCACGAATAGACATTACTTCCTTTTTCGTCAACCTAAGAAGCAAGGCGAACATTCGAGAGTACATGAGAAATTGGCCATTTTCTCCCAAACAACCACCGAACGATTTCCTCCGAGCATACGACGAAAGTAAACATACAATTTCATTCGTACTGACTTCCCTTGCTGGGAGTTATGATTAGGGTCCCTTTATACCAGCCATCCCTTACGGCTTCCTCCCTTCTGGTGGCGCGGCGTCCTTCTGTTGTGAGGATTCCTAAGGATTGCGAGAGAGAGAGTTGTTACCGCTTGTGTGCACGTGTGATTGTACGGCCTTTCTTGGTGATTGTAGATTATATCCGCGACTGGGAACTTCCATGGTAATTTGCTGTGGTCTTTTTTTTCCCCCATGTCGATCTATTGTAGTACATGCGAACATTATCTGTAATGACGACGATTCCGTCTTAACCATAAAGGGCCTTTGTTGCTTGAAACTACTTTTATTGTTTGGGATATTTTAGTAGATGGTTTAAGTTTCGCTTGATAAGTAGAAATCACTTGATTTGTGGTTTTAGTTTTATTTATTGAGAAATTTTGGATTATAGATATGTAAATCTTTAAATCGTCTGCAAGAATAAATTTGGTGCCATCATTAGGAGATTATGAAAAAAAATCTGAAGCAGAGGATCATGTGTATGCAAAATAAAGAAAATAATGTGCGGGGAAAATGCAGTCATTAAGGTGTACAGAGAAACAAGAAAATTTTCTTGAAAGTAAATCTTAAAATAAAATGGATATAAAAATTAACAAATGTGTCTGTATATAAAAAAAAATTAATTTGTGGTTATACAAAAATATATTGCTTCTATAAATAAACCAAGAAAATAAGTTATAAAGCCAAATAACTAAGTGAATAAAATGCATACACACTTTATAAAAAAATACATACAACCTTTTCCAATAAATATCCATATCAATATTCCAGAAAACAAAACAAACAAACAAACAAAAATAAAACGCATACGCAGATCAAGTCAACATCAATAACAACAACAACAAACCTAACATCAATAACAACAACAACAAACCTAACATCAATAACAACAACAACAACAACAAACCTAACATCAACAACAACAACAACAACAACAAACCTAACATCAATAACAACAACAACAACAAACCTAACATCAATAACAACAACAACAAACCTAACATCAAAACAACAACAACAAAAACATATCAACAATAACAACAACAACAACAACCTCCAACAACAACAACACCAACAACACACAAACCTAAATCATAACAACAACACAAACCTAACATCAACAACAACAACAACAACAAACCTAACATCAATAACAACAACAACAAACCTAACATCAATAACAACAACACAACAAACCTTAACATCAAGTCACAGCAACACAAACTTTAACATCAAAACAACCAACCAAACCTAACATCAATAACACAATAACAACAACAACAACAAACCTAACATCAATAACAACAACAACAACAAACCTAACATCAATAACAACAACAACAACAAACCTAACATCAACAACAACAACAACAACAAACCTAACATCAATAACAACAACAACAACAAACCTAAACATCAAAAACAACAACAACAAAACCTAACATCAACAACAACAACAAACCAAACATCAATAACAACAACAACAAACCTAACATCAACAACAACAACAACAACAACAAACCTAACATCAATAACAACAACAACAAACCTAACATCAATAACAACAACAACAACAACAAACCTAACATCAATAACACAACAACAACAAACTTAACATCAACAACAACAACAAACCTAGCATCAATAACAACAACAACAACAAACCTAGCATCAATAACAACAACAACAACAAACCTAACATCAATAACAACAACAACAACAAACCTAACATCAATAACAACAACAACAACAAACCTAGCATCAATAACCCAGCCATAACAAAGAGCGCTCTATCTTGACGGAAGCTGTCTCGGCGACTTCCAGAGCCTCGGGAAAGACTCCCATTATCTCGTGATTGCTGTGGCCGCGTGTGTCTCTCCTCAACCACCCTAGACTACTGAGATTTTCCCGGAGACACGCCACATCAACAGGCAAATGGAGTCTGTTCTTAAGAGGAATAATGGAGCTCTGTGTTTTCTTTTTTTAAAAATTCTTGTTGGTATTTTTTGGTATTTTCTAGTGGTGTTTACGTTTTGTGTTTCTTCTGCTTCTGTTATTTTTTCTTCTGTTTCTGTTATTCCTTCT
The DNA here is from genome assembly GCF_015228065.2 of Penaeus monodon. NCBI lineage: Eukaryota > Metazoa > Arthropoda > Malacostraca > Decapoda > Penaeidae > Penaeus > Penaeus monodon. Next base: position 36,917,884 of record NC_051402.1, on the reverse strand, counting down.
TTTATTTTTGTTATTTCTTTTATTTCTCTTATTTCTTTTATCTGTTATTTCTTCCTCTATTTCTGTTATTCCTTCTTGCATCACTTCTCTTTCTCCTTCTGCCCTTCCTCTTCTTTTCTGTCTCATCTTTCTTTTTTTTCTCCTTTCTTTTCTCATTCGTTTCCTCTCTTTTACATTTCTCAAGAAGATAGAGGATAGTCTTCAATCAAAGTATAATTTTGCCGGGGTTTCATACGCAATTTGCGAAGAAGTGTTATAAGCACGCTATCTTACGTACGGAAGAAACACGATACTTTACTTCGATTTTACATTTGATTCGTGTATTTTTTTTTTTTTTTTTACGGTGTAGTACGTCTGTATATACGTCAGTTACAAGGCCTAGTGTAATTTATTTTTTCGTTTTTATTTTGGATTTTTTACATTATTGCCTTTTGTTTATTTCCTTTTTTTTCTTTTTTTTTCTTTTTCTTTTTCTTGAATTTGATTTTTTTTTTTCGTTTTTAATTTTTATTATTATTTTCTTGCCTTTCAGTTTTTTTTCTCTCTTTTTCATTTTTTTTTATCATCGTTTTCTCTTGTATTGTCGTTTTTTTTTTTTGTTTTCGTTTCCATTCTATTCTCGCATTTACATTTATCTCTTCTTTTCTCTTTCGCCAACAGATAAAAACATCTTTTGGCCTGACGCTGCGCACATGTTTTACCTCCGCGTCATTTTCCGCAAATGACAGAAATGAGAAAATGGCAGATATTTGAGATGAGTTTCTGGAACTGATGTTCTTCTTCTTCGTTTTCCTTTTAGTTTTTTTTTTCGTTCTCTCTTTCTTTCTTTATTCTTCATCCCCTTCTTCCTTTTCGTCTTTTTCCCCTTCTTCCTTTTCGTCTTTTTCCCCTTCTTCCTTTTCGTCTTTTCCCCCTTCTTCTTCTTCTTCTTCTTCTATCCCTTCTTTCCACTTCTTTCTAATCTTTTTCGTTTTCTATCCCTTCTTCTTATCATTATTTTGTTCGTCTTCTTTTCCTTCTTACTATCTTTTTATTTCTATTCTTCTTCATGATCATCTTCTCTTATCGTCATTTGCACGCCAGACTGAATCTTTTGAACATTCTTGCATTTCAAAAAATATACACAATTCTGAAGAAGATGCATAAAAATGGAAACATAATGATTGGATAGAATTTCAGATTATGACGTTCGTGTGTGTGTGTGGGGTGTGTGGTGTGTGTGTAATGTGTGTGTGTGGTGTGTGTGCGTGTGTGTGGTGCGTGTGGTGTATGCGTGTGTGTATGTACCACTTGCATATATATATATATTATATATAATATATATATAATAATATATATATATATATAATATATATATATATATTTATATATATATATATATATATAGACATAGGTGTCTGTGTGTGGTTTGTGTGGAATGTGTTTTTGTGTTACGTATGTATCGCAACTTCATATATATATATATATATAATATATATATATATATATATATATATATATATATATATATATATATATATATTATATATATATATATATATATATGTATATATATATATATTATATATATATATATATATGCTATATATATATATATATATATATTATGTATATTACTTTATGTGTGTGTTGTTTGTGTGTGTATATGTTTGCGGTTAAAAACGATGTACGTAATGTATCCACTTGCCTATAAAATTATATATACATATATAATATATATCTATATATCTTATATATATATATATATATATACTATATAATATATATAATATATAATATATATGTGTGTGTGTGTGTGTGTGTGTGTGTGTGTGTGTGTGTGTGTGTGTGTGTTTTCAACCATGATTATCTCCATCGTTGATAAGAAGAGAAAGTTCATTGTTTAAGTGAACGGACTTTATGTGTGTAATATTTTTTCCGGTTTGTTCCATCACCCTCCCCCCTCTCCCCTTCCCCTTCCGCCTCCTCCTCTCACCACCCCCGCCGCCTCTTCCTGGTGACCTCGCGTGGGAAAGGTCACCATCACCACAAAGTATCGCGGGAAAGGTCGGTGGGGATGTCATGCCCTTATTTATACGCGAGTGCACTCGCACACATACCCTCACACGCAAATGTACACATAAACATTGGCCTATGTATCCAGTTCCTCTATTTTGGGTGATCGAATAAATTTATACAGACACATTTATGATACGTGAACACGGACTCGCCTCCTCAAACTCTTTATCGTGTGCAAAATACATCTGCAAAATTACACGTGGAAACTAAGAGCAAGAGCAAATGTAAAAAAAAAAAAAAAAAATGTACCTTCACATATATTCACTGATGTTTACAACGTGTCGACAAAATAATTTGCCAACAATAATTCAGGGTGAATCATGTCGATAAACGTATTATAAACCTCAAGAACAAGACGTTTTCTCGGATAACAAGAGACGCAGCATCCGAATACCTGCCAAAAACTCAAAGGAAATTCTCATAGTGTATCCGTGATTGACATTAATAACCACGCAACTCTCGGCGTCATGCAAAAAGCAATGCGTGTTATTGTTGCAATCATGTCTCGACAGTGAGCTTTAATATCATTCTCAGGCATTAACTATTTTCAAAAGCGAACAGGAAAGCTTTATCTTATTAATAAAGTTGAATGTCTTTATGGCAATTTTTTCTCAGCTGTTAGACGCAAATGTGCTTTAAAGCTCGGTCGCCAAATACAGGCAGTTGTGGAAGCCATCAACTTGCTAATTTGTGAGTTTAATGCGAATGTAAAATGGTTTTGCCGTCGCTGTATCTCCAGCGTCTTCACTTTATCGTTTTACTAAATATACAATATATATATATATATATATATATATATATATATATATATATATATATATATAATATATTATATATATATATATATATATTATATATATATATATATATATATATATATATATGAATGGTATATTATATATGTATATTTTATATACATTTATATTTATATATATTTGTATATATATACATATATCTGCCCACATATGTGTAATTATATTATATATATATATATATATATATTATATATATAGTAGATATATATATTATATATAGACCCACTCGGCCGCGGTGGCCCGGTGGTTATGAGCATCGGGGGACTCAAGACGGCAATCTGAGGTTCGAGGGTTCGAAGTCACCGGCTTCTCGTTTGTTTCCTTGGGCAAGGAACTTCAAACCTCGATTGCCTACCTAGCCACTGGGTGGCCAAGCCAGCCCAAGACAGTGCTGTCCCCAGCACGGATAATAGAGAGAATGATTACCTAAAAAGGTCAACACCGGCATTTTTTCCGTGAAAGGAACTGGGGACCCTACCACGTACTCACTCCAAGAGCATCACAACCTGAAATCTGCTATTAAGTAACAT
>NC_051402.1:36904481-36909481 GCF_015228065.2 Penaeus monodon | reverse complement strand
AACAGCTTCGTAAGTGCTTCCACCGACATTTTGAAATATTACAACTACAAAAAAAAATCCCAAATTCGCTTTGAAAAAAAAAAAAAACACACACAGAAATTCCAAGAGACTATAATAAAAAAAAAAAGAAAAGAAAACGGAATCATCGCGACCCAAACGCCATCTGTCGGGGCCTTGCGTCACCTCTCCCACGACCCCCCGCCAGGTGCAAGGTTTCCGCTGTTAAGGAGACAGAGGCCGATCCACTTAAAAGAGAGAATGGCAGGAGGTGAAACTATTTAGATGCGATTAAGGGCGATGTAATGCCTTTGCCGACAGAATGATATGGTCGTTTTAAGGGATCGTTGCCTCTCGGAAAGAAGAAAGAAAGAAAAAAAGTGTAGGAGGGTTTCCTTTGTACTTAACATAATGGGGTGGTTTAAGCATGTTATTTGGGGGGATGAAAATTGAATGATTTTCTCGGTTCATTTTCAAGATTTTTTCGTCAGGTAGATAAGAGCGAAATTTAATTTGCTGCAGCTTTTGACACCAAACAAAGCCGGGGAAAACGTGATTTGGGGCAAAGGCTTTTCCTTTTAAAATGCAGGCAGGCAACCGGGGATATGTGTAGTAAAAAGATGACTGGCACGCTGCGGAGAAGAATGAGAGAGAGAGAGAGAGAGAGAGAGAGAGAGACAGACAGACAGACAGATCGACCGACCGACCGATCGACCGACAGACAAACAGATAGACAGACAGACAGACAGACAGATAGACAGACAAACAGACAGATAGACAGACAGACAGACAGGCAGAAACAGAGGTAGGTAGAGATAGATAGATAGATAGATAGATAGATAGATAGATGAGAGAGAGAGAAGAGAGAGAGAGAGAGAGAGAGAGAGAGAGAGAGAGAGAGAGAGAGAATGAGCAACAGGAAACAAAGGTTATTCACATGTCCATTGCTGCGTTTCGCCATTGGGAGTAAAACGTAACTCTGGCGTTTAGGAAGAACGGAATAAATTCAGTGAAACATAAAAGAAAAATAGAAATGGATAATGACACATGACTGCGGATTGCGGACATTTTCTTGCCTTTACACATACACGAACATTCATATGTACACATACAGTACACATTCATAACACTATCCTACCTGCATACGCATCCTAACGCACGCATTGTCAAGGACATACGCATGTCCAAATAAAAATCAATAATAAAAAACCCGGAGCACAAATCAAGCTCATTTCCCTTCCAGACAAACAACCCCCCCACGCGTTCCTTACTGCTTGCACATGCAATAACCCCCCCCCCCCCCAAAAAAAAAGCACCCAAGCACGGGGGACTCAAAATATATGCACACATCTAAGCAAAAGGTAGGAGGGGACGGAGAGAGTCGAAAGCACTTGGAAGTCACCGGAAAGCACCTGTAATTAGCCAGATTAAGCTCGAAAATGGAAGTGTTCTTATCCTTGTAAACGGCGCCATTGATCTTAATCTGAAGGGCTTGAGATTGTCATTACAGTTTCTTACGACGTCGTCCTGTGTCCTGCTGGTGTGCCTTCGGGTGTATGTACTCGCTGGTGCCGGAGGGAGGGAGGGGGGGGTTGAACTGCGGGAGCGAAGGGCAAAGCGTAAAGGAGAAGGGAGAGGGGGGGAGGAGGGAGGGGGAGAGTGAGGGAGAGAAAGGAGAGAGAGAGAGAGAGAGAGAGAGAGAGAAGAGAGAGAGAGAGAGGAGAGAGAGAGAGAGAGAGAGAGAGAGGAAAGAGAGAGAGAGAGAGAGAGAGAGAAAGGAGGGACGGAGGGAGGGAAGAAGAGAGAGTGAGGGAGATAAAGGAAGGGAGGGAGGGAAAGAGAGGGGGAGAGAGGGAGGAAAGGGAGGAAGGACGCAAGGAAGAGAGAAGAGAGAGAGAGAGAGAGAGAGAGAGAGAGAGAGAGATGGTGGGAGGGAGGAAGGAATGCAAGGAAGAAGAGACAGACATAAGAGATAAATAAATAGACTGATGGAGAGAGAGAAAGTAATGTACTGTCTGCGGCTTCTCGTTTTCTATGGGATCACCTGCCGTCTGAAACGTAGCTGTATAAATGAGGTAGAAAAAAAAATAAATTAAAAATAAATACGTGAGTGGAGGTGAAAAATAAGTTCTAAATCCAATTCACAACAGACTACGGCATATCATTAAAAGAAAAAAATATATATTCCGTCACTTGAAACTCTCTCACCACAAAACACCTGATAATGGAATATCAAAAAGTACCTTAACCGGATCCATTACAAGTGCGAAAGACCAGGGGAGAGAGACAGTGAGGTGTGGTTTCCTTTGCCCGAAGCGAAGCCAGCTGGTTTACTTGTCAAGTCTATGGTAAGGGCTGTCAACTTTACCTGTCAAAACTATGCTGTCAACATTACCTGTCAAGGCTATGGTAAGTGCTGTCAACATTACCTATCAAGGATAAGGTAACTGCTGTCAACATTACCTGTCAATTCTTTGCTGTCAACATTACCTGCCAAAACTATGCTGTTAACATTACCTGCCAAGACTATGGAAAGTGCTGTCAACACGAAGGAAGGTGCGAATTAGAAAGAGGGTTGTATGAAGGTACCTCTGTAGACAGGAAAATGTTTCTATTAGAACCTCAAAAAAATGGGAATTAAAAAAAATGATTCCCAGCTCCAATGAAGATCAATTTAATCAGCCTTGTTTTTTTGTTGTTGTTTTTTTGAGCGAGTCTGCACTACAAGTACAGAAAAAGTTTTCATTTCGAATTAGTTTAAATTACCATAAACCTTTACCACTATCATTAAAGCCGAGTGTAATTTCCCTGCGTGTAATTATTCAGGATGCATAAGATTTCAGCCAATTACTCTGGCTGATTATCCATAATAAAACTGACGAACAAGAAGAAGAAGGAGAAAAAAAAAAAACAGCTGCCGTCCATAGGATAAAGACGTATCATTTTTCTTTTTTTTTTCATTACAGATGAAAATTTACATGTGAGAGTACCTTGCTTCTTAATCTTGGCGTTCAATTAAAAATATATAATAAATAAATAAAGAAAACGAAAGAAAAGAAAAGAAAAAAACATAGTAGCATAGATACCCCCCCTCCCTATTGCACCATGCCTCCCCCCCTCTTTAAATCGCACCCCACCCCTCCCCTTCCTATCTCCCCCTCCTTCGTCAGTAGAATAAAATCTTTCCAACAAATGTCGTGTCGTTTACCCAGAAAAAACAACAACAATTTGGCAGATGACCCTCAGTTTACCCTCGGCAGTTCAGAGATATAAATGGCCACGCCTTTTAATAGGTGGCATTATTGGGGTTACCTTTTCCCCCCCTAGCTCCCTCTCCCTCCCCCCCCCATCTGACTTCCCTTTATCCTTCTCTCCCTCATCCTTCACCTTACCTCTCTTTCCCCTCCCCTCCCCTCCTCCTCCCTGCTTTTCCCCCTATTTCCCTCCTCTACCCCTGCCCCCTCCCTCCTTTTCCCCCTGCCCCCTCCCTCCTTTCTCCCTCTACTCCCCTCCTTCCCCTCCCTACTCCCTTCCTTCCTTCTCCCCCATACTCATCCCTCCTAAGTACCCCCCCCCCCTCTTCGCACACCTCTACCCACCTCCTTCACCCATCACCCCTCACCCCCACCTCCTCACGCCCCCCCTTTACCCCTAACCTCTCACCTCCCTCACCTCCCCAACCCTCTTTGCCCCGAACCCCTCGCCCTCCCCCCCTCACCCATGACCCACGAACGCCTCTCACTCCCCCCCCCCCTCCAACCTACCCATTACCCCCACCACCCCCCCCTCCCTTCCCCTACCTACCCTCCCCCCTCCCCCTCTCCCTCAGCGCCGTGTGGGAGCCGAGGCACGGTAGCAGAGGAGGCTTTCGGAGGTCAAAGGTCGACCGCCTCTTCCGCCGAGATTTCGCCTCGCTGGAGAGGGAGGAGGGGGGGGAAGGGGAGGAGAGAAAGGGGGAGGAGGAGGGGGAGGGAAGGGGGGGGAGGAGGAGGGGGAGGGGGAGATAGAGAAAGGGAGAGGGGGAGGGGGATGTGAAGGAGAGGGCGGAGGGAGGAGGAGGGGGAGGGAGGAGATGAGAGAAAGGAGGAGGAGGAGGAGGGGGAGGGGGGAGATGAGAGAAGGGAGATGAGGAGGGGGAGGGAAGGGGATGGGAGGAGATGACGAGACAGGTGTCGGGAGGGTGGGAAGGGGGGAGGGAGGAGATGAGAGAAAGGGGGAGGGGGAGGGGGAGGGGGGAGATAAGAGAAAGGGAGAGGAGGAGGGGGAGGGAAGGGGGGAGGGAGGAGAAGAAGAAGGAAGAAGGAAGAAGGAAGGGGAAGAAAAAGGTAGGTGAAGAGAGAGGGAGAAAAGGAAGAGACGTGGGAATGGGAGGCAGGGAAAGCAGATAAAGAAGGAGAAAGATAAGAAGTGGTAAGGGAAGGAAGTGAAGCAAAATGGAGACGAATTAGGGGAGAAGAGGAGGGGAGAAGACAAAGAAATTATGGGAAAGAGAGAGAGAAAGATGAGAAGGATATGAGACAACCAGAGGCGAAGGAAAAGGAAAGAGGGAGATGAAGGAAAGGGGAGGGAGGGAAGTCTGGGAGAATAAGAAAGAAAGGAGGGGGAAAAAGGAGATGAAGAAAATGATAAAGGAAGGAAAGACGGAGGGGAAGTATTTCAGAACTAGCGGGAAAGGGAACACAAACAATAAAACAAGGAAACAAACAAAAGTAAAATACAAGCACAAAACACAAAAAAGGAAAGAAAAGAAGAAAAGAAAACCAGTGAAGACAATAGATAGCAATAAGAGAAAACGTGAACAGATGCACACGCAACTCCTACCATATATAGAGAACACGTATGTATACAATAGAGTGCAAAGTTCGTAAGAGTGAGAGAGTGAAAAGAATATGAAATAGCTACGGTTCATTGTTAAAGTACCCAAGGACCCTCTATGGACCGAGAATACCAGGATACGAGGCTATGGAGAGAAAACGTGAGACCGAAAATCTCAAAGTATAATG
>NC_051402.1:36896981-36899481 GCF_015228065.2 Penaeus monodon | reverse complement strand
TTCCTTTCTTTTTCATTTTCCCCCCTTCTTCTCTCCCCTCTCCCATCTCCTCTCCCTCTTAACTATTTACAGCTCACCCGGATCTTTCTCGAGTATTTGCTTTTCAACTTTTTCTCTCTCTCCTTTTTGAGAGACATTCTCCTTCCTCCTCTCCTTCACCTTGCCTAACCTCTGTTATCTTCTTCTTTTCTCTCCTATCTTCTCTACCATCCTTCTTCTTTCTCTTAGTATCAACTTATCTATCTAGAGTTTCATTTTGTTTGAAGAATTGTTGTGTGAGGTGGTATGTGGGTGTGTGGGAATTGTGTTTATTTGGTGTGTGTTTGGTGTGTGTTTTTGTCTTCTTCTCTCTTCTCTCCTTACTCTGCTCCCTTATACTCCTCTCCTCTTACTCTATCTTGTGTGTTTTGTTGTGTGTGTTGTGTGTGGTGTGTGTGGTGTGTGTATGTATGTGTGTGGGTGTTTGTGTGTGTGGGTGTGTGTTGGGTGTTGTGTTCTCATTGCTCTATATCTCTATCTTCTTCTCTACCTTTTATGTCTCTTATCTCTCAATATACTTACCATCCTATCTCTCCTCTCTTACTTCTCTCGCTCTCTTCACTCTCTGTACCTCGCCCCACCCCGCCCCCCATACATTACTCACACCCGTCCCTCCCCCCTCCCTCTCCCCTATGCTTATCGACCACACCTTCCTCCCATTCCCTATCCCCGCGACCTTAACAGCTAACATGCAAGCACGCATCCACAAATACTAGTATTTGGGCTTTCACTTTTTCTTCTCACCTTTGTTTTTTGGCTGAAGGAAGCCCGCATTACCATATGTGCGCTGACAGCATGGAGCCATCTGTTGTACTTAGATCTGTGATTGATTCCTTAATCTTGTACTACCATACCTTTATTTTTTAGTAATGCAACTGATAAATGAGGACGTTTCATTTTTTCATGAAAAATTTTGTTAGGAGAGAACGCGAGAGATGTTGGGAATCTAATATCTACTTTTTTCCGTTTGCCCGGCTTGTACGAGTAGATCCTTCTCTGCACCTGTTCAGCTTGGACACTGGGCTCAGACCTTGATAAGTCCTTGACCAGCTCTTACTTGGACTGGACTCTGTGTGTGTGTGGTGTGTGTGTGTGTGTGTGTGTGTGTGTGTGTGTGTGTGTGTGTGTGTGTGTGTGTGTGTGTGTGTGTGTGTGTGATCATTTGTTTATATCTGTATCTTTTTAGTTCTGACCATGTTTATGTACATCTTAATATATACAATATACTATACCAACCTATACAGTTCAACCTCTTTTACTTCTTTCAGCTCTTTCACCTACACCTGAACCTCGCCACACCACACCAAGTCCAAACACACTCACAGACACCACGACCCGCCCCTCAGTCCCCTCACGCACTCTCCTTATCACCACACCTGGACCCCGAGAGCACTGCAGAGCCTCCCTATCGCCGCGACCTCCACCACCACACCTGCTGGCCCGCTTCCAAAAACTAGTCTGTGTCCACACTCATATCCTTTCCACACCTGAGCTACACTAGAGAGGCCAGAGAGGGAAGAGGGCCCGGAGATGCATCTTGTACACCTGACAGCATCAGGAGCATCACGTGGTACTTAGGAACTAGTGACTGATGTTGACTTGTATCTCGTAAGTGATAATTATGGAGTAAGGACGGCGGGTAATTGCCTGCAGACAACTCCCGGTTACGAGCTTATCATTAATGTGCTGTTAAGAGGGGAACGCGAGAGAGTGTGTTCGTGTGTGTGTATGTCCGCTTGATATTCGTGTAATTATCTGTAGTTGTGGTTGCGGAATGGTATGCAAATTGATATTGTTTGTACATGTATACATACGTACATATACATGTCTAAATTTAGACATATTCACATATGCATACAAATAAATAAACAAAGTAATGTGCAATGTGTGTGTGTGTGTACACATACACATGTATGTATGTTTATGCACATATATGCATACGCATGCATATGTGTTTATATATAGATAGATAGTAGATAGATAAATAGATAGATAGATAGATAGATAGATAGATAGATAGATAGATAAATATATAAGCCTCTCTAAATTCACTACTGAGAGATTATTTGGCAGTGCCATCCTTGCCTGACTGGATGCCTTTCCTAATCAACCGCGGTTCGACGCGCTAACACTTGTGCCTCGGCGGTGATTTCCCCAAGGACACCTGTGTTTTGACTTCTCAAGGCGATATGTCGTTTTCTCGCCGTGAGATCTGACTCAAGCCAGCAGTCGGAGCTCAGGCATTTTTACAACCGCCACAACGGGAAATTGAACCCGGGTCTTCGACAGCCAAATGTTCTATCCACTGGACTAGCGCGGCAGTCACACATACATATGCATGCATATATATAAGAACAAACTAGATTTATTGATATTGAGACAACAATTTCGAAATCGTCCTGGATTCCATTTTCAGGTCTGAAGAGGAAAAGGAAAGGAGGGAGTATAAGAGAGAGAGAGG
>NC_051402.1:36861981-36864481 GCF_015228065.2 Penaeus monodon | reverse complement strand
TGTGTGTGTGTGTGTGAGTCTGTGTATGTGTTTATGTGCGAGTGTGTCTGTGTGTGTGTGTATGTGTGGGTGTGTGTGTGTGTATGTGTGGGTGTGTGGGTGTTTATGTGTGAGTGTGTGTGTGTGTTTATGTGTGAGTGTGTGTGTGCGTGTGTGCGTGCGTGCATGTACGTACGTGCGTGCGCGCTTGCGTGCTTGTACGTGTGTCCGTGTGTGCATGCAGTATTTGCATGATGATATTCCTAAAAACGTTTTTTTTCTAAGGTGAAGCTCCAACAGACACATTTGGAGCGGGGCAGCTGGAAACGGAGGTAAAGCAATTAGGCGGCAGTTTGGAAATGTATTATCAACTCAGGTATTATGGGAAAGGGCAAAAGGAAAGAGAATTGAATACTTAAATGCGTTCGGAATACATCATTTTATGTTGTCATTTTCCTTTCTCTTCTTCATATATTTATTCTCTCTTATTATTCTTATATATATATATATATATATATATATATATATATATATATATATATATATATTATCTTATAATGTGTGTATTATAACAGTTAACATTTGCTTATCACTGCAACTGCATAAGGTCATGGGAAAACACCAGAAATATTTACATGCGACACAAACCGCCAAGGAAGTAATAAAAAAAAACAAATATACAAAGCGACGGAGGAAATAAGCGAATAAATGAAGATTTAAAAAAAAAACGTTTAACATATTTGCAGTCCTTACAAATAGAGGAAATAACTGAGTAAACAGAAAAAAAAGCGTTTAAAATATTTGCAGTCCTTTTGAATTTGCATAATAACTTCATAAACGCCTTATAAGATTGCATAATAACTTTATATGCGCTTATATGAACGCAACCTTACGCGGGAAGCTTCGTGTATTCATCCGCGGTCGACGGCGAGGCCCGACCACCTCCCTCCGCCGACGTCTCTTCTGGTAATTATCACCTGGTCGAAGGCAGGGCCGCGCGCTCGTTTTCCAGCTCATAAACCCGCTAATTCCTTCCTTTCCTCTCTTTTTTATCGCAATCTCCTGATCCTTATCGAGGGTCCTAATGTCTCTTTGATTTCCCTAAGTGCCGAGCAAAAAGTAGGGGAGTGTTGGGAATTTTTTTTTTCTTTGAGCGGCGAGTCAGCTCTTCGATACCCGGGGAGGCTCGGGCCGCTGCGAGTTAGTCTTTACGAAATGCTTAAGAACGAAGGTCCGTTTTTTTTTTCTTCTTCTTCTTCTTCTTTTTCTTCCTTTTTTTACATTTGCTGGGTGGGTTTTCTCATTTGGTGGGTGGGTTGTTCGTCGGAGTGGGTGGGCCGAGGGAAGGAGGCGCGTCCATTGACCACTGGAGGTGTTGAGAGTCATTTGCGTCCACAGTACAGTATATGTAGTACTACCTCTTTGTACACTTCACTTCTTTCCTTCTAATTAGGATTACTACCCTTTCAAGATGACTATTACTTCTCCACCTAAGTAAAACTTTCGAAGGCATGATCTTGGTGTGCCTCGTCTGCCTGACTAACCCCTTATCTATCTATCTCTGTGCAGAAACAAACACACACACACACACACACACACACACACACACACACACACACACACACACACACACACACACACACACACACACACACACACGTACATTCGCCTCCGGCAGACACGAGCAGCATTTCCTTGGCGACATCCCCACTGTCTTTCTATATACACATATATCAAAGAGTAAATAATATTGGTTGATCTCTTTGCAATGTGTGTGTGTTGTAAAAATGTGTATATATATAAATATAGATAGATAGATATATGCATGTGTGTATATATGTATATATATTATATACATACATATATACATACATTTATACACACACATATATATACACACTTATATGAATATATATATATATATATATATATATATATATATATATTATATATATATATATATTATATATATATATATACATATATATATATATATATATATATATATATATATATATATATATATATATATATATATATATATATATATATTATATATATACATATACATATGTGTGTGTGTGTGTGTGTGTGTGTGTATACACATACACACACACACATATATATGTATATATGTGTGTGTGTAGGTGTTTTATATATACATATATATATGTGTATGAATACTTACCCAAATTATGCACATCCGTGCAAATCCACACAACACATGTGTGTGTGTGGGGGGGGAGGGCTTTCATGCACACGCACATGAATTACCCAAATTGAGCATAATATGGGTAAGTCAAAGCTAGAAACAAGTGTGGGTGAGTCTATCGTAGATATGATGGCGGGATGAGAACCGTCAACAATGATTGCCTAACCAACTACTCCCCTGGAGGAAGGATCATGGGTCAGCCATACCAATATAAATACCCATTCAACTACATGATGTCAACATGGCGCCAACACACACACACACACTCTCTCTCTCAGAGAGAGAGAGAGAGAAAGAGAGAGAGGAGAG
>NC_051402.1:36856981-36859481 GCF_015228065.2 Penaeus monodon | reverse complement strand
CACAACACACCACACACAACACACACACCCCCACACACACCACATATATATATATAATATATATATATATATAATATATAATTTATTATATATATATATATAAATTTTTTAGTATATATATATATTATATATAATTTTTATATTATATATCATATATATCAAATATGTATATTATTATTATATATAATATAAATATATTTATATATTATAATATATTTTATAAAATTACACAAATTTTATATATATACATAAAATTTATATATATATATATAAATTAATATTATATTATAATTAATTTTTTAAATTTTAATATTATATATTACTGTGTGTTGGTGGTGGTTGTTGTTCTGTGTGTGTGTTGTGGTGTGTGTGTGTGTGTTGGGTTGTGTGTTGGTGTGGGGTGGTTTGGGTGGGGGGGTGTGGTGTGTGTGTGTGGGGTGGTGTGTGTATACCCATATATATATATATATATTTATTATATAATATTATTATATATTTTTAAATATTTTATATGTGTGTGTGTGTGTGTGTTGTGTGTGGTGTGTGTTGTGGGGTTGGGGGTTGGGGTGTTGTGTGTGGGTGTGTGTTGTGTTGGGTTATAATAGGAAAAAAAATCCCAATCAAAAAATAAATTTTTTGTGGGTTTTTTCTTCCTTGATAGCACGGAAATGTTTTGCTTTCCTATATAATATATATATTATATATATATATAATATATATAATATTTTAATATATATTATAATATTATTTTTTATAAAAATTTTTGTGTGGTGTTGTGTTGGTGTGATGTGTGCGTGTGTGTGTGTGTGTGTGTGCGCGCCGCGCGCGCGGTGTGTGTGTGTGAGGTGTGGTGTGTGTGTGTGTGGTGTGGTGTGGTGGGGTGTGGTGTGGTGTGTTGTGTGTGGTTTGTGTGTTGTGTGTTGTGTTGGGGTGTTTTGGTGTGTGTTTTGTGGTTTTGTTGTGTGTGTGTGTGTGCTGTGTGTGTGTGTTGTGTGTTTGGGTTTTTGTGCATCTCTCTCTCTCTCTCTCTTCTCCTCTCTCTCTCTCTCTTCTTCCCCCCTCTCTCTTCTCTCTCTCTCTCTCTCCCTCTCTCTCTCTCCTCTCTCCTCCTCTCCTCTCTCTCTCTCTCTCTCTCTCTCCCCTATCTATCTATCTATCTATCTACTATCTACTATCTAAACTTCTTCCTCTCTTCTCCTCTCTCCTCCCTCCCTCCCTCTCTTTTCCCCCTCTCTCTCCCCTCCTCTCTCTTTTCCCCTCTCTCATCCTTCTCTTCCTCTCTCTCTCCTCACTCATCTCTCTCTCCACTAAATCTCCCTCTCCTCTCTTCTCTCTCTCCCCTCCTCTCTCTCTCTCTCTCTCTCTCTCTCTCCTCCTCCCCCTCTCTCCCCTCTCTCTCCTCTCCTTTTTCCCCTCTCTCTCGTCTTCTCTCTCTCTCCTCCCCTCCTCTCTTTTCCTTTTCTCTCTCTTCTCTCTCTCCCCCCTTCCTCTTCTCTCCTCTCTCTCTCCTCTCTCCTCCCTCCCCCCTCTCTCTCTCTCTCTCTCTCTCTCTCTCTCTCTCTCCTCTCTCTCTCTCTCTCTTTTCCCCCTCTCTCTCTCCTCTCCTCTCTCCCCCTCCTCTCTCTCTCTCTCTCTCTCTCTCTCTCCCTCTCCCTCTCTCTCTCTCTCTCCCTCTCTCATCCAATCACCGCCAGACATTCATTAATATCATAAATCAACTTCTCGTCTTTTGTCTCAGCATGAAATGTCAAAGGAAATTATTTACCTTCGAATTTTATTATGATTTTCTTTCGTCTGCCGTACGCCATGTACTGTGTGTATACCTATTAAGTAATCAGCAATAATGGGATAATTTTCGTTATAAAGAATTGATGTAATGTGCTATTACTGGAGTTTAATACAAGGCGACGTCAGTAAGCATGTTTATTTGGAACAGTTTATTCTGCTTTCGTGTGTTACCAGATCTAAAAATGATATAGTCCTTATTATTCGATAATTTGTGTTGCTGGTAACTGTGTAGCATAATTCTAAATATGATTCGGGAGAAAATGTTCTAGTTTGGAGTATATTTCGGTTCCTCAGAGATTATTAGCTTTTGCAGAGTGGTTCCGTGTTTGCTTTTGTCTCCTCAGTCAGTTTCTCATACGTACCAGATAATTTATATTTCTAAGGGTGTCTAAGATTTTTTTTTTTCTTGTCTGTCTATCCTTTCTGACAAAATATTGGTTTTCTTTTTTTTTTTTTATAATTTTCATGTATTTCTCTCTTTCTTTCTCTCTTTCTCCCCTTTCCCCTCCTCCTTTTTTTCTATCTTTTTCCTCTTCCTCCTCCTCCTCCTCCTTCTCCTCATCCTCCTCCTCCTCCTCCTCCTCCTCCTCCTCCTTCTCATTCTCCTTCTTTTTCTCTTTCTCCTCCTCTCTTCCTCCTCCCCCTCCTCCTCCTTTTCCTACTCCTACTCCTACTCTTACTCCTCCTCGTCCTCCTCCTCCTCCACCTCTTC
>NC_051402.1:36844481-36851981 GCF_015228065.2 Penaeus monodon | reverse complement strand
CTAACCACCACCACTGGTATTCTCTGCACTATAAACTTTATAACTATTCTCAGACACCATAAATCATTGGTGGGTTTTCAGGCGTTGCTGTTTGGGTTCTTGGGGTCCCGCCGCTTACGCGTTGCGCTGGCATGTTTATTTATTTTCTTCTGGTTCTGTTATTCCCTTCTTTCTATCTCTTTCTCTCCGTTTTTTTCTTTCTCTTTTTTCTTTCTTTCTTTCTTTCTTTCTTTCTTTCTTTCTTTCTTTCTTTCTTCCTTCCTCTTTCCCTTTTTTTCTTTCTTTTTCTTTCCTTTCTTTTTTTACATATTCATTGCTTTTGCTTTATTTATTGATTCGCTTTCTCGTCTCTTTCGCTTTTTTTGTTTCTTTTATTTTCTTTTTCTTTCCTTCCCTTTTCTTCTCTTTTTATTTGAGAAAGAAATCAGGACGAAGTGAAAGAAAGGGATTATAGATTATGGATGAAAAGAGGTGGTTATTCCAGAATTATTACGAAATACATCTAACAGACAAAGATCCAAGATAATTTGGTTAGACTTCTTTTTTTGTACAGAATGTACCAACGAGGGAGGGAGGGAGAGAGAGAGAGAGAGAGAGAGAGAGAGAGAGAGAGAGAGAGAGAGAGAGAGAGAGAGAGAGAGAGAGAGAGAAAGAGAGAGAGAGAGAGAGAGAGAGAGAGAGAGAGAGAGAGAATCAAGAGAGAGAGAGAGAATCAAGAGAGAGAGAGAGAGAGAGAAAGAGAATCAAGAGAGAGAGAGAGAGAATCAAGAGAGAGAGAGAGAATCAAAGAGAGAGAGAGAGAGAAAGAGAATCAAGAGAGAGAGAGAGAGAGAGAGAGAGGAGAACCACAACACAACACATACCGAAATAAATACCAAGCACATATATACACAGACAACGCAGGCTATCTATCGGAAATACTATCTATCAACAACAAAGTGATGTCTACACACTCCCAGACAGATCATTGTTGTAACTCAAACATACGTGAAACCATTAGTATCTGTAAATTCATCTACATATCGAATTTATAACTTTAAAACAGCGTCCGCCCATATTGCTTGTAAATTCGCCAACAGAAGCTCAAATAGGAATTAACAGTCACCATCTTACGTAAAAAAAAAAAGAAAAGAAAAATCACTCTCTTCCTTTAAACACATAAATCAGACTTTACATTCCAACGAAGTCTTATATTTTCCTTTTATTTATTTACGTTTTTATTGCCATTTCTTTACACGGTCACGCACAGCCTTGCATAAAATTCCCTGTGATGGGCGGCGGGCGAGCAGGTGGGCGTGAAGAGGCGATATATTGTGGCTCCTCCCGGATCTTCGACAGCGCTCCTTCACATCCATTTGGAGACGGAAGGGGAGGGGAGATACATAGAGAGAGAGAGAGAGAGAGAGAGAGAGAGAGAGAGAGAGGGGGGGGGAGGAGGGAGAGAGAGAGAGAGAGAGAGAGAGAGAGAGGGGGGGGGAGAGAGAGGAGAGAGAGAGAGAGAGAGAGAGAGAGAGAGAGAGAGAGAGAGAGAGAGAGAGAGAGGAGAGAGAGAGAGAGAGAGAGAGAGAGAGAGAGAGAGGGAGAGAGGATAGAGTATAGAAGAGAGAGAGAGAGAGAGAGAGAGAGATGAGTGAGAGAGAGAGAGGGATGGAGGAGGGAGAGAGAGAAAGGGGGGAAAGAGGGAGAGAGAGAGATTGATAAAGAAAGGAAGATAAGGAGAGAAAGAGAAAGAGGAGGAGACAGAGAGAGAGAGAGAGAAAGGGAGAAGAGAGAGAGAGAGCGAGAGAGAGATAGAGAGAGAGAGAGACAGAGACAGAGACAGAGACAGAGAGAGAGAGGGGGGGGGGGGGGGAGGAGAGGAGAGAGAGAGAGAGAGAGGATCGAGAGAGAGAGAGAGAGAGGAGAGGAGGAGAGGGGGGGGGGAGAGGGAGGGGGAGGGGGGGGAAGGGGGGGGAAAAAGGGGGGAGAAAAAGGAAAAAGGGAGGGGAAAAAAAGAGAGGGAGAAAAAAAAAGAGAAAAGAAAAGGAAGGGGGGAAAAAGAGGGGGAAATGGGGGGGGGGGGGGGGGGGGGGGGGGGGGGGGGGGGGAAAAAAAAAAGGAAAGGGGGAAAAAAAACAAAAAAAAAATAAAAAAAGGGGGGGGGGGGGGGGGGGGGGGGGGAAAAAAAAAAAAAAAAAGGGGGGGGGGGGGGGGGTATTTAAAAAAGGGGGGGGGGGGGGGGGGGGGGGGGGGGAAAAAAAGGGGGGGGGGGGGGGGGGGCCCCCCCATAAAAAAAAGGAAAAGGGGAAAAAAAGGAAAAGAGAGAAAAAAAAAGGGGAAGGGGGGAAAAGAAAAAAGGGGGGAAAAGCCGGGAAAAGAGGGGGAAAAAGGAGAGAGAGGGGGGGGCGGGAAATAGAAAGAAGAGCAAAAAAACCGGAACGGGGAAAGAAGGGGCCCCCGGGGGAGTTAAGGCGGGAAAAGGGAAAAGGGGAGGAGAGGGGAAAAAGGTGGGGGGGGAAGGGAGGGAGGAGGGAAAAAAAAGCTTTGCCGGGTTATTAAATTTTTTAAGGAATTTGCTTTGGGGGGGGTTTTTGTGGCCCCCCCCTTTTTTCCTTTTTTTTTTAATGCAGGAAAAAAACCCTTTTTACCCCCCCTTTTTGTTTTAACGTGTGGTGGGATTTCTCATGCAAATTCACACTACGTCATAGTTACAAAAAAAAAAAAATGTGCGAATGGTGATTTAAAACCGCTGAATTTACATTTATCATTTACATCGCCAGTCAGATCGACACGGTGACAGACTTTCAATGAATCATGATTATCCCCCCCGTTAAATCATTATGGGGTATTAAATTAGTGTCATTTGGTCAAAATTTTGCAATAAAAGAACAACAATAATACTTTGGGCCTCATTGACATGTGAAGTTTGAATTAGGTTTTATTTGAATAGAATCCCCTCATTTTTATATTTTTTTAATCTTTCATTTTTTTTCTGCCGTCTGCCATGTTTCAATAAAAGCAAGGAAAAAAATGCAATACCCTGAAACCAGACGGGTAAATCCTTGACGAAAATATTGAAATAAAACAAACTTTGACGAAAGTATGTGAAAGAAGTATGAAAGAATGAAAGAAAGACCATCAGAACATACAGCATGAAAGCTCGTGAAGATTCCCACGATCAACAAATGAAGACCACTTTTTTGCGTTTTTAAGGCTATAACAACGTAAGGGGGAGGCAAAGGGGGAAAAATGTTTTACAGCCTAAAAGGAGTCTTTCTCTTGTGTTAGAGGCGCGGATATTAACATTTTCATTTTTATGCTATTTCCTTTTCTTTTTCTCTTCTCTCTCTCTCTCTCTTTCTCCAGCTGTGGGGGTCGGCTCCTGTTTTTTTCCACCTTTTTTAATACTTTCTATTTTAAATTATTAACGATGTGTGTTTTCGAGAATGTTTTTTCTCTGGTTTCTTCATTTGCCTGTGAATAATAACATCGTTTCGGATGCAATCGTATGTTAATACAAGACTTGAAGGAAGAGGAGACTGAGAGAAGAGAGAGAGAGAGAGAGAGAGAGAGAGGAGAGAGAGAAAGAGAGAGAGAAAGAGGAGAGAGAGAGGAGAGAGAGAGGAGAGAGAGAGAGAGAGAGAGAGAGAGGAGTGAGGGAAGAAAAAGGAGAAGGAGAAGAGGCTTAAAAGAAAAAGAGTAAGAGAGGGAGGAGAGAGAGAAAATGAAAAAAAAAGATAGAGAGACAAAGAGATAAATGGCAATAGATAGAGTGAGAATGTGGATGAGAGAGAGAGGGAGAGAGAGGGAGAGAGAGGAGAGAGAGAGAGAGAGAGAGAGAGAGGAGAGAGAGAGAGAGGAGAAGAGAGAGAGAGAGGAAAAGAAGAGAAGAGAAAGAGAGAGAAAAGAGAGAGAGAGAGAGAGAGAGAGGGGAGAGAGGGGAGAGGAGGGGAGAGGGGAGAGAGAGAGAGAGAGGAGAGCAAGAAGGGAGAGAAAAGGAAGAGAGAGGAGGAGAAAAGGAGAAAGAGCAAGAGAGGGAGAAGAAGGGAAGAGAGAGAGAAGAAAAAAAGAAAGAGGGAGCTATCTAGACGAAGATCATGATCGAGAGACAAAGAGAGGATGGTAGATAAATGGAGAAAGTGAGAAAGAGGAATAGATTGAGAGAGAGGAGAGAGAAAGAGAGAGAGAGAGAGAGAGAGAGAGAGAGAGAGAGAGACAGAGATAGAGACAGAGATAGACAGACAGAGGCAGAGACAGAGAGAGAGAAAGACTGAGACAGAGAGAGAAAGAGAGGGAGAGACACCGTTACTAATGCGCTATGAAATCGCCAGTACTAATACGGCAGAACAAAGCTTAACATGGACGGCAGAGTCACGTGAGAGCGGAAGACTTCAAAAAGACGGAGCACGGCTGTCGCACGGCGTGGACTAGGCCAAGTGCAAGAACATGGCTTCCTTCGCATGCAATACAATTTTCAAAAAAAAGAAAAAGAAAAAGAAAAAAAAAGGTGAATCATTTCTTTGGCGATTCTGAACACGGAGGATTTTAGGAGAGCCAGAGGGTACGGAGCGACATAGTTTTCGTGTGTCTCAGGTCTGTTGCAGGTCCGTTGCAGGTCTGTTGCAGGTCACTCCCTCAGGTATGTCTTGGCTTGCAGGTGTGAGTGCGGTGTGACTGCGCTTGTTATTCGAGTGTCCTGCGCGCTTGTTTGTGCCGCTGAGCCCGTTTTCTGTTTCTGGATTTCCGTTTTCTTTGTCATCTAATTTGTTATTAATTTTGGCCGGAAAATAATAAAAAATAGCTTTTCCGGTGGTGGAAATGACGTTTACTCTTTCCGTTAACTCGGTTTGAAGAACTGTGTTTAAAAATAATAATGATAATAAAATTAAAACAATAATGATAATTATGATAAAATAACATTGGATAAATAAAAGTAAACAAAGAATATGAAGCAAGGTTAAATAAGACAATAAACCGGGTTAAGAATCACATTTTGTGTCTTTTAGCTACGAAACAAAAAGAAAATGGTCATATACCATCACAAGCATATCAATACATTTTTTTTATACAATTACAAATGATCGTGTTGTCAAAAGTTACAATGTTACAAATAGAAATACAGACACAATACTAAAAAAAGAAAAAGTAGAAGAAAAAAAAGATGAAAGACTCCCCAAACCTACTGTACCTCGTTTTCTTGGTCCCCCTCTCCTCGCCGTTGCAAAGGGCATGACAAAACCAATTGCATTCGCGGCGCCCCGTTGGCAGCTTGCTCATCTTAATGCCTATAATTGTCTCAAAAGTTCCAGGTGTCTCTGCGGATTCCTCAAGGTTTCTGCTTCCTGTCATGATAAATTGACATCGAATTATCTGAGAGCGATAGAGTGTGAGTCGCTAAGCTATCGCCAGGCTTTGTACGAAGCGGGGCCATTATAACGTGTGATTGTACAACGCACAGCGGCCATACCGATTGCAGGGATGGATGTGCACTGTACAACGCAGTACGTGAGGTATGTACGTAATGCCAGCTGGGAATCGGTGTGTTATTAAGGGATATTAAGGGCTACATGACCATTTTTTTCTTAAATAGCGAGACGTATTTTGCTTGAAAGGAGCACGTATGAGCAGTCATCACCCAGGAACAGCTGTTTTCAGACACTGCTGAGCTAAACGGTAATGATAACAATAATATTTATGCTTTCAGTTATCAATCCATTTTACACCAAAATTCTTCAAATTCAAGTCTGCAAATGCATGGACTAAGATTCCTGATATTGGATGCCCATTTTACGTCAAAATAGAGAAACATATAACACAAAATATGATTTCTGGCGGAAAATGTACGGAACACCAGTTTATTTATAATGTTGATAATGATAATGCTAAACTTAGTAATAATAACAATGATAATGATAATAATAACAATAATAATGATTATAATAATAATGATAATGATAATGATAATAATAATAATAATAATAATAATAATAATAATAATGATATCATTATAATGATGATAATGATAATAATAATAAATGATAATAATACTAATAATGATAATTTTTATTATTAATTAAAATAAATTAATAATAATAATAATAATAATAATAATAATAATAATAATAACAATAATAATAACGACAGGAACAACCACAGTAATACTAATCGTAATAATATTCATAATACAAGCAACAGTGATAATGATAATAGAAATAAATGATAACAATAATAACAATAGCACTAATACTTCCACTACTACTACTGCTAATAATAATGATGATACTAATAATAAGAATGATAATGATAATGATAACAGTGATAATGACAAAAAAATATTAATTTTGGTAATAGTAATACTAATGATAAAATAATAATGATAATAACAAAGGCAAAAATATGTTAATGATAGTGATAATAATAACAGTGATAATGATATAAAGACGGTAACATCAACAATGATAGTAAAAATTAAGACGATAAAGAATATAATGACAATAATAATAATAATGATAATAATAATTATTATTATCATTATTATTATTATTATTATTATTACTATTATTATTATTATTATTATTATAATGATAATAATAATGATAATAACAATAATAATAACAATAATGATAACAATAAAAAATAACAATAATATTAGTGATAACAATAATAATGATACTACTATTGCTGCTGCTGATAATAGCAATAATTAATAATGATGATGATGATGATGATGATAATAATGATAATGATTATAACAGTAATGATAATACTAATAATACAATAATGATAATGATGATAATGATATTAGTAATAATAATAATAATGATAAAGATACTAATAATGCTCATGATAATGCTAATAATAATGATATAAAGATAATGAATAATAATAATATTTAGAATTATGATAATGATAATGATAATGATAATAGGAAGAACGAGAACAAGAACAAGAATAGTAATATTGATAATAATAATAATAATAATAACAACAACAAAAAAAATAAAAAAAATTAATTATTATAATAATAATAATAATAATAATAATGATAATAATAATGATAATAATAATAATAATAATAATAATAATAATATATGATGATAAAATAATAATAATAGCAATAATATAATAATAATAATAGTAATAATAATAATAACGATAATGAAAATAATAATAATAATGATAATGATAATGATAGCAATAATGGCAATGATAATAACAATAATGATAATAATAATGATAAGAATAACATTGATAATAATAAAGATAATTATTATCACTGATAATGTTACAATGATTATTCTTATGCTTAGTGTGACCGGTAATAATAATAATAATAACGATAATGATAAAATAATAATAATGATAATAATGATAATACTAATAATAATAATAATAATGATAATAATAATGATAATAATAATGATAATAATAATAATAATAATAATAATAATAATAATAATAACGATGCAAATGATAATGCCAATGATAATAAATATGATAAAAGGAAAAAAGATAGTAATG
>NC_051402.1:36829481-36836981 GCF_015228065.2 Penaeus monodon | reverse complement strand
GAAGGGAAGGGGGGGGGGGTAGTACAACAGAAAACAAGCAAACAGTTAATAGGTACGGCTGAGCATCAGGAGTCAGGGAAACAGTTTCGTTATATATATACACACATAGATATACAGTGTTTTTGTGTGTGTATATATATATGTCCAATCAGGCAAGGGTCGCACTGCCAAATAACCGCTCAGTAGTGTACTAAAATAGGCCGTGGTGGCCGAGTGGTTAGAGCGTCGGACTGAAAGACTGTCACGACGGCAATCTGAGTTCGAGGGTTCGAGTCACCGGCCGGCGCGTTGTTCCCTTAGGCAAAGAACTTCACCTCGATTGCCTACCTAGCCACTGGGTGGTCAAGCCAGCCCAAGTCAGTGCTGGTCCCAAGCCCGGATAAATAGAGAGAATGATTACCTAAAAGGTAACACCGGCACTCTCCGTGGAAAGGAACTGGGGACCCTACCACGTACTCCAAGAGCATCACAACATGAAAACTACAAGTATCATGCTGTGACCACGGCGGTTCAAACATGAACCTACCGTATAAGAAAAGAAATATATATATATGTGTGTGTGTGTGTGTGTGTATGTGTGTGTGTGTGTGTGTGTGCATGCATATATACATACATACATACACACACACACACACACACACACACACACACACACACACACACACACACACATATATATATATATATATATATAGATAGATAGATAGATAGATAGATAGATAGATAGATAGATATATAGATATAGATAGATAGATAGATAGATATATATATATATATATATATATATATATATATATATATATATATATATATATATATATATATATATATATATATATATATACTGCATATCCATTCATGTACGTATATATATATATATATATATATATATATATATATATATATATATATATATATATATATATATATATATATATATATATATATATATATATATATATATATATATATATATGTGTGGTGTGTGTGTGTGTGTGTGTGTTGTGTTCGTGTGTGTGTGTGTGTGTGTGTGTGTGTGTGTGTGTGTGTGTGTGTGTGTGTGTGTGTGTGTGTGTGTGTGTGTGTGTGTGTGTGTGTGTATGTATGTATGTATGTATGTATACACACACACGCACATATACACATATATATATGTATATATATATATATATATATATATATATATATATATATATATATATATATATATATATATATATATATATATATGTATATATATATATATATATATATATATATATATATATATATATATATATACATATATATATATACACACACACGATTCTCTCCCTTTCGCAGCAAGGCAAATGTTATCCCTGGCGCGCAGCATCATGCACATCCCAGCCAGACCCTAATCCCGTAATCAAGGTGTTCAAATTCTCGATTATTATTCAGCGGTCCCTTCTCGTCCCGCCGGATCTCCTGCCGCGAACTGCGACAGGTAAATGCTAATAATTCATCCAATGCATATCCCTCGTCAGCCCAGAACGATTTCCTTGACGGGGAAATAACAAGGAGGCGGCGGGGAGGGTCACGGCGTGTCTCTTTGGTGCGACGTCTCGTGTGAACAGGGAGACCGCGGCGGGAGAGAGGCTTCGTGGGTGGCTCGTGGGTGGCTGTTCGTGAAGGTTGGTTGGTTGTTCAGGTTGGCTGGTTGTTCGTGAGGGTTGGTTGGTTGTTCGTGAAGGTTGGTTGGTTGTTCAGGTTGGTTGGTTGTTCGTGAGGGTTGGTTGGTTGTTCGTGAAGGTTGGTTGGTTGTTCGTGAAGGTTGGTTGGTTGTTCGTGAAGGTTGGTTGTTCGTGAAGGTTGGTTGGTTGTTCGTGAAGGTTGGTTGGTTGTTCAGGTTGGGTGGTTGTTCGTGAAGGTTGGTTGGTTGTTCGTGAAGGTTGGTTGTTCGTGAAGGTTGGTTGTTCGTGAAGGTTGGTTGTTCGTGAAGGTTGGTTGGTTGTTCGTGAAGGTTGGTTGGTTGTTCGTGAAGGTTGGTTGTTCAGGTTGGTTGGTTGTTCGTGAGGGTTGGTTGTTCGTGAAGGTTGGTTGTTCAGGTTGGTTGGTTGTTCGTGAGGGTTGGTTGTTCGTGAAGGTTGGTTGTTCAGGTTGGTTGGTTGTTCGTGAGGGTTGGTTGTTCAGGTTGGTTGGTTGTTCGTGAGGGTTGGTTGGTTGTTCAGGTTGGTTGGTTGTTCAGGTTGGTTGGTTGTTCGTGAAGGTTGGTTGTTCAGGTTGGTTGGTTGTTCGTGAAGGTTGGTTGTTCAGGTTGGGTTGGTTGTTCAGGTTGGTTGGTTGTTCAGGTTGGTTGGTTGTTTGTGAAGGTTGGTTGTTTGTGAAGGTTGGTTGTTCAGGTTGGTTGGTTGTTCATGAAGGTTGATGTTCAGGTTGGTTGGTTGTTCATAAAGGTTGGTTGTTCGTGAAGGTTGGTTGTTCAGGTTGGTTGGTTGTTCGTGAAGGTTGGTTGTTCAGGTTGGTTGGTTGTTCGTGAAGGTTGGTTGTTCAGGTTGGTTGGTTGTTCAGGTTGGTTGGTTGTTCATGAAGGTTGGTTGGTTGTTCATGAAGGTTGGTTGTTCATGAAGGTTGGTTGTTCGTGAAGGTTGGTTGTTCATGAAGGTTGGTTGTTCGTGAAGGTTGGTTGTTCAGGTTGGTTGGTTGTTCGCGAAGGTTGGTTGTTCGTGAAGGTTGGTTGTTCAGGTTGGTTGGTTCAGGTTGGTTGGTTGTTCGTGAAGGTTGGTTGTTCGTGAAGGTTGGTTGTTCGTGAAGGTTGGTTGTTCGTGAACGTTAGTTGGTTGTTCAGGTTGGCTGGTTGTTCATGAAGGTTGGTTGTTCAGGTTGGTTGGTTGTTCGTGAGGGTTGGTTGTTCGTGAAGGTTGGTTGTTCATTTAAGCTGGTCGTTCATTTGAGTTGGTCGTTGATTCAGTTTGGTCGTTCATTCAGGTTGTTCGCTCATTCATGTTGGTCGTTCATTCAGGTTGGTCGTTCATTCTGGCTGTTCGTTCATTCGGGTTGGTCGTTCATTCTGGCTGTTCGTTCATTCGGGTTGGTCGTTCATTCGGGTTGGTCGTTCATTCGGATTGGTCGTTCATTCGGGTTGGTCGTTCATTCTGGCTGTTCGTTCATTCGGGTTGGTCGTTCATTCTGGCTGTTCGTTCATTCGGGTTGGTCGTTCATTCGGATTGGTCGTTCATTCTGGCTGTTCGTTCATTCGGATTGGTCGTTCATTCAAGTCGGTCGTTCATTCTGGTTGTTCGTTCATTCAAGTTGGTCGTTCATTCGGATTGGTCGTTCATTCGGTTGGTCGTTCATTCGGGTTGGTCGTTCATTCGGGTTGGTCGTTCATTCGGATTGGTCGTTCATTCGGTTGGTCGTTCATTCGGGTTGGTCGTTCATTCGGATTGGTCGTTCATTCGGTTGGTCGTTCATTCGGGTTGGTCGTTCATTCTGGCTGTTCGTTCATTCGGTTGGTCGTTCATTCGGGTTGGTCGTTCAACCCGAATGACGACCAACCCGAATGAACGACCAATCCGAATGAACGACCAATCCGAATGAACGACCAATCCGAATGAACGACCAATCCGAATGAACGACCAATCCGACCGACTTGGTCGTTCATTCGGATTGGTCGTTCATTCGGGTTGGTCTTATTCGGGTTGGTCGTTCATTCAGGTCTGGTCGTTCATTCAGGTTGGTCGTTCATTCAGGTTGGTCGTTCATTCAGGTTGGTCGTTCATTCGGGTTGGTCGTTCATTCAGGTTGGTCGTTCATTCAGGTTGGCCATTCCGCTATAACAAGGTACGTGCTTCCGAAATCATAAAGAAATCTCCCTCTTACCGTTAGATTAATGGAAATCTCCCTGAACCGAAGATATAGATAATTTCATCGGTAGATCCTATAACGATAGATTAAGTGCGTCGATAGCAAGGACCTGAGCCGACGTTATGCTAGCAGACAGTCTAAATATAAATCCCTCCGAAAGTGGTCTAAAATATTTTTCCCTCCGAAGATTTACCTGCAGATCAAGTGAGGAAGAAAGTATGTCTCAACACGCAACAGAATAAATCCCCAATCTACCCATGATATACACATATATCATTTCCAGACAAATATATAACTCCATTGCCCCTCCACGGAGCCACTTCTAAATTACCAGTAATGATATCTATCACAGATACACATAGATCATCCCCGGACAGGTAGATAACACACTGCAGCTTCCCATTACAAACACGGGAGAAAGTTTAAGGATGGATTCTTATCTTTTGTGCTACGTAAATATAAAAGTATTTAGAATGAGTGTCCGTGGTAATTGCATTAAGGTCATTTCTCCTGTTTTTCTTCTTTTTCTTCTTTTCTTTCTTTTTTTTTGTATGATCCCAATGTCTGGAAAGCATGATATATGAATTTGTATGAGAGGAATGATTTCAGGAATAATTGAGGGATAATCGGCAGAGGCATTATGAATGAACTAAGATTAGGATAAAATACGAATAGAGGGGAAAACGTGGGTCAAAGAAAGCGAAAATAGCACCAAATGACTTCATAACATTTTCTCTCTCTCTCTCTCTCTCTCTCTCTCTCTCTCTCTCTCTCTCTCTCTCTCTCTCTCTCTCTCTCTCTCTCTCTCTCTCTCTCCTCTCTCTCTCTCTCTCTCTCTCTCTCTCTCTCTCTCTCTCTCTCTCTCTCTCTCTCTCTCTCTGTCAAAAGGCATTATTTGTGACACACAAGCGAATAAGATCAACAAAGCCTATTATTTCGCCTTGTAACCATTAGACTCTAGCGAATGAGATCAAGAATCCAGTTGGCCGGAATAGGAATCTTCTTATCAGATGAAGAAAGTTTTCTTTCAAGAAAACCAAGCGGGACATTAGTAAATAAGGAATCCACATCAAAACTCACAAATTTCTTACCGTGCGTCGGCAAATTTCTAACTTTCTCCACGAAGTCCAACGAATGTTTAACATGACTGTCAGAGATGGATCCTATAAAAGAAGATGAAACGCTCGCTAGCCAAGATTCTAATGGACGGGTAACCGATTTCCAAGACGAAATAGTAGGACTTCTTGGTCTCATTCGTTTGTGTGTCATGTTTTTACTTTTGTCGGCGAATTTTATAAGCAGACTAATGGTATCGCGATGGAAAGTAGCCTCAGCCTGGTTCTTGCTAATTTATACATGGAGATACAGTTAAATTACCTTTCTTCGACGTTCTTTTATTTAATATAAATGGCTCGCTTTAAATTTTCGGTTTACCATAAACCATCTCACACCGCTAATTACCTTCATTATTTCTCGAATCACCCGCTGTATGTTTAAAAGCCAGTAGTCTCGCCAATGTTCCTTAGGGTATATAGGATTTATTATGGTGAATTCATCGATCGGGAGAGGCTCGACGTCATTTTTGAAACATTTCCCAAATTAAGATATCTTCGTTATTTTCTTAAATCAGCCACATTCATCTGCGAAAATGGAATTTTAAACTCATTCCCGTAACACTCAACAGATAGTGCCAGTAATCTATTAATCATTCCGTACAACCCGTCCCTTGATGAAGAACGCCATATGTTCAAAGAAGATGGAAATTACATTGTTTTCACGTATCCAAACACGTTGCTTAATACATTGGTGAATCACAATGCGGCCAGCGGTGCTCCTGATACTTTCCAGGTATTTACACATTTCTTTGTAAAGACTGCCCCAAGTTTACGTAGGCGAAACCGGTAGAGCTTTCGATAAAAAAAAAATTAGCATAAACGTGATGTTAGGTACGCCGGAGAATCAAGTGCGTGTTCCATTCATTTACGTAATGAAAGTCACCAGCTTAATCCCCTTAGCTGGAAAGACGCTAATTTTATTCATAAATCAGCGAGTTCTTATGAAATTTCTGTTAATTAGAAAACTGCCTAATTTCAGCTTGAGTCAACTGGGCTTGGATGACCGTATTTCATCGTTAGTAAGAAAAGCCTTCCCGAGACTCTTTGACCTTAACCCTCCTCCTGGGACCTGATTTAGCTCTTGTTCGTTCTGTCTCGCTAACACTATCTATTCTTGTCAAATTCTCCCCACATATCAATTTCGGTTAATTGTTCGTCTGAAGAGGAAATCGTGAAGAGTTCGAAACATTACGAATCCTTTTAATTTCTTATTGTTGTTGTTTTCCATTTCATCTTTGTGGACACGTTACTGTGTTTGTGGTCATATGTGAATACGTATGTATTTTTTTTTACGGTAGGTTCATGTTTGAGCCGCCGTGGTCACAGCATGATACTTAATTGTAGTTTTCATATTGTGATGATCTTGGAGTGAGTACGTGGTAGGGTCCCCAGTTCCTTTCCACGGAATACGTATGTATATATATGCACAAATATATAAACTTACATATATATGTATATATATGTGTATATATATATATATATATATATATATATATATATATATATATATATATATATATTTGTGTGTTGTGTGTGTTGTTGTGTGTGTGTGGTGTATACAAAATAGATATATCTATCTATCTATCTATCTTTTATATATATATATATATATATATATATATAATATATATATACTATTATATTATATATTATTTATAATACATATTATACATATTTATATTATTATACATAGTAAATATATATGATACGATCTACATCTATATACATTATAATATTAAGCATATGTGTTTGTAGTTGCATGAGTGTGTTAAAGCATTTCTGAGGTCTTCCTTAACAAACATATTTCGACGCGGTACACCTATATAACACCGAGCTTTGTGAGAATAAGATGCTAAGCTATCAGTCAAAAAATACCCTATGATGAATACTGGTTCCTGTCAATAGAAAACTCACCATCATAACAAAATACCTGAAAAGGGATTTGGTTTAAAGTTTCGTCGTCGGGAAATTGGGGATTAGCATTCCTGAATTCTTTGAGGCCGAGATATTCATACAGTATGAAATCCTACCCGAAACACCAGTGAATATATTCCGTCAAAGGTTTAGAAAGAGCGATGGAAATAACATAGTAAAAAATGTAGCTGATTTGAATAAATAATCACATAGGTCTCGGGAGCATGTTATTAAACATCTGGCGATCAAGAGGCGGTGCACGTAGATAGAGTGTCTACCTGATTAGGAACGAGTCACTGTAAGTTAACGACAAAAAAAAAAGAATCGAAAAAAGTAAAAGACATATAAAAAAAAGAAACAGATTTTTTTTCGAAAGAAGTGAACGAAATCATGCTAAAATGAAAGAAAAAGGTAAAAGAAACAATGCAAAAAAAATATATTAAAAAAAAATAAATAAAGCAAAAAAAAAAAAAATAATAAAATAATAATAATAATAGATGACTAAAAAGAAAGGAAAAACAAAGAAATGACGTCATCCCATAACGACAAGGAAGATTCTGAACCCCGCGCTAGGTAGTTTCAAGGTCGCCAAGGTTACAAAAAGGATCATTATCTATCAGGCAGGTGACAGGTGTCTCTGCGACAG
>NC_051402.1:36816981-36819481 GCF_015228065.2 Penaeus monodon | reverse complement strand
CATGTGTGTGTGTGTGTTTATATGTGTGTGTGGATCTGCGTTTATACATGTGTGTGTGTGTTTGTGCGCTCATGCATGCATTCACATATATACATACTTTCTTCACTATTTCTCTTCCCTTCCCCAAAGTGTCTTTCCCTCAGCTCCTTTGACCTGGCTAACTGACACTTTTTCCAATACTCGTTTTTGCACTTCTAACAGGATTGGTGAAAGTTCTGCGCAGATCTGTTCGTTGCCAGCAGTGTTGTGCTTGGAAAAAAATATATTATTGGTAAATCAGATAATTTTGTTAATGATTGACTGAGATCGATGGATTATTTTTTATTTTTATTATTATTATTACTATTATTATTATTATTATTATTATTATCACTATTATTATTATTATCATTATCATTAGGAAGAAGAGATAGAGATAAGTTAATTTATTTGTTGAAGATTTGTATGAATCAAATTAGGGAGTATCATTAAGATGATAATTCATGTGAACTATTTTGAAAAAAAAAAAAAAGCTGGATTATCTTTACAGATATTTTGAACTATCTGACTCCATGAAAAATAATGATAATAGTAAGATACAGTTATGAATGAAAAAAACTGCAATATATTCAGATTACTTTATTGGACAGGTTTAAGTATAAGCCATCTTCATGTATCGCGTAAACATGAAATTGTGTTTTCATCGTGTAAGTAACAGTCATCAGTGGAGAAAAGTGACCTGTTATTTAGACTGATTTTGTCTCCATAAACACCAGCTGGGCCGATTCAGAGCCTGTAATTCTCCTCTTCTTGTACATTATTCCCAGGACGTGTTTGAACTGGTGCATTTAAGTGATTATATAAATCGTCATTCCAGCCTTTCGGACCTCAGAGAACAAGAAGAAGGATCGAGGAAAAAACCCGTCATTCCTAAGAAATAAATAACGCTTGTTACCCCCGTCCTTTTAATGGCGTCTTCCGTCCTCCCGCCTTCCCTTCTGAGGCATAACCATCACTTCCTTCCTGCCCGCGAGTAAGGACTTCCACAGGCGATCTGACGTGGCGCGTCAACCGTTCCTCCTTCCCGCCTTCCCGCCCGGCCGCCATTGCTAACCCCGCGCCGGTCCAGCCCAGGCGCAAAGTAGGCTCTGCTTCGCCTCTCGTTGCTCTCTCTTCCCTTTGGTAATTGTCGACTGCGCGCTGAATTGAGGCTTATGTCTTGCTTATGCCTCGGCTTAGCCTCCGTTATCTCCTTCTTCGCCCTTTCCTTTGGCACTAAACGCCATCCCTGATCAGGGCGAAGGGCTAAACGAGGACCCTTATCTCGCCCATCAGACTTTGATAATAGGCGGTCCCTGCATACGAATTTCTGGTTTATGCGAGTGACTTTGACCGCTTTAGCTCCTTAAGTAGTGGCTCTACTTTCGGGGCAATAAGGGGAAGATTGATATATCACAAGATTATAAATAGATTATATCACGCTGGGGCGAAATAAGGCAATAACATCAACCAGGCTTTTACGACCCGATCCTTCGGCAAAAATGCCATAAAATCTCTCTTAATGTGGCACGATGACCATAAAGTAAAGAAACATAAAAACGCACAAATAGGCACTGGGGCAATAAGAGGTTTAGTGCTGTCGCCTTTCCAGTCGCGTGCCTTTTATGGGCCTCGACCGACCGATTTTAGTCCCTCTGTCCCCTGGCCGGAAGGTCGATTCTCCTTAACGCGATCCGTAATTACTGGCTTGTCACACGCTCTTTCACGGTTACGTTTCGGAGTGCGGACGGTGAGCGAGGAGGAGGGTGAGATGGCGAAGCGGGCGAGGGAGATTAATACAATAATAATGTGATAGCGTCGTTGTAAAATCGGAGATAATGTAATAACCAACAGAGAAATTTGTGTTAGGAATGATGGCAATGACGCTTTGATTGCTTCATGACTTGCTTGACCGACTCATGAAACGGAATGCTACCAGACTGATCGAGATTTTATAGTTTTTTTTTTCTTTTACGTAGTTCTGGTTTAATTATCTTTATTTGGATTTAGAAAGTCTTTTTTATGAAAACGGACGCTTTCAGTAGCATTGCTCTGTGACCGTTTACCTTCACCTTTCCCCCCTTCTTTATCTATCTATCTTCCTCTCTGTCTGTCTTATTACTTCCTGATTCTCTCTCTCTCTCCCTCTCTCTCTCTCTCTCTCTCTCTCTCTCTCTCTCTCTCTCTCTCTCTCTATATATATATATATATATATATATATATATCTTTCACTCTCACTTTCTCTCTCTCTTTCCCTCTCTCTCTCTTTCTCTCTCTCTCTCTCTCTCTCTCTCTCTCTCTCTCTCTCTCTCTCTCTCTCTCTTACTTTATACATCTATCAGTCTGTATATCCTTTCATCATTCAAAATCTGTTTTCTCACTGTCTACTGATTTTCCATTAATCGTCAACTGATAGATTCGTCTGTCTGTCTTAGAGATAAAGTTTACATAATCTATGTGTTTTTGTATAACACTACAACTA